>NW_028123421.1:0-367745 GCF_965194805.1 Balaenoptera borealis
CATAAGGTTAGTAGCAGCATGATGAGTGGATTTAGGTACGACGATTCTAAGTGAAATAAGTCACACAGAAAAGGACACTTCTCCTAAGGTATCACTGATAGAGGGAATGTAAAAACCGTTACACTTGAACTGAATTACAAAACAGAACAGAGTCACACATGCAGAAAACACACTATGGCTGCTTAACGGGAAAGGTGAGGTGGGGTGATACATAAAACAAGGGTATCAAATTAGCTCAGATACCGTTCCATAAACCCAATATGTAGTAGACAAGACCTACTCCTTGCTCAGAGAACTGGACTCAACACGCCCTATTCACCGCACAAGAATATATCTGACTAGTAATAATCTTAAAGCCTATGTATTGATATCTCTCTGTTAGTGTGTCAAGTGGGTGGAAAGCGGCATAAACACAGCCGTGAAAAGCAGCTAAACCCCATTATGAAAATAAATTACTTTGAAAAACCCATGAAACAACGACAGTGAAAGAGATAGAAATTCTTACACAATGAGTTCAGGGGCTGTGATGCAACCTGGATTGACCATATCTAGACCCACAGCTGGATGAGACATAAGGGTGGACACTCTTGGGGCTGAGAGGTTTGGTGAGGTTGGGTGAGCAAACGCAGACCCTTTAAAGGAATACTGCGTGGTACCCATCGCATGGGTCCCAAATCTCCAGCTTCAAGGGCATCTTCCTACATCGAAAACATGCATGAGAAACCCAGAAGATGGTACACCGTGTGATGGGGAAAGGTTTCTAAAACGCACCTCATTTCTCATCTCCTTGTGCCCGGGTTCGCCATTCCAGCCACTTTACTAGCAATCTCCCTACTTGGAGCATCAGCACCTTTAACCTCCTGTTCCGTACAGGTTGCAATTTGTCCTGAGGATGAACGGGAAGACGGGGAACCAACGAGAGACTAGCTCTTGGTGTCGGGACAGGCACAGGTCACTCTATTTTCCCATCAGGAAGAAGAATTAACCACAGGCTCAGCCTGCCCCCCGGAACCAGAACAGGGCCTGAAGCCATCCTGCGCTTTTGCGGCCAGCTCCCAAAAAAGCGAGGTGTAAAATGGAGGTTCAGGGCACTGCAATTCACAAACCTGCAGAGTTATAAATGATAACTCTCGTCCACAAATATATTGAGGGAAGGCAAAGAAGAGGATTTGAAATCAAGGCAGAATTGCACGAAACAGATTTCAGGAGGTAGATACGAATCGCCTTTAAAGCACATGAAAAGCGGCAAAACGTTGACAATGAGGCCCTTGGCCAAAAAGGGCGTATGCGTTTTTTCCTGAATATATTCAGGAAAAAACGCATACGCCCTTTTTGGCCAACCAAGCAACCTGGAAAGGCAAATCAGCGCTACAGAGAAGTCTCGCTTCCCATCGGTCAAAAGGGCCATGCTGAAAAAAGTGTCAAAACCAGAAATGCAGGACAGGCCATGGAGAAATGGGAGCCTTGCTACGCTGATGGGCGGGATGTAAATTGGCAACAGCCACTCTGGAGAAGTGCACGGTGTGTCCTGAAACATCTGAAAAACACAGCTTAGAGAGCATAGGGCACTTCCACTCATGGGGGTATAAATTGGGAAAATGAAAAATCAGCAAGACACAAGCACCCCAAAGTTGAGGGCTGCTCTGTTGACAAGGACCTCCACTTCATTCCACCTTAAATATCCCAGGAAAGAGAAAAATGGATAAAGAAGTTGTGGTCCTTATGTACAATGGAATATCACTCAGCCATGAAATCAATGTCATAAGGTTAGTAGCAGCATGATGAGTGGATTTAGGTACGACGATTCTAAGTGAAATAAGTCACACAGAAAAGGACACTTCTCCTAAGGTATCACTGATAGAGGGAATGTAAAAACCGTTACACTTGAACTGAATTACAAAACAGAACAGAGTCACACATGCAGAAAACACACTATGGCTGCTTAACGGGAAAGGTGAGGTGGGGTGATACATAAAACAAGGGTATCAAATTAGCTCAGATACCGTTCCATAAACCCAATATGTAGTAGACAAGACCTACTCCTTGCTCAGAGAACTGGACTCAACACGCCCTATTCACCGCACAAGAATATATCTGACTAGTAATAATCTTAAAGCCTATGTATTGATATCTCTCTGTTAGTGTGTCAAGTGGGTGGAAAGCGGCATAAACACAGCCGTGAAAAGCAGCTAAACCCCATTATGAAAATAAATTACTTTGAAAAACCCATGAAACAACGACAGTGAAAGAGATAGAAATTCTTACACAATGAGTTCAGGGGCTGTGATGCAACCTGGATTGACCATATCTAGACCCACAGCTGGATGAGACATAAGGGTGGACACTCTTGGGGCTGAGAGGTTTGGTGAGGTTGGGTGAGCAAACGCAGACCCTTTAAAGGAATACTGCGTGGTACCCATCGCATGGGTCCCAAATCTCCAGCTTCAAGGGCATCTTCCTACATCGAAAACATGCATGAGAAACCCAGAAGATGGTACACCGTGTGATGGGGAAAGGTTTCTAAAACGCACCTCATTTCTCATCTCCTTGTGCCCGGGTTCGCCATTCCAGCCACTTTACTAGCAATCTCCCTACTTGGAGCATCAGCACCTTTAACCTCCTGTTCCGTACAGGTTGCAATTTGTCCTGAGGATGAACGGGAAGACGGGGAACCAACGAGAGACTAGCTCTTGGTGTCGGGACAGGCACAGGTCACTCTATTTTCCCATCAGGAAGAAGAATTAACCACAGGCTCAGCCTGCCCCCCGGAACCAGAACAGGGCCTGAAGCCATCCTGCGCTTTTGCGGCCAGCTCCCAAAAAAGCGAGTTGTAAAATGGAGGTTCAGGGCACTGCAATTCACAAACCTGCAGAGTTATAAATGATAACTCTCGTCCACAAATATATTGAGGGAAGGCAAAGAAGAGGATTTGAAATCAAGGCAGAATTGCACGAAACAGATTTCAGGAGGTAGATACGAATCGCCTTTAAAGCACATGAAAAGCGGCAAAACGTTGACAATGAGGCCCTTGGCCAAAAAGGGCGTATGCGTTTTTTCCTGAATATATTCAGGAAAAAACGCATACGCCCTTTTTGGCCAACCAAGCAACCTGGAAAGGCAAATCAGCGCTACAGAGAAGTCTCGCTTCCCATCGGTCAAAAGGGCCATGCTGAAAAAAGTGTCAAAACCAGAAATGCAGGACAGGCCATGGAGAAATGGGAGCCTTGCTACGCTGATGGGCGGGATGTAAATTGGCAACAGCCACTCTGGAGAAGTGCACGGTGTGTCCTGAAACATCTGAAAAACACAGCTTAGAGAGCATAGGGCACTTCCACTCATGGGGGTATAAATTGGGAAAATGAAAAATCAGCAAGACACAAGCACCCCAAAGTTGAGGGCTGCTCTGTTGACAAGGACCTCCACTTCATTCCACCTTAAATATCCCAGGAAAGAGAAAAATGGATAAAGAAGTTGTGGTCCTTATGTACAATGGAATATCACTCAGCCATGAAATCAATGTCATAAGGCTAGTAGCAGCATGATGAGTGGATTTAGGTACGACGATTCTAAGTGAAATAAGTCACACAGAAAAGGACACTTCTCATAAGGTATCACTGATAGAGGGAATGTAAAAACCGTTACACTTGAACTGAATTACAAAACAGAACAGAGTCACACATGCAGAAAACACACTATGGCTGCTTAACGGGAAAGGTGAGGTGGGGTGATACATAAAACAAGGGTATCAAATTAGCTCAGATACCGTTCCATAAACCCAATATGTAGTAGACAAGACCTACTCCTTGCTCAGAGAACTGGACTCAGCACGCCCTATTCACCGCACAAGAATATATCTGACTAGTAATAATCTTAAAGCCTATGTATTGATATCTCTCTGTTAGTGTGTCAAGTGGGTGTAAAGCGGCATAAACACAGCCGTGAAAAGCAGCTAAACCCCATTATGAAAATAAATTACTTTGAAAAACCCATGAAACAACGACAGTGAAAGAGATAGAAATTCTTACACAATGAGTTCAGGGGCTGTGATGCAACCTGGATTGACCATATCTAGACCCACAGCTGGATGAGACATAAGGGTGGACACTCTTGGGGCTGAGAGGTTTGGTGAGGTTGGGTGAGCAAACGCAGACCCTTTAAAGGAATACTGCGTGGTACCCATCGCATGGGTCCCAAATCTCCAGCTTCAAGGGCATCTTCCTACATCGAAAACATGCATGAGAAACCCAGAAGATGGTACACCGTGTGATGGGGAAAGGTTTCTAAAACGCACCTCATTTCTCATCTCCTTGTGCCCGGGTTCGCCATTCCAGCCACTTTACTAGCAATCTCCCTACTTGGAGCATCAGCACCTTTAACCTCCTGTTCCGTACAGGTTGCAATTTGTCCTGAGGATGAACGGGAAGACGGGGAACCAACGAGAGACTAGCTCTTGGTGTCGGGACAGGCACAGGTCACTCTATTTTCCCATCAGGAAGAAGAATTAACCACAGGCTCAGCCTGCCCCCCGGAACCAGAACAGGGCCTGAAGCCATCCTGCGCTTTTGCGGCCAGCTCCCAAAAAAGCGAGTTGTAAAATGGAGGTTCAGGGCACTGCAATTCACAAACCTGCAGAGTTATAAATGATAACTCTCGTCCACAAATATATTGAGGGAAGGCAAAGAAGAGGATTTGAAATCAAGGCAGAATTGCACGAAACAGATTTCAGGAGGTAGATACGAATCGCCTTTAAAGCACATGAAAAGCGGCAAAACGTTGACAATGAGGCCCTTGGCCAAAAAGGGCGTATGCGTTTTTTCCTGAATATATTCAGGAAAAAACGCATACGCCCTTTTTGGCCAACCAAGCAACCTGGAAAGGCAAATCAGCGCTACAGAGAAGTCTCGCTTCCCATCGGTCAAAAGGGCCATGCTGAAAAAAGTGTCAAAACCAGAAATGCAGGACAGGCCATGGAGAAATGGGAGCCTTGCTACGCTGATGGGCGGGATGTAAATTGCCAACAGCCACTCTGGAGAAGTGTACGGTGTGTCCTGAAACATCTGAAAAACACAGCTTAGAGAGCATAGGGCACTTCCACTCATGGGGGTATAAATTGGGAAAATGAAAAATCAGCAAGACACAAGCACCCCAAAGTTGAGGGCTGCTCTGTTGACAAGGACCTCCACTTCATTCCACCTTAAATATCCCAGGAAAGAGAAAAATGGATAAAGAAGTTGTGGTCCTTATGTACAATGGAATATCACTCAGCCATGAAATCAATGTCATAAGGCTAGTAGCAGCATGATGAGTGGATTTAGGTACGACGATTCTAAGTGAAATAAGTCACACAGAAAAGGACACTTCTCCTAAGGTATCACTGATAGAGGGAATGTAAAAACCGTTACACTTGAACTGAATTACAAAACAGAACAGAGTCACACATGCAGAAAACACACTATGGCTGCTTAACGGGAAAGGTGAGGTGGGGTGATACATAAAACAAGGGTATCAAATTAGCTCAGATACCATTCCATAAACCCAATATGTAGTAGACAAGACCTACTCCTTGCTCAGAGAACTGGACTCAACACGCCCTACTCACCGCACAAGAATATATCTGACTAGTAATAATCTTAAAGCCTATGTATTGATATCTCTCTGTTAGTGTGTCAAGTGGGTGGAAAGCGGCATAAACACAGCCGTGAAAAGCAGCTAAACCCCATTATGAAAATAAATTACTTTGAAAAACCCATGAAACAACGACAGTGAAAGAGATAGAAATTCTTACACAATGAGTTCAGGGGCTGTGATGCAACCTGGATTGACCATATCTAGACCCACAGCTGGATGAGACATAAGGGTGGACACTCTTGGGGCTGAGAGGTTTGGTGAGGTTGGGTGAGCAAACGCAGACCCTTTAAAGGAATACTGCGTGGTACCCATCGCATGGGTCCCAAATCTCCAGCTTCAAGGGCATCTTCCTACATCGAAAACATGCATGAGAAACCCAGAAGATGGTACACCGTGTGATGGGGAAAGGTTTCTAAAACGCACCTCATTTCTCATCTCCTTGTGCCCGGGTTCGCCATTCCAGCCACTTTACTAGCAATCTCCCTACTTGGAGCATCAGCACCTTTAACCTCCTGTTCCGTACAGGTTGCAATTTGTCCTGAGGATGAACGGGAAGACGGGGAACCAACGAGAGACTAGCTCTTGGTGTCGGGACAGGCACAGGTCACTCTATTTTCCCATCAGGAAGAAGAATTAACCACAGGCTCAGCCTGCCCCCCGGAACCAGAACAGGGCCTGAAGCCATCCTGCGCTTTTGCGGCCAGCTCCCAAAAAAGCGAGTTGTAAAATGGAGGTTCAGGGCACTGCAATTCACAAACCTGCAGAGTTATAAATGATAACTCTCGTCCACAAATATATTGAGGGAAGGCAAAGAAGAGGATTTGAAATCAAGGCAGAATTGCACGAAACAGATTTCAGGAGGTAGATACGAATCGCCTTTAAAGCACATGAAAAGCGGCAAAACGTTGACAATGATGCCCTTGGCCAAAAAGGGCGTATGCGTTTTTTCCTGAATATATTCAGGAAAAAACGCATACGCCCTTTTTGGCCAACCAAGCAACCTGGAAAGGCAAATCAGCGCTACAGAGAAGTCTCGCTTCCCATCGGTCAAAAGGGCCATGCTGAAAAAAGTGTCAAAACCAGAAATGCAGGACAGGCCATGGAGAAATGGGAGCCTTGCTACGCTGATGGGCGGGATGTAAATTGGCAACAGCCACTCTGGAGAAGTGCACGGTGTGTCCTGAAACATCTGAAAAACACAGCTTAGAGAGCATAGGGCACTTCCACTCATGGGGGTATAAATTGGGAAAATGAAAAATCAGCAAGACACAAGCACCCCAAAGTTGAGGGCTGCTCTGTTGACAAGGACCTCCACTTCATTCCACCTTAAATATCCCAGGAAAGAGAAAAATGGATAAAGAAGTTGTGGTCCTTATGTACAATGGAATATCACTCAGCCATGAAATCAATGTCATAAGGCTAGTAGCAGCATGATGAGTGGATTTAGGTACGACGATTCTAAGTGAAATAAGTCACACAGAAAAGGACACTTCTCCTAAGGTATCACTGATAGAGGGAATGTAAAAACCGTTACACTTGAACTGAATTACAAAACAGAACAGAGTCACACATGCAGAAAACACACTATGGCTGCTTAACGGGAAAGGTGAGGTGGGGTGATACATAAAACAAGGGTATCAAATTAGCTCAGATACCGTTCCATAAACCCAATATGTAGTAGACAAGACCTACTCCTTGCTCAGAGAACTGGACTCAGCACGCCCTACTCACCGCACAAGAATATATCTGACTAGTAATAATCTTAAAGCCTATGTATTGATATCTCTCTGTTAGTGTGTCAAGTGGGTGGAAAGCGGCATAAACACAGCCGTGAAAAGCAGCTAAACCCCATTATGAAAATAAATTACTTTGAAAAACCCATGAAACAACGACAGTGAAAGAGATAGAAATTCTTACACAATGAGTTCAGGGGCTGTGATGCAACCTGGATTGACCATATCTAGACCCACAGCTGGATGAGACATAAGGGTGGACACTCTTGGGGCTGAGAGGTTTGGTGAGGTTGGGTGAGCAAACGCAGACCCTTTAAAGGAATACTGCGTGGTACCCATCGCATGGGTCCCAAATCTCCAGCTTCAAGGGCATCTTCCTACATCGAAAACATGCATGAGAAACCCAGAAGATGGTACACCGTGTGATGGGGAAAGGTTTCTAAAACGCACCTCATTTCTCATCTCCTTGTGCCCGGGTTCGCCATTCCAGCCACTTTACTAGCAATCTCCCTACTTGGAGCATCAGCACCTTTAACCTCCTGTTCCGTACAGGTTGCAATTTGTCCTGAGGATGAACGGGAAGACGGGGAACCAACGAGAGACTAGCTCTTGGTGTCGGGACAGGCACAGGTCACTCTATTTTCCCATCAGGAAGAAGAATTAACCACAGGCTCAGCCTGCCCCCCGGAACCAGAACAGGGCCTGAAGCCATCCTGCGCTTTTGCGGCCAGCTCCCAAAAAAGCGAGTTGTAAAATGGAGGTTCAGGGCACTGCAATTCACAAACCTGCAGAGTTATAAATGATAACTCTCGTCCACAAATATATTGAGGGAAGGCAAAGAAGAGGATTTGAAATCAAGGCAGAATTGCACGAAACAGATTTCAGGAGGTAGATACGAATCGCCTTTAAAGCACATGAAAAGCGGCAAAACGTTGACAATGATGCCCTTGGCCAAAAAGGGCGTATGCGTTTTTTCCTGAATATATTCAGGAAAAAACGCATACGCCCTTTTTGGCCAACCAAGCAACCTGGAAAGGCAAATCAGCGCTACAGAGAAGTCTCGCTTCCCATCGGTCAAAAGGGCCATGCTGAAAAAAGTGTCAAAACCAGAAATGCAGGACAGGCCATGGAGAAATGGGAGCCTTGCTACGCTGATGGGCGGGATGTAAATTGGCAACAGCCACTCTGGAGAAGTGCACGGTGTGTCCTGAAACATCTGAAAAACACAGCTTAGAGAGCATAGGGCACTTCCACTCATGGGGGTATAAATTGGGAAAATGAAAAATCAGCAAGACACAAGCACCCCAAAGTTGAGGGCTGCTCTGTTGACAAGGACCTCCACTTCATTCCACCTTAAATATCCCAGGAAAGAGAAAAATGGATAAAGAAGTTGTGGTCCTTATGTACAATGGAATATCACTCAGCCATGAAATCAATGTCATAAGGCTAGTAGCAGCATGATGAGTGGATTTAGGTACGACGATTCTAAGTGAAATAAGTCACACAGAAAAGGACACTTCTCATAAGGTATCACTGATAGAGGGAATGTAAAAACCGTTACACTTGAACTGAATTACAAAACAGAACAGAGTCACACATGCAGAAAACACACTATGGCTGCTTAACGGGAAAGGTGAGGTGGGGTGATACATAAAACAAGGGTATCAAATTAGCTCAGATACCGTTCCATAAACCCAATATGTAGTAGACAAGACCTACTCCTTGCTCAGAGAACTGGACTCAGCACGCCCTATTCACCGCACAAGAATATATCTGACTAGTAATAATCTTAAAGCCTATGTATTGATATCTCTCTGTTAGTGTGTCAAGTGGGTGGAAAGCGGCATAAACACAGCCGTGAAAAGCAGCTAAACCCCATTATGAAAATAAATTACTTTGAAAAACCCATGAAACAACGACAGTGAAAGAGATAGAAATTCTTACACAATGAGTTCAGGGGCTGTGATGCAACCTGGATTGACCATATCTAGACCCACAGCTGGATGAGACATAAGGGTGGACACTCTTGGGGCTGAGAGGTTTGGTGAGGTTGGGTGAGCAAACGCAGACCCTTTAAAGGAATACTGCGTGGTACCCATCGCATGGGTCCCAAATCTCCAGCTTCAAGGGCATCTTCCTACATCGAAAACATGCATGAGAAACCCAGAAGATGGTACACCGTGTGATGGGGAAAGGTTTCTAAAACGCACCTCATTTCTCATCTCCTTGTGCCCGGGTTCGCCATTCCAGCCACTTTACTAGCAATCTCCCTACTTGGAGCATCAGCACCTTTAACCTCCTGTTCCGTACAGGTTGCAATTTGTCCTGAGGATGAACGGGAAGACGGGGAACCAACGAGAGACTAGCTCTTGGTGTCGGGACAGGCACAGGTCACTCTATTTTCCCATCAGGAAGAAGAATTAACCACAGGCTCAGCCTGCCCCCCGGAACCAGAACAGGGCCTGAAGCCATCCTGCGCTTTTGCGGCCAGCTCCCAAAAAAGCGAGTTGTAAAATGGAGGTTCAGGGCACTGCAATTCACAAACCTGCAGAGTTATAAATGATAACTCTCGTCCACAAATATATTGAGGGAAGGCAAAGAAGAGGATTTGAAATCAAGGCAGAATTGCACGAAACAGATTTCAGGAGGTAGATACGAATCGCCTTTAAAGCACATGAAAAGCGGCAAAACGTTGACAATGATGCCCTTGGCCAAAAAGGGCGTATGCGTTTTTTCCTGAATATATTCAGGAAAAAACGCATACGCCCTTTTTGGCCAACCAAGCAACCTGGAAAGGCAAATCAGCGCTACAGAGAAGTCTCGCTTCCCATCGGTCAAAAGGGCCATGCTGAAAAAAGTGTCAAAACCAGAAATGCAGGACAGGCCATGGAGAAATGGGAGCCTTGCTACGCTGATGGGCGGGATGTAAATTGGCAACAGCCACTCTGGAGAAGTGCACGGTGTGTCCTGAAACATCTGAAAAACACAGCTTAGAGAGCATAGGGCACTTCCACTCATGGGGGTATAAATTGGGAAAATGAAAAATCAGCAAGACACAAGCACCCCAAAGTTGAGGGCTGCTCTGTTGACAAGGACCTCCACTTCATTCCACCTTAAATATCCCAGGAAAGAGAAAAATGGATAAAGAAGTTGTGGTCCTTATGTACAATGGAATATCACTCAGCCATGAAATCAATGTCATAAGGTTAGTAGCAGCATGATGAGTGGATTTAGGTACGACGATTCTAAGTGAAATAAGTCACACAGAAAAGGACACTTCTCATAAGGTATCACTGATAGAGGGAATGTAAAAACCGTTACACTTGAACTGAATTACAAAACAGAACAGAGTCACACATGCAGAAAACACACTATGGCTGCTTAACGGGAAAGGTGAGGTGGGGTGATACATAAAACAAGGGTATCAAATTAGCTCAGATACCGTTCCATAAACCCAATATGTAGTAGACAAGACCTACTCCTTGCTCAGAGAACTGGACTCAACACGCCCTATTCACCGCACAAGAATATATCTGACTAGTAATAATCTTAAAGCCTATGTATTGATATCTCTCTGTTAGTGTGTCAAGTGGGTGGAAAGCGGCATAAACACAGCCGTGAAAAGCAGCTAAACCCCATTATGAAAATAAATTACTTTGAAAAACCCATGAAACAACGACAGTGAAAGAGATAGAAATTCTTACACAATGAGTTCAGGGGCTGTGATGCAACCTGGATTGACCATATCTAGACGCACAGCTGGATGAGACATAAGGGTGGACACTCTTGGGGCTGAGAGGTTTGGTGAGGTTGGGTGAGCAAACGCAGACCCTTTAAAGGAATACTGCGTGGTACCCATCGCATGGGTCCCAAATCTCCAGCTTCAAGGGCATCTTCCTACATCGAAAACATGCATGAGAAACCCAGAAGATGGTACACCGTGTGATGGGGAAAGGTTTCTAAAACGCACCTCATTTCTCATCTCCTTGTGCCCGGGTTCGCCATTCCAGCCACTTTACTAGCAATCTCCCTACTTGGAGCATCAGCACCTTTAACCTCCTGTTCCGTACAGGTTGCAATTTGTCCTGAGGATGAACGGGAAGACGGGGAACCAACGAGAGACTAGCTCTTGGTGTCGGGACAGGCACAGGTCACTCTATTTTCCCATCAGGAAGAAGAATTAACCACAGGCTCAGCCTGCCCCCCGGAACCAGAACAGGGCCTGAAGCCATCCTGCGCTTTTGCGGCCAGCTCCCAAAAAAGCGAGTTGTAAAATGGAGGTTCAGGGCACTGCAATTCACAAACCTGCAGAGTTATAAATGATAACTCTCGTCCACAAATATATTGAGGGAAGGCAAAGAAGAGGATTTGAAATCAAGGCAGAATTGCACGAAACAGATTTCAGGAGGTAGATACGAATCGCCTTTAAAGCACATGAAAAGCGGCAAAACGTTGACAATGATGCCCTTGGCCAAAAAGGGCGTATGCGTTTTTTCCTGAATATATTCAGGAAAAAACGCATACGCCCTTTTTGGCCAACCAAGCAACCTGGAAAGGCAAATCAGCGCTACAGAGAAGTCTCGCTTCCCATCGGTCAAAAGGGCCATGCTGAAAAAAGTGTCAAAACCAGAAATGCAGGACAGGCCATGGAGAAATGGGAGCCTTGCTACGCTGATGGGCGGGATGTAAATTGGCAACAGCCACTCTGGAGAAGTGCACGGTGTGTCCTGAAACATCTGAAAAACACAGCTTAGAGAGCATAGGGCACTTCCACTCATGGGGGTATAAATTGGGAAAATGAAAAATCAGCAAGACACAAGCACCCCAAAGTTGAGGGCTGCTCTGTTGACAAGGACCTCCACTTCATTCCACCTTAAATATCCAAGGAAAGAGAAAAATGGATAAAGAAGTTGTGGTCCTTATGTACAATGGAATATCACTCAGCCATGAAATCAATGTCATAAGGCTAGTAGCAGCATGATGAGTGGATTTAGGTACGACGATTCTAAGTGAAATAAGTCACACAGAAAAGGACACTTCTCATAAGGTATCACTGATGGAGGGAATGTAAAAACCGTTACACTTGAACTGAATTACAAAACAGAACAGAGTCACACATGCAGAAAACACACTATGGCTGCTTAACGGGAAAGGTGAGGTGGGGTGATACATAAAACAAGGGTATCAAATTAGCTCAGATACCGTTCCATAAACCCAATATGTAGTAGACAAGACCTACTCCTTGCTCAGAGAACTGGACTCAACACGCCCTATTCACCGCACAAGAATATATCTGACTAGTAATAATCTTAAAGCCTATGTATTGATATCTCTCTGTTAGTGTGTCAAGTGGGTGGAAAGCGGCATAAACACAGCCGTGAAAAGCAGCTAAACCCCATTATGAAAATAAATTACTTTGAAAAACCCATGAAACAACGACAGTGAAAGAGATAGAAATTCTTACACAATGAGTTCAGGGGCTGTGATGCAACCTGGATTGACCATATCTAGACCCACAGCTGGATGAGACATAAGGGTGGACACTCTTGGGGCTGAGAGGTTTGGTGAGGTTGGGTGAGCAAACGCAGACCCTTTAAAGGAATACTGCGTGGTACCCATCGCATGGGTCCCAAATCTCCAGCTTCAAGGGCATCTTCCTACATCGAAAACATGCATGAGAAACCCAGAAGATGGTACACCGTGTGATGGGGAAAGGTTTCTAAAACGCACCTCATTTCTCATCTCCTTGTGCCCGGGTTCGCCATTCCAGCCACTTTACTAGCAATCTCCCTACTTGGAGCATCAGCACCTTTAACCTCCTGTTCCGTACAGGTTGCAATTTGTCCTGAGGATGAACGGGAAGACGGGGAACCAACGAGAGACTAGCTCTTGGTGTCGGGACAGGCACAGGTCACTCTATTTTCCCATCAGGAAGAAGAATTAACCACAGGCTCAGCCTGCCCCCCGGAACCAGAACAGGGCCTGAAGCCATCCTGCGCTTTTGCGGCCAGCTCCCAAAAAAGCGAGTTGTAAAATGGAGGTTCAGGGCACTGCAATTCACAAACCTGCAGAGTTATAAATGATAACTCTCGTCCACAAATATATTGAGGGAAGGCAAAGAAGAGGATTTGAAATCAAGGCAGAATTGCACGAAACAGATTTCAGGAGGTAGATACGAATCGCCTTTAAAGCACATGAAAAGCGGCAAAACGTTGACAATGATGCCCTTGGCCAAAAAGGGCGTATGCGTTTTTTCCTGAATATATTCAGGAAAAAACGCATACGCCCTTTTTGGCCAACCAAGCAACCTGGAAAGGCAAATCAGCGCTACAGAGAAGTCTCGCTTCCCATCGGTCAAAAGGGCCATGCTGAAAAAAGTGTCAAAACCAGAAATGCAGGACAGGCCATGGAGAAATGGGAGCCTTGCTACGCTGATGGGCGGGATGTAAATTGGCAACAGCCACTCTGGAGAAGTGCACGGTGTGTCCTGAAACATCTGAAAAACACAGCTTAGAGAGCATAGGGCACTTCCACTCATGGGGGTATAAATTGGGAAAATGAAAAATCAGCAAGACACAAGCACCCCAAAGTTGAGGGCTGCTCTGTTGACAAGGACCTCCACTTCATTCCACCTTAAATATCCAAGGAAAGAGAAAAATGGATAAAGAAGTTGTGGTCCTTATGTACAATGGAATATCACTCAGCCATGAAATCAATGTCATAAGGCTAGTAGCAGCATGATGAGTGGATTTAGGTACGACGATTCTAAGTGAAATAAGTCACACAGAAAAGGACACTTCTCATAAGGTATCACTGATGGAGGGAATGTAAAAACCGTTACACTTGAACTGAATTACAAAACAGAACAGAGTCACACATGCAGAAAACACACTATGGCTGCTTAACGGGAAAGGTGAGGTGGGGTGATACATAAAACAAGGGTATCAAATTAGCTCAGATACCGTTCCATAAACCCAATATGTAGTAGACAAGACCTACTCCTTGCTCAGAGAACTGGACTCAACACGCCCTATTCACCGCACAAGAATATATCTGACTAGTAATAATCTTAAAGCCTATGTATTGATATCTCTCTGTTAGTGTGTCAAGTGGGTGGAAAGCGGCATAAACACAGCCGTGAAAAGCAGCTAAACCCCATTATGAAAATAAATTACTTTGAAAAACCCATGAAACAACGACAGTGAAAGAGATAGAAATTCTTACACAATGAGTTCAGGGGCTGTGATGCAACCTGGATTGACCATATCTAGACCCACAGCTGGATGAGACATAAGGGTGGACACTCTTGGGGCTGAGAGGTTTGGTGAGGTTGGGTGAGCAAACGCAGACCCTTTAAAGGAATACTGCGTGGTACCCATCGCATGGGTCCCAAATCTCCAGCTTCAAGGGCATCTTCCTACATCGAAAACATGCATGAGAAACCCAGAAGATGGTACACCGTGTGATGGGGAAAGGTTTCTAAAACGCACCTCATTTCTCATCTCCTTGTGCCCGGGTTCGCCATTCCAGCCACTTTACTAGCAATCTCCCTACTTGGAGCATCAGCACCTTTAACCTCCTGTTCCGTACAGGTTGCAATTTGTCCTGAGGATGAACGGGAAGACGGGGAACCAACGAGAGACTAGCTCTTGGTGTCGGGACAGGCACAGGTCACTCTATTTTCCCATCAGGAAGAAGAATTAACCACAGGCTCAGCCTGCCCCCCGGAACCAGAACAGGGCCTGAAGCCATCCTGCGCTTTTGCGGCCAGCTCCCAAAAAAGCGAGTTGTAAAATGGAGGTTCAGGGCACTGCAATTCACAAACCTGCAGAGTTATAAATGATAACTCTCGTCCACAAATATATTGAGGGAAGGCAAAGAAGAGGATTTGAAATCAAGGCAGAATTGCACGAAACAGATTTCAGGAGGTAGATACGAATCGCCTTTAAAGCACATGAAAAGCGGCAAAACGTTGACAATGATGCCCTTGGCCAAAAAGGGCGTATGCGTTTTTTCCTGAATATATTCAGGAAAAAACGCATACGCCCTTTTTGGCCAACCAAGCAACCTGGAAAGGCAAATCAGCGCTACAGAGAAGTCTCGCGTCCCATCGGTCAAAAGGGCCATGCTGAAAAAAGTGTCAAAACCAGAAATGCAGGACAGGCCATGGAGAAATGGGAGCCTTGCTACGCTGATGGGCGGGATGTAAATTGGCAACAGCCACTCTGGAGAAGTGCACGGTGTGTCCTGAAACATCTGAAAAACACAGCTTAGAGAGCATAGGGCACTTCCACTCATGGGGGTATAAATTGGGAAAATGAAAAATCAGCAACACACAAGCACCCCAAAGTTGAGGGCTGCTCTGTTGACAAGGACCTCCACTTCATTCCACCTTAAATATCCAAGGAAAGAGAAAAATGGATAAAGAAGTTGTGGTCCTTATGTACAATGGAATATCACTCAGCCATGAAATCAATGTCATAAGGCTAGTAGCAGCATGATGAGTGGATTTAGGTACGACGATTCTAAGTGAAATAAGTCACACAGAAAAGGACACTTCTCATAAGGTATCACTGATAGAGGGAATGTAAAAACCGTTACACTTGAACTGAATTACAAAACAGAACAGAGTCACACATGCAGAAAACACACTATGGCTGCTTAACGGGAAAGGTGAGGTGGGGTGATACATAAAACAAGGGTATCAAATTAGCTCAGATACCGTTCCATAAACCCAATATGTAGTAGACAAGACCTACTCCTTGCTCAGAGAACTGGACTCAACACGCCCTATTCACCGCACAAGAATATATCTGACTAGTAATAATCTTAAAGCCTATGTATTGATATCTCTCTGTTAGTGTGTCAAGTGGGTGGAAAGCGGCATAAACACAGCCGTGAAAAGCAGCTAAACCCCATTATGAAAATAAATTACTTTGAAAAACCCATGAAACAACGACAGTGAAAGAGATAGAAATTCTTACACAATGAGTTCAGGGGCTGTGATGCAACCTGGATTGACCATATCTAGACCCACAGCTGGATGAGACATAAGGGTGGACACTCTTGGGGCTGAGAGTTTTGGTGAGGTTGGGTGAGCAAACGCAGACCCTTTAAAGGAATACTGCGTGGTACCCATCGCATGGGTCCCAAATCTCCAGCTTCAAGGGCATCTTCCTACATCGAAAACATGCATGAGAAACCCAGAAGATGGTACACCGTGTGATGGGGAAAGGTTTCTAAAACGCACCTCATTTCTCATCTCCTTGTGCCCGGGTTCGCCATTCCAGCCTCTTTACTAGCAATCTCCCTACTTGGAGCATCAGCACCTTTAACCTCCTGTTCCGTACAGGTTGCAATTTGTCCTGAGGATGAACGGGAAGACGGGGAACCAACGAGAGACTAGCTCTTGGTGTCGGGACAGGCACAGGTCACTCTATTTTCCCATCAGGAAGAAGAATTAACCACAGGCTCAGCCTGCCCCCCGGAACCAGAACAGGGCCTGAAGCCATCCTGCGCTTTTGCGGCCAGCTCCCAAAAAAGCGAGTTGTAAAATCGAGGTTCAGGGCACTGCAATTCACAAACCTGCAGAGTTATAAATGATAACACTCGTCCACAAATATATTGAGGGAAGGCAAAGAAGAGGATTTGAAATCAAGGCAGAATTGCACGAAACAGATTTCAGGAGGTAGATATGAATCGCCTTTAAAGCACATGAAAAGCGGCAAAACGTTGACAATGATGCCCTTGGCCAAAAAGGGCGTATGCGTTTTTTCCTGAATATATTCAGGAAAAAACGCATACGCCCTTTTTGGCCAACCAAGCAACCTGGAAAGGCAAATCAGCGCTACAGAGAAGTCTCGCTTCCCATCGGTCAAAAGGGCCATGCTGAAAAAAGTGTCAAAACCAGAAATGCAGGACAGGCCATGGAGAAATGGGAGCCTTGCTACACTGATGGGCGGGATGTAAATTGCCAACAGCCACTCTGGAGAAGTGCACGGTGTGTCCTGAAACATCTGAAAAACACAGCTTAGAGAGCATAGGGCACTTCCACTCATGGGGGTATAAATTGGGAAAATGAAAAATCAGCAAGACACAAGCACCCCAAAGTTGAGGGCTGCTCTGTTGACAAGGACCTCCACTTCATTCCACCTTAAATATCCCAGGAAAGAGAAAAATGGATAAAGAAGTTGTGGTCCTTATGTACAATGGAATATCACTCAGCCATGAAATCAATGTCATAATGTTAGTAGCAGCATGATGAGTGGATTTAGGTACGACGATTCTAAGTGAAATAAGTCACACAGAAAAGGACACTTCTCCTAAGGTATCACTGATGGAGGGAATGTAAAAATCGTTACACTTGAACTGAATTACAAAACAGAACAGAGTCACACATGCAGAAAACACACTATGGCTGCTTAACGGGAAAGGTGAGGTGGGGTGATACATAAAACAAGGGTATCAAATTAGCTCAGATACCGTTCCATAAACCCAATATGTAGTAGACAAGACCTACTCCTTGCTCAGAGAACTGGACTCAACACGCCCTATTCACCGCACAAGAATATATCTGACTAGTAATAATCTTAAAGCCTATGTATTGATATCTCTCTGTTAGTGTGTCAAGTGGGTGGAAAGCGGCATAAACACAGCCGTGAAAAGCAGCTAAACCCCATTATGAAAATAAATTACTTTGAAAAACCCATGAAACAACGACAGTGAAAGAGATAGAAATTCTTACACAATGAGTTCAGGGGCTGTGATGCAACCTGGATTGACCATATCTAGACCCACAGCTGGATGAGACATAAGGGTGGACACTCTTGGGGCTGAGAGGTTTGGTGAGGTTGGGTGAGCAAACGCAGACCCTTTAAAGGAATACTGCGTGGTACCCATCGCATGGGTCCCAAATCTCCAGCTTCAAGGGCATCTTCCTACATCGAAAACATGCATGAGAAACCCAGAAGATGGTACACCGTGTGATGGGGAAAGGTTTCTAAAACGCACCTCATTTCTCATCTCCTTGTGCCCGGGTTCGCCATTCCAGCCACTTTACTAGCAATCTCCCTACTTGGAGCATCAGCACCTTTAACCTCCTGTTCCGTACAGGTTGCAATTTGTCCTGAGGATGAACGGGAAGACGGGGAACCAACGAGAGACTAGCTCTTGGTGTCGGGACAGGCACAGGTCACTCTATTTTCCCATCAGGAAGAAGAATTAACCACAGGCTCAGCCTGCCCCCCGGAACCAGAACAGGGCCTGAAGCCATCCTGCGCTTTTGCGGCCAGCTCCCAAAAAAGCGAGTTGTAAAATGGAGGTTCAGGGCACTGCAATTCACAAACCTGCAGAGTTATAAATGATAACTCTCGTCCACAAATATATTGAGGGAAGGCAAAGAAGAGGATTTGAAATCAAGGCAGAATTGCACGAAACAGATTTCAGGAGGTAGATACGAATCGCCTTTAAAGCACATGAAAAGCGGCAAAACGTTGACAATGAGGCCCTTGGCCAAAAAGGGCGTATGCGTTTTTTCCTGAATATATTCAGGAAAAAACGCATACGCCCTTTTTGGCCAACCAAGCAACCTGGAAAGGCAAATCAGCGCTACAGAGAAGTCTCGCTTCCCATCGGTCAAAAGGGCCATGCTGAAAAAAGTGTCAAAACCAGAAATGCAGGACAGGCCATGGAGAAATGGGAGCCTTGCTACGCTGATGGGCGGGATGTAAATTGCCAACAGCCACTCTGGAGAAGTGTACGGTGTGTCCTGAAACATCTGAAAAACACAGCTTAGAGAGCATAGGGCACTTCCACTCATGGGGGTATAAATTGGGAAAATGAAAAATCAGCAAGACACAAGCACCCCAAAGTTGAGGGCTGCTCTGTTGACAAGGACCTCCACTTCATTCCACCTTAAATATCCCAGGAAAGAGAAAAATGGATAAAGAAGTTGTGGTCCTTATGTACAATGGAATATCACTCAGCCATGAAATCAATGTCATAAGGTTAGTAGCAGCATGATGAGTGGATTTAGGTACGACGATTCTAA
Source organism: Balaenoptera borealis (assembly GCF_965194805.1). Taxonomy (NCBI): domain Eukaryota; kingdom Metazoa; phylum Chordata; class Mammalia; order Artiodactyla; family Balaenopteridae; genus Balaenoptera; species Balaenoptera borealis. The sequence goes on from NW_028123421.1 coordinate 19,411, forward strand.
GTGAAATAAGTCACACAGAAAAGGACACTTCTCCTAAGGTATCACTGATAGAGGGAATGTAAAAACCGTTACACTTGAACTGAATTACAAAACAGAACAGAGTCACACATGCAGAAAACACACTATGGCTGCTTAACGGGAAAGGTGAGGTGGGGTGATACATAAAACAAGGGTATCAAATTAGCTCAGATACCGTTCCATAAACCCAATATGTAGTAGACAAGACCTACTCCTTGCTCAGAGAACTGGACTCAACACGCCCTATTCACCGCACAAGAATATATCTGACTAGTAATAATCTTAAAGCCTATGTATTGATATCTCTCTGTTAGTGTGTCAAGTGGGTGGAAAGCGGCATAAACACAGCCGTGAAAAGCAGCTAAACCCCATTATGAAAATAAATTACTTTGAAAAACCCATGAAACAACGACAGTGAAAGAGATAGAAATTCTTACACAATGAGTTCAGGGGCTGTGATGCAACCTGGATTGACCATATCTAGACCCACAGCTGGATGAGACATAAGGGTGGACACTCTTGGGGCTGAGAGGTTTGGTGAGGTTGGGTGAGCAAACGCAGACCCTTTAAAGGAATACTGCGTGGTACCCATCGCATGGGTCCCAAATCTCCAGCTTCAAGGGCATCTTCCTACATCGAAAACATGCATGAGAAACCCAGAAGATGGTACACCGTGTGATGGGGAAAGGTTTCTAAAACGCACCTCATTTCTCATCTCCTTGTGCCCGGGTTCGCCATTCCAGCCCCTTTACTAGCAATCTCCCTACTTGGAGCATCAGCACCTTTAACCTCCTGTTCCGTACAGGTTGCAATTTGTCCTGAGGATGAACGGGAAGACGGGGAACCAACGAGAGACTAGCTCTTGGTGTCGGGACAGGCACAGGTCACTCTATTTTCCCATCAGGAAGAAGAATTAACCACAGGCTCAGCCTGCCCCCCGGAACCAGAACAGGGCCTGAAGCCATCCTGCGCTTTTGCGGCCAGCTCCCAAAAAAGCGAGTTGTAAAATGGAGGTTCAGGGCACTGCAATTCACAAACCTGCAGAGTTATAAATGATAACTCTCGTCCACAAATATATTGAGGGAAGGCAAAGAAGAGGATTTGAAATCAAGGCAGAATTGCACGAAACAGATTTCAGGAGGTAGATACGAATCGCCTTTAAAGCACATGAAAAGCGGCAAAACGTTGACAATGAGGCCCTTGGCCAAAAAGGGCGTATGCGTTTTTTCCTGAATATATTCAGGAAAAAACGCATACGCCCTTTTTGGCCAACCAAGCAACCTGGAAAGGCAAATCAGCGCTACAGAGAAGTCTCGCTTCCCATCGGTCAAAAGGGCCATGCTGAAAAAAGTGTCAAAACCAGAAATGCAGGACAGGCCATGGAGAAATGGGAGCCTTGCTACGCTGATGGGCGGGATGTAAATTGGCAACAGCCACTCTGGAGAAGTGCACGGTGTGTCCTGAAACATCTGAAAAACACAGCTTAGAGAGCATAGGGCACTTCCACTCATGGGGGTATAAATTGGGAAAATGAAAAATCAGCAAGACACAAGCACCCCAAAGTTGAGGGCTGCTCTGTTGACAAGGACCTCCACTTCATTCCACCTTAAATATCCCAGGAAAGAGAAAAATGGATAAAGAAGTTGTGGTCCTTATGTACAATGGAATATCACTCAGCCATGAAATCAATGTCATAAGGTTAGTAGCAGCATGATGAGTGGATTTAGGTACGACGATTCTAAGTGAAATAAGTCACACAGAAAAGGACACTTCTCCTAAGGTATCACTGATAGAGGGAATGTAAAAACCGTTACACTTGAACTGAATTACAAAACAGAACAGAGTCACACATGCAGAAAACACACTATGGCTGCTTAACGGGAAAGGTGAGGTGGGGTGATACATAAAACAAGGGTATCAAATTAGCTCAGATACCGTTCCATAAACCCAATATGTAGTAGACAAGACCTACTCCTTGCTCAGAGAACTGGACTCAACACGCCCTATTCACCGCACAAGAATATATCTGACTAGTAATAATCTTAAAGCCTATGTATTGATATCTCTCTGTTAGTGTGTCAAGTGGGTGGAAAGCGGCATAAACACAGCCGTGAAAAGCAGCTAAACCCCATTATGAAAATAAATTACTTTGAAAAACCCATGAAACAACGACAGTGAAAGAGATAGAAATTCTTACACAATGAGTTCAGGGGCTGTGATGCAACCTGGATTGACCATATCTAGACCCACAGCTGGATGAGACATAAGGGTGGACACTCTTGGGGCTGAGAGGTTTGGTGAGGTTGGGTGAGCAAACGCAGACCCTTTAAAGGAATACTGCGTGGTACCCATCGCATGGGTCCCAAATCTCCAGCTTCAAGGGCATCTTCCTACATCGAAAACATGCATGAGAAACCCAGAAGATGGTACACCGTGTGATGGGGAAAGGTTTCTAAAACGCACCTCATTTCTCATCTCCTTGTGCCCGGGTTCGCCATTCCAGCCCCTTTACTAGCAATCTCCCTACTTGGAGCATCAGCACCTTTAACCTCCTGTTCCGTACAGGTTGCAATTTGTCCTGAGGATGAACGGGAAGACGGGGAACCAACGAGAGACTAGCTCTTGGTGTCGGGACAGGCACAGGTCACTCTATTTTCCCATCAGGAAGAAGAATTAACCACAGGCTCAGCCTGCCCCCCGGAACCAGAACAGGGCCTGAAGCCATCCTGCGCTTTTGCGGCCAGCTCCCAAAAAAGCGAGTTGTAAAATGGAGGTTCAGGGCACTGCAATTCACAAACCTGCAGAGTTATAAATGATAACTCTCGTCCACAAATATATTGAGGGAAGGCAAAGAAGAGGATTTGAAATCAAGGCAGAATTGCACGAAACAGATTTCAGGAGGTAGATACGAATCGCCTTTAAAGCACATGAAAAGCGGCAAAACGTTGACAATGAGGCCCTTGGCCAGAAAGGGCGTATGCGTTTTTTCCTGAATATATTCAGGAAAAAACGCATACGCCCTTTTTGGCCAACCAAGCAACCTGGAAAGGCAAATCAGCGCTACAGAGAAGTCTCGCTTCCCATCGGTCAAAAGGGCCATGCTGAAAAAAGTGTCAAAACCAGAAATGCAGGACAGGCCATGGAGAAATGGGAGCCTTGCTACGCTGATGGGCGGGATGTAAATTGCCAACAGCCACTCTGGAGAAGTGTACGGTGTGTCCTGAAACATCTGAAAAACACAGCTTAGAGAGCATAGGGCACTTCCACTCATGGGGGTATAAATTGGGAAAATGAAAAATCAGCAAGACACAAGCACCCCAAAGTTGAGGGCTGCTCTGTTGACAAGGACCTCCACTTCATTCCACCTTAAATATCCCAGGAAAGAGAAAAATGGATAAAGAAGTTGTGGTCCTTATGTACAATGGAATATCACTCAGCCATGAAATCAATGTCATAAGGTTAGTAGCAGCATGATGAGTGGATTTAGGTACGACGATTCTAAGTGAAATAAGTCACACAGAAAAGGACACTTCTCCTAAGGTATCACTGATAGAGGGAATGTAAAAACCGTTACACTTGAACTGAATTACAAAACAGAACAGAGTCACACATGCAGAAAACACACTATGGCTGCTTAACGGGAAAGGTGAGGTGGGGTGATACATAAAACAAGGGTATCAAATTAGCTCAGATACCGTTCCATAAACCCAATATGTAGTAGACAAGACCTACTCCTTGCTCAGAGAACTGGACTCAACACGCCCGATTCACCGCACAAGAATATATCTGACTAGTAATAATCTTAAAGCCTATGTATTGATATCTCTCTGTTAGTGTGTCAAGTGGGTGGAAAGCGGCATAAACACAGCCGTGAAAAGCAGCTAAACCCCATTATGAAAATAAATTACTTTGAAAAACCCATGAAACAACGACAGTGAAAGAGATAGAAATTCTTACACAATGAGTTCAGGGGCTGTGATGCAACCTGGATTGACCATATCTAGACCCACAGCTGGATGAGACATAAGGGTGGACACTCTTGGGGCTGAGAGGTTTGGTGAGGTTGGGTGAGCAAACGCAGACCCTTTAAAGGAATACTGCGTGGTACCCATCGCATGGGTCCCAAATCTCCAGCTTCAAGGGCATCTTCCTACATCGAAAACATGCATGAGAAACCCAGAAGATGGTACACCGTGTGATGGGGAAAGGTTTCTAAAACGCACCTCATTTCTCATCTCCTTGTGCCCGGGTTCGCCATTCCAGCCCCTTTACTAGCAATCTCCCTACTTGGAGCATCAGCACCTTTAACCTCCTGTTCCGTACAGGTTGCAATTTGTCCTGAGGATGAACGGGAAGACGGGGAACCAACGAGAGACTAGCTCTTGGTGTCGGGACAGGCACAGGTCACTCTATTTTCCCATCAGGAAGAAGAATTAACCACAGGCTCAGCCTGCCCCCCGGAACCAGAACAGGGCCTGAAGCCATCCTGCGCTTTTGCGGCCAGCTCCCAAAAAAGCGAGTTGTAAAATGGAGGTTCAGGGCACTGCAATTCACAAACCTGCAGAGTTATAAATGATAACTCTCGTCCACAAATATATTGAGGGAAGGCAAAGAAGAGGATTTGAAATCAAGGCAGAATTGCACGAAACAGATTTCAGGAGGTAGATACGAATCGCCTTTAAAGCACATGAAAAGCGGCAAAACGTTGACAATGAGGCCCTTGGCCAAAAAGGGCGTATGCGTTTTTTCCTGAATATATTCAGGAAAAAACGCATACGCCCTTTTTGGCCAACCAAGCAACCTGGAAAGGCAAATCAGCGCTACAGAGAAGTCTCGCTTCCCATCGGTCAAAAGGGCCATGCTGAAAAAAGTGTCAAAACCAGAAATGCAGGACAGGCCATGGAGAAATGGGAGCCTTGCTACGCTGATGGGCGGGATGTAAATTGGCAACAGCCACTCTGGAGAAGTGCACGGTGTGTCCTGAAACATCTGAAAAACACAGCTTAGAGAGCATAGGGCACTTCCACTCATGGGGGTATAAATTGGGAAAATGAAAAATCAGCAAGACACAAGCACCCCAAAGTTGAGGGCTGCTCTGTTGACAAGGACCTCCACTTCATTCCACCTTAAATATCCCAGGAAAGAGAAAAATGGATAAAGAAGTTGTGGTCCTTATGTACAATGGAATATCACTCAGCCATGAAATCAATGTCATAAGGTTAGTAGCAGCATGATGAGTGGATTTAGGTACGACGATTCTAAGTGAAATAAGTCACACAGAAAAGGACACTTCTCCTAAGGTATCACTGATAGAGGGAATGTAAAAACCGTTACACTTGAACTGAATTACAAAACAGAACAGAGTCACACATGCAGAAAACACACTATGGCTGCTTAACGGGAAAGGTGAGGTGGGGTGATACATAAAACAAGGGTATCAAATTAGCTCAGATACCGTTCCATAAACCCAATATGTAGTAGACAAGACCTACTCCTTGCTCAGAGAACTGGACTCAACACGCCCGATTCACCGCACAAGAATATATCTGACTAGTAATAATCTTAAAGCCTATGTATTGATATCTCTCTGTTAGTGTGTCAAGTGGGTGGAAAGCGGCATAAACACAGCCGTGAAAAGCAGCTAAACCCCATTATGAAAATAAATTACTTTGAAAAACCCATGAAACAACGACAGTGAAAGAGATAGAAATTCTTACACAATGAGTTCAGGGGCTGTGATGCAACCTGGATTGACCATATCTAGACCCACAGCTGGATGAGACATAAGGGTGGACACTCTTGGGGCTGAGAGGTTTGGTGAGGTTGGGTGAGCAAACGCAGACCCTTTAAAGGAATACTGCGTGGTACCCATCGCATGGGTCCCAAATCTCCAGCTTCAAGGGCATCTTCCTACATCGAAAACATGCATGAGAAACCCAGAAGATGGTACACCGTGTGATGGGGAAAGGTTTCTAAAACGCACCTCATTTCTCATCTCCTTGTGCCCGGGTTCGCCATTCCAGCCACTTTACTAGCAATCTCCCTACTTGGAGCATCAGCACCTTTAACCTCCTGTTCCGTACAGGTTGCAATTTGTCCTGAGGATGAACGGGAAGACGGGGAACCAACGAGAGACTAGCTCTTGGTGTCGGGACAGGCACAGGTCACTCTATTTTCCCATCAGGAAGAAGAATTAACCACAGGCTCAGCCTGCCCCCCGGAACCAGAACAGGGCCTGAAGCCATCCTGCGCTTTTGCGGCCAGCTCCCAAAAAAGCGAGTTGTAAAATGGAGGTTCAGGGCACTGCAATTCACAAACCTGCAGAGTTATAAATGATAACTCTCGTCCACAAATATATTGAGGGAAGGCAAAGAAGAGGATTTGAAATCAAGGCAGAATTGCACGAAACAGATTTCAGGAGGTAGATACGAATCGCCTTTAAAGCACATGAAAAGCGGCAAAACGTTGACAATGAGGCCCTTGGCCAAAAAGGGCGTATGCGTTTTTTCCTGAATATATTCAGGAAAAAACGCATACGCCCTTTTTGGCCAACCAAGCAACCTGGAAAGGTAAATCAGCGCTACAGAGAAGTCTCGCTTCCCATCGGTCAAAAGGGCCATGCTGAAAAAAGTGTCAAAACCAGAAATGCAGGACAGGCCATGGAGAAATGGGAGCCTTGCTACGCTGATGGGCGGGATGTAAATTGGCAACAGCCACTCTGGAGAAGTGCACGGTGTGTCCTGAAACATCTGAAAAACACAGCTTAGAGAGCATAGGGCACTTCCACTCATGGGGGTATAAATTGGGAAAATGAAAAATCAGCAAGACACAAGCACCCCAAAGTTGAGGGCTGCTCTGTTGACAAGGACCTCCACTTCATTCCACCTTAAATATCTAAGGAAAGAGAAAAATGGATAAAGAAGTTGTGGTCCTTATGTACAATGGAATATCACTCAGCCATGAAATCAATGTCATAAGGTTAGTAGCAGCATGATGAGTGGATTTAGGTACGACGATTCTAAGTGAAATAAGTCACACAGAAAAGGACACTTCTCCTAAGGTATCACTGATAGAGGGAATGTAAAAACCGTTACACTTGAACTGAATTACAAAACAGAACAGAGTCACACATGCAGAAAACACACTATGGCTGCTTAACGGGAAAGGTGAGGTGGGGTGATACATAAAACAAGGGTATCAAATTAGCTCAGATACCGTTCCATAAACCCAATATGTAGTAGACAAGACCTACTCCTTGCTCAGAGAACTGGACTCAACACGCCCTATTCACCGCACAAGAATATATCTGACTAGTAATAATCTTAAAGCCTATGTATTGATATCTCTCTGTTAGTGTGTCAAGTGGGTGGAAAGCGGCATAAACACAGCCGTGAAAAGCAGCTAAACCCCATTATGAAAATAAATTACTTTGAAAAACCCATGAAACAACGACAGTGAAAGAGATAGAAATTCTTACACAATGAGTTCAGGGGCTGTGATGCAACCTGGATTGACCATATCTAGACCCACAGCTGGATGAGACATAAGGGTGGACACTCTTGGGGCTGAGAGGTTTGGTGAGGTTGGGTGAGCAAACGCAGACCCTTTAAAGGAATACTGCGTGGTACCCATCGCATGGGTCCCAAATCTCCAGCTTCAAGGGCATCTTCCTACATCGAAAACATGCATGAGAAACCCAGAAGATGGTACACCGTGTGATGGGGAAAGGTTTCTAAAACGCACCTCATTTCTCATCTCCTTGTGCCCGGGTTCGCCATTCCAGCCCCTTTACGAGCAATCTCCCTACTTGGAGCATCAGCACCTTTAACCTCCTGTTCCGTACAGGTTGCAATTTGTCCTGAGGATGAACGGGAAGACGGGGAACCAACGAGAGACTAGCTCTTGGTGTCGGGACAGGCACAGGTCACTCTATTTTCCCATCAGGAAGAAGAATTAACCACAGGCTCAGCCTGCCCCCCGGAACCAGAACAGGGCCTGAAGCCATCCTGCGCTTTTGCGGCCAGCTCCCAAAAAAGCGAGTTGTAAAATGGAGGTTCAGGGCACTGCAATTCACAAACCTGCAGAGTTATAAATGATAACTCTCGTCCACAAATATATTGAGGGAAGGCAAAGAAGAGGATTTGAAATCAAGGCAGAATTGCACGAAACAGATTTCAGGAGGTAGATACGAATCGCCTTTAAAGCACATGAAAAGCGGCAAAACGTTGACAATGATGCCCTTGGCCAAAAAGGGCGTATGCGTTTTTTCCTGAATATATTCAGGAAAAAACGCATACGCCCTTTTTGGCCAACCAAGCAACCTGGAAAGGCAAATCAGCGCTACAGAGAAGTCTCGCTTCCCATCGGTCAAAAGGGCCATGCTGAAAAAAGTGTCAAAACCAGAAATGCAGGACAGGCCATGGAGAAATGGGAGCCTTGCTACGCTGATGGGCGGGATGTAAATTGGCAACAGCCACTCTGGAGAAGTGCACGGTGTGTCCTGAAACATCTGAAAAACACAGCTTAGAGAGCATAGGGCACTTCCACTCATGGGGGTATAAATTGGGAAAATGAAAAATCAGCAAGACACAAGCACCCCAAAGTTGAGGGCTGCTCTGTTGACAAGGACCTCCACTTCATTCCACCTTAAATATCCCAGGAAAGAGAAAAATGGATAAAGAAGTTGTGGTCCTTATGTACAATGGAATATCACTCAGCCATGAAATCAATGTCATAAGGTTAGTAGCAGCATGATGAGTGGATTTAGGTACGACGATTCTAAGTGAAATAAGTCACACAGAAAAGGACACTTCTCCTAAGGTATCACTGATAGAGGGAATGTAAAAACCGTTACACTTGAACTGAATTACAAAACAGAACAGAGTCACACATGCAGAAAACACACTATGGCTGCTTAACGGGAAAGGTGAGGTGGGGTGATACATAAAACAAGGGTATCAAATTAGCTCAGATACCGTTCCATAAACCCAATATGTAGTAGACAAGACCTACTCCTTGCTCAGAGAACTGGACTCAACACGCCCTATTCACCGCACAAGAATATATCTGACTAGTAATAATCTTAAAGCCTATGTATTGATATCTCTCTGTTAGTGTGTCAAGTGGGTGGAAAGCGGCATAAACACAGCCGTGAAAAGCAGCTAAACCCCATTATGAAAATAAATTACTTTGAAAAACCCATGAAACAACGACAGTGAAAGAGATAGAAATTCTTACACAATGAGTTCAGGGGCTGTGATGCAACCTGGATTGACCATATCTAGACCCACAGCTGGATGAGACATAAGGGTGGACACTCTTGGGGCTGAGAGGTTTGGTGAGGTTGGGTGAGCAAACGCAGACCCTTTAAAGGAATACTGCGTGGTACCCATCGCATGGGTCCCAAATCTCCAGCTTCAAGGGCATCTTCCTACATCGAAAACATGCATGAGAAACCCAGAAGATGGTACACCGTGTGATGGGGAAAGGTTTCTAAAACGCACCTCATTTCTCATCTCCTTGTGCCCGGGTTCGCCATTCCAGCCCCTTTACTAGCAATCTCCCTACTTGGAGCATCAGCACCTTTAACCTCCTGTTCCGTACAGGTTGCAATTTGTCCTGAGGATGAACGGGAAGACGGGGAACCAACGAGAGACTAGCTCTTGGTGTCGGGACAGGCACAGGTCACTCTATTTTCCCATCAGGAAGAAGAATTAACCACAGGCTCAGCCTGCCCCCCGGAACCAGAACAGGGCCTGAAGCCATCCTGCGCTTTTGCGGCCAGCTCCCAAAAAAGCGAGTTGTAAAATGGAGGTTCAGGGCACTGCAATTCACAAACCTGCAGAGTTATAAATGATAACTCTCGTCCACAAATATATTGAGGGAAGGCAAAGAAGAGGATTTGAAATCAAGGCAGAATTGCACGAAACAGATTTCAGGAGGTAGATACGAATCGCCTTTAAAGCACATGAAAAGCGGCAAAACGTTGACAATGATGCCCTTGGCCAAAAAGGGCGTATGCGTTTTTTCCTGAATATATTCAGGAAAAAACGCATACGCCCTTTTTGGCCAACCAAGCAACCTGGAAAGGCAAATCAGCGCTACAGAGAAGTCTCGCTTCCCATCGGTCAAAAGGGCCATGCTGAAAAAAGTGTCAAAACCAGAAATGCAGGACAGGCCATGGAGAAATGGGAGCCTTGCTACGCTGATGGGCGGGATGTAAATTGGCAACAGCCACTCTGGAGAAGTGCACGGTGTGTCCTGAAACATCTGAAAAACACAGCTTAGAGAGCATAGGGCACTTCCACTCATGGGGGTATAAATTGGGAAAATGAAAAATCAGCAAGACACAAGCACCCCAAAGTTGAGGGCTGCTCTGTTGACAAGGACCTCCACTTCATTCCACCTTAAATATCCCAGGAAAGAGAAAAATGGATAAAGAAGTTGTGGTCCTTATGTACAATGGAATATCACTCAGCCATGAAATCAATGTCATAAGGTTAGTAGCAGCATGATGAGTGGATTTAGGTACGACGATTCTAAGTGAAATAAGTCACACAGAAAAGGACACTTCTCCTAAGGTATCACTGATAGAGGGAATGTAAAAACCGTTACACTTGAACTGAATTACAAAACAGAACAGAGTCACACATGCAGAAAACACACTATGGCTGCTTAACGGGAAAGGTGAGGTGGGGTGATACATAAAACAAGGGTATCAAATTAGCTCAGATACCGTTCCATAAACCCAATATGTAGTAGACAAGACCTACTCCTTGCTCAGAGAACTGGACTCAACACGCCCTATTCACCGCACAAGAATATATCTGACTAGTAATAATCTTAAAGCCTATGTATTGATATCTCTCTGTTAGTGTGTCAAGTGGGTGGAAAGCGGCATAAACACAGCCGTGAAAAGCAGCTAAACCCCATTATGAAAATAAATTACTTTGAAAAACCCATGAAACAACGACAGTGAAAGAGATAGAAATTCTTACACAATGAGTTCAGGGGCTGTGATGCAACCTGGATTGACCATATCTAGACCCACAGCTGGATGAGACATAAGGGTGGACACTCTTGGGGCTGAGAGGTTTGGTGAGGTTGGGTGAGCAAACGCAGACCCTTTAAAGGAATACTGCGTGGTACCCATCGCATGGGTCCCAAATCTCCAGCTTCAAGGGCATCTTCCTACATCGAAAACATGCATGAGAAACCCAGAAGATGGTACACCGTGTGATGGGGAAAGGTTTCTAAAACGCACCTCATTTCTCATCTCCTTGTGCCCGGGTTCGCCATTCCAGCCCCTTTACGAGCAATCTCCCTACTTGGAGCATCAGCACCTTTAACCTCCTGTTCCGTACAGGTTGCAATTTGTCCTGAGGATGAACGGGAAGACGGGGAACCAACGAGAGACTAGCTCTTGGTGTCGGGACAGGCACAGGTCACTCTATTTTCCCATCAGGAAGAAGAATTAACCACAGGCTCAGCCTGCCCCCCGGAACCAGAACAGGGCCTGAAGCCATCCTGCGCTTTTGCGGCCAGCTCCCAAAAAAGCGAGTTGTAAAATGGAGGTTCAGGGCACTGCAATTCACAAACCTGCAGAGTTATAAATGATAACTCTCGTCCACAAATATATTGAGGGAAGGCAAAGAAGAGGATTTGAAATCAAGGCAGAATTGCACGAAACAGATTTCAGGAGGTAGATACGAATCGCCTTTAAAGCACATGAAAAGCGGCAAAACGTTGACAATGATGCCCTTGGCCAAAAAGGGCGTATGCGTTTTTTGCTGAATATATTCAGGAAAAAACGCATACGCCCTTTTTGGCCAACCAAGCAACCTGGAAAGGCAAATCAGCGCTACAGAGAAGTCTCGCTTCCCATCGGTCAAAAGGGCCATGCTGAAAAAAGTGTCAAAACCAGAAATGCAGGACAGGCCATGGAGAAATGGGAGCCTTGCTACGCTGATGGGCGGGATGTAAATTGGCAACAGCCACTCTGGAGAAGTGCACGGTGTGTCCTGAAACATCTGAAAAACACAGCTTAGAGAGCATAGGGCACTTCCACTCATGGGGGTATAAATTGGGAAAATGAAAAATCAGCAAGACACAAGCACCCCAAAGTTGAGGGCTGCTCTGTTGACAAGGACCTCCACTTCATTCCACCTTAAATATCCCAGGAAAGAGAAAAATGGATAAAGAAGTTGTGGTCCTTATGTACAATGGAATATCACTCAGCCATGAAATCAATGTCATAAGGTTAGTAGCAGCATGATGAGTGGATTTAGGTACGACGATTCTAAGTGAAATAAGTCACACAGAAAAGGACACTTCTCCTAAGGTATCACTGATAGAGGGAATGTAAAAACCGTTACACTTGAACTGAATTACAAAACAGAACAGAGTCACACATGCAGAAAACACACTATGGCTGCTTAACGGGAAAGGTGAGGTGGGGTGATACATAAAACAAGGGTATCAAATTAGCTCAGATACCGTTCCATAAACCCAATATGTAGTAGACAAGACCTACTCCTTGCTCAGAGAACTGGACTCAACACGCCCTATTCACCGCACAAGAATATATCTGACTAGTAATAATCTTAAAGCCTATGTATTGATATCTCTCTGTTAGTGTGTCAAGTGGGTGGAAAGCGGCATAAACACAGCCGTGAAAAGCAGCTAAACCCCATTATGAAAATAAATTACTTTGAAAAACCCATGAAACAACGACAGTGAAAGAGATAGAAATTCTTACACAATGAGTTCAGGGGCTGTGATGCAACCTGGATTGACCATATCTAGACCCACAGCTGGATGAGACATAAGGGTGGACACTCTTGGGGCTGAGAGGTTTGGTGAGGTTGGGTGAGCAAACGCAGACCCTTTAAAGGAATACTGCGTGGTACCCATCGCATGGGTCCCAAATCTCCAGCTTCAAGGGCATCTTCCTACATCGAAAACATGCATGAGAAACCCAGAAGATGGTACACCGTGTGATGGGGAAAGGTTTCTAAAACGCACCTCATTTCTCATCTCCTTGTGCCCGGGTTCGCCATTCCAGCCCCTTTACGAGCAATCTCCCTACTTGGAGCATCAGCACCTTTAACCTCCTGTTCCGTACAGGTTGCAATTTGTCCTGAGGATGAACGGGAAGACGGGGAACCAACGAGAGACTAGCTCTTGGTGTCGGGACAGGCACAGGTCACTCTATTTTCCCATCAGGAAGAAGAATTAACCACAGGCTCAGCCTGCCCCCCGGAACCAGAACAGGGCCTGAAGCCATCCTGCGCTTTTGCGGCCAGCTCCCAAAAAAGCGAGTTGTAAAATGGAGGTTCAGGGCACTGCAATTCACAAACCTGCAGAGTTATAAATGATAACTCTCGTCCACAAATATATTGAGGGAAGGCAAAGAAGAGGATTTGAAATCAAGGCAGAATTGCACGAAACAGATTTCAGGAGGTAGATACGAATCGCCTTTAAAGCACATGAAAAGCGGCAAAACGTTGACAATGATGCCCTTGGCCAAAAAGGGCGTATGCGTTTTTTCCTGAATATATTCAGGAAAAAACGCATACGCCCTTTTTGGCCAACCAAGCAACCTGGAAAGGCAAATCAGCGCTACAGAGAAGTCTCGCTTCCCATCGGTCAAAAGGGCCATGCTGAAAAAAGTGTCAAAACCAGAAATGCAGGACAGGCCATGGAGAAATGGGAGCCTTGCTACGCTGATGGGCGGGATGTAAATTGGCAACAGCCACTCTGGAGAAGTGCACGGTGTGTCCTGAAACATCTGAAAAACACAGCTTAGAGAGCATAGGGCACTTCCACTCATGGGGGTATAAATTGGGAAAATGAAAAATCAGCAAGACACAAGCACCCCAAAGTTGAGGGCTGCTCTGTTGACAAGGACCTCCACTTCATTCCACCTTAAATATCCCAGGAAAGAGAAAAATGGATAAAGAAGTTGTGGTCCTTATGTACAATGGAATATCACTCAGCCATGAAATCAATGTCATAAGGTTAGTAGCAGCATGATGAGTGGATTTAGGTACGACGATTCTAAGTGAAATAAGTCACACAGAAAAGGACACTTCTCCTAAGGTATCACTGATAGAGGGAATGTAAAAACCGTTACACTTGAACTGAATTACAAAACAGAACAGAGTCACACATGCAGAAAACACACTATGGCTGCTTAACGGGAAAGGTGAGGTGGGGTGATACATAAAACAAGGGTATCAAATTAGCTCAGATACCGTTCCATAAACCCAATATGTAGTAGACAAGACCTACTCCTTGCTCAGAGAACTGGACTCAACACGCCCTATTCACCGCACAAGAATATATCTGACTAGTAATAATCTTAAAGCCTATGTATTGATATCTCTCTGTTAGTGTGTCAAGTGGGTGGAAAGCGGCATAAACACAGCCGTGAAAAGCAGCTAAACCCCATTATGAAAATAAATTACTTTGAAAAACCCATGAAACAACGACAGTGAAAGAGATAGAAATTCTTACACAATGAGTTCAGGGGCTGTGATGCAACCTGGATTGACCATATCTAGACCCACAGCTGGATGAGACATAAGGGTGGACACTCTTGGGGCTGAGAGGTTTGGTGAGGTTGGGTGAGCAAACGCAGACCCTTTAAAGGAATACTGCGTGGTACCCATCGCATGGGTCCCAAATCTCCAGCTTCAAGGGCATCTTCCTACATCGAAAACATGCATGAGAAACCCAGAAGATGGTACACCGTGTGATGGGGAAAGGTTTCTAAAACGCACCTCATTTCTCATCTCCTTGTGCCCGGGTTCGCCATTCCAGCCCCTTTACTAGCAATCTCCCTACTTGGAGCATCAGCACCTTTAACCTCCTGTTCCGTACAGGTTGCAATTTGTCCTGAGGATGAACGGGAAGACGGGGAACCAACGAGAGACTAGCTCTTGGTGTCGGGACAGGCACAGGTCACTCTATTTTCCCATCAGGAAGAAGAATTAACCACAGGCTCAGCCTGCCCCCCGGAACCAGAACAGGGCCTGAAGCCATCCTGCGCTTTTGCGGCCAGCTCCCAAAAAAGCGAGTTGTAAAATGGAGGTTCAGGGCACTGCAATTCACAAACCTGCAGAGTTATAAATGATAACTCTCGTCCACAAATATATTGAGGGAAGGCAAAGAAGAGGATTTGAAATCAAGGCAGAATTGCACGAAACAGATTTCAGGAGGTAGATACGAATCGCCTTTAAAGCACATGAAAAGCGGCAAAACGTTGACAATGATGCCCTTGGCCAAAAAGGGCGTATGCGTTTTTTCCTGAATATATTCAGGAAAAAACGCATACGCCCTTTTTGGCCAACCAAGCAACCTGGAAAGGCAAATCAGCGCTACAGAGAAGTCTCGCTTCCCATCGGTCAAAAGGGCCATGCTGAAAAAAGTGTCAAAACCAGAAATGCAGGACAGGCCATGGAGAAATGGGAGCCTTGCTACGCTGATGGGCGGGATGTAAATTGGCAACAGCCACTCTGGAGAAGTGCACGGTGTGTCCTGAAACATCTGAAAAACACAGCTTAGAGAGCATAGGGCACTTCCACTCATGGGGGTATAAATTGGGAAAATGAAAAATCAGCAAGACACAAGCACCCCAAAGTTGAGGGCTGCTCTGTTGACAAGGACCTCCACTTCATTCCACCTTAAATATCCCAGGAAAGAGAAAAATGGATAAAGAAGTTGTGGTCCTTATGTACAATGGAATATCACTCAGCCATGAAATCAATGTCATAAGGTTAGTAGCAGCATGATGAGTGGATTTAGGTACGACGATTCTAAGTGAAATAAGTCACACAGAAAAGGACACTTCTCCTAAGGTATCACTGATAGAGGGAATGTAAAAACCGTTACACTTGAACTGAATTACAAAACAGAACAGAGTCACACATGCAGAAAACACACTATGGCTGCTTAACGGGAAAGGTGAGGTGGGGTGATACATAAAACAAGGGTATCAAATTAGCTCAGATACCGTTCCATAAACCCAATATGTAGTAGACAAGACCTACTCCTTGCTCAGAGAACTGGACTCAACACGCCCTATTCACCGCACAAGAATATATCTGACTAGTAATAATCTTAAAGCCTATGTATTGATATCTCTCTGTTAGTGTGTCAAGTGGGTGGAAAGCGGCATAAACACAGCCGTGAAAAGCAGCTAAACCCCATTATGAAAATAAATTACTTTGAAAAACCCATGAAACAACGACAGTGAAAGAGATAGAAATTCTTACACAATGAGTTCAGGGGCTGTGATGCAACCTGGATTGACCATATCTAGACCCACAGCTGGATGAGACATAAGGGTGGACACTCTTGGGGCTGAGAGGTTTGGTGAGGTTGGGTGAGCAAACGCAGACCCTTTAAAGGAATACTGCGTGGTACCCATCGCATGGGTCCCAAATCTCCAGCTTCAAGGGCATCTTCCTACATCGAAAACATGCATGAGAAACCCAGAAGATGGTACACCGTGTGATGGGGAAAGGTTTCTAAAACGCACCTCATTTCTCATCTCCTTGTGCCCGGGTTCGCCATTCCAGCCCCTTTACTAGCAATCTCCCTACTTGGAGCATCAGCACCTTTAACCTCCTGTTCCGTACAGGTTGCAATTTGTCCTGAGGATGAACGGGAAGACGGGGAACCAACGAGAGACTAGCTCTTGGTGTCGGGACAGGCACAGGTCACTCTATTTTCCCATCAGGAAGAAGAATTAACCACAGGCTCAGCCTGCCCCCCGGAACCAGAACAGGGCCTGAAGCCATCCTGCGCTTTTGCGGCCAGCTCCCAAAAAAGCGAGTTGTAAAATGGAGGTTCAGGGCACTGCAATTCACAAACCTGCAGAGTTATAAATGATAACTCTCGTCCACAAATATATTGAGGGAAGGCAAAGAAGAGGATTTGAAATCAAGGCAGAATTGCACGAAACAGATTTCAGGAGGTAGATACGAATCGCCTTTAAAGCACATGAAAAGCGGCAAAACGTTGACAATGATGCCCTTGGCCAAAAAGGGCGTATGCGTTTTTTCCTGAATATATTCAGGAAAAAACGCATACGCCCTTTTTGGCCAACCAAGCAACCTGGAAAGGCAAATCAGCGCTACAGAGAAGTCTCGCTTCCCATCGGTCAAAAGGGCCATGCTGAAAAAAGTGTCAAAACCAGAAATGCAGGACAGGCCATGGAGAAATGGGAGCCTTGCTACGCTGATGGGCGGGATGTAAATTGGCAACAGCCACTCTGGAGAAGTGCACGGTGTGTCCTGAAACATCTGAAAAACACAGCTTAGAGAGCATAGGGCACTTCCACTCATGGGGGTATAAATTGGGAAAATGAAAAATCAGCAAGACACAAGCACCCCAAAGTTGAGGGCTGCTCTGTTGACAAGGACCTCCACTTCATTCCACCTTAAATATCCCAGGAAAGAGAAAAATGGATAAAGAAGTTGTGGTCCTTATGTACAATGGAATATCACTCAGCCATGAAATCAATGTCATAAGGTTAGTAGCAGCATGATGAGTGGATTTAGGTACGACGATTCTAAGTGAAATAAGTCACACAGAAAAGGACACTTCTCCTAAGGTATCACTGATAGAGGGAATGTAAAAACCGTTACACTTGAACTGAATTACAAAACAGAACAGAGTCACACATGCAGAAAACACACTATGGCTGCTTAACGGGAAAGGTGAGGTGGGGTGATACATAAAACAAGGGTATCAAATTAGCTCAGATACCGTTCCATAAACCCAATATGTAGTAGACAAGACCTACTCCTTGCTCAGAGAACTGGACTCAACACGCCCTATTCACCGCACAAGAATATATCTGACTAGTAATAATCTTAAAGCCTATGTATTGATATCTCTCTGTTAGTGTGTCAAGTGGGTGGAAAGCGGCATAAACACAGCCGTGAAAAGCAGCTAAACCCCATTATGAAAATAAATTACTTTGAAAAACCCATGAAACAACGACAGTGAAAGAGATAGAAATTCTTACACAATGAGTTCAGGGGCTGTGATGCAACCTGGATTGACCATATCTAGACCCACAGCTGGATGAGACATAAGGGTGGACACTCTTGGGGCTGAGAGGTTTGGTGAGGTTGGGTGAGCAAACGCAGACCCTTTAAAGGAATACTGCGTGGTACCCATCGCATGGGTCCCAAATCTCCAGCTTCAAGGGCATCTTCCTACATCGAAAACATGCATGAGAAACCCAGAAGATGGTACACCGTGTGATGGGGAAAGGTTTCTAAAACGCACCTCATTTCTCATCTCCTTGTGCCCGGGTTCGCCATTCCAGCCCCTTTACTAGCAATCTCCCTACTTGGAGCATCAGCACCTTTAACCTCCTGTTCCGTACAGGTTGCAATTTGTCCTGAGGATGAACGGGAAGACGGGGAACCAACGAGAGACTAGCTCTTGGTGTCGGGACAGGCACAGGTCACTCTATTTTCCCATCAGGAAGAAGAATTAACCACAGGCTCAGCCTGCCCCCCGGAACCAGAACAGGGCCTGAAGCCATCCTGCGCTTTTGCGGCCAGCTCCCAAAAAAGCGAGTTGTAAAATGGAGGTTCAGGGCACTGCAATTCACAAACCTGCAGAGTTATAAATGATAACTCTCGTCCACAAATATATTGAGGGAAGGCAAAGAAGAGGATTTGAAATCAAGGCAGAATTGCACGAAACAGATTTCAGGAGGTAGATACGAATCGCCTTTAAAGCACATGAAAAGCGGCAAAACGTTGACAATGATGCCCTTGGCCAAAAAGGGCGTATGCGTTTTTTCCTGAATATATTCAGGAAAAAACGCATACGCCCTTTTTGGCCAACCAAGCAACCTGGAAAGGCAAATCAGCGCTACAGAGAAGTCTCGCTTCCCATCGGTCAAAAGGGCCATGCTGAAAAAAGTGTCAAAACCAGAAATGCAGGACAGGCCATGGAGAAATGGGAGCCTTGCTACGCTGATGGGCGGGATGTAAATTGGCAACAGCCACTCTGGAGAAGTGCACGGTGTGTCCTGAAACATCTGAAAAACACAGCTTAGAGAGCATAGGGCACTTCCACTCATGGGGGTATAAATTGGGAAAATGAAAAATCAGCAAGACACAAGCACCCCAAAGTTGAGGGCTGCTCTGTTGACAAGGACCTCCACTTCATTCCACCTTAAATATCCCAGGAAAGAGAAAAATGGATAAAGAAGTTGTGGTCCTTATGTACAATGGAATATCACTCAGCCATGAAATCAATGTCATAAGGTTAGTAGCAGCATGATGAGTGGATTTAGGTACGACGATTCTAAGTGAAATAAGTCACACAGAAAAGGACACTTCTCCTAAGGTATCACTGATAGAGGGAATGTAAAAACCGTTACACTTGAACTGAATTACAAAACAGAACAGAGTCACACATGCAGAAAACACACTATGGCTGCTTAACGGGAAAGGTGAGGTGGGGTGATACATAAAACAAGGGTATCAAATTAGCTCAGATACCGTTCCATAAACCCAATATGTAGTAGACAAGACCTACTCCTTGCTCAGAGAACTGGACTCAACACGCCCTATTCACCGCACAAGAATATATCTGACTAGTAATAATCTTAAAGCCTATGTATTGATATCTCTCTGTTAGTGTGTCAAGTGGGTGGAAAGCGGCATAAACACAGCCGTGAAAAGCAGCTAAACCCCATTATGAAAATAAATTACTTTGAAAAACCCATGAAACAACGACAGTGAAAGAGATAGAAATTCTTACACAATGAGTTCAGGGGCTGTGATGCAACCTGGATTGACCATATCTAGACCCACAGCTGGATGAGACATAAGGGTGGACACTCTTGGGGCTGAGAGGTTTGGTGAGGTTGGGTGAGCAAACGCAGACCCTTTAAAGGAATACTGCGTGGTACCCATCGCATGGGTCCCAAATCTCCAGCTTCAAGGGCATCTTCCTACATCGAAAACATGCATGAGAAACCCAGAAGATGGTACACCGTGTGATGGGGAAAGGTTTCTAAAACGCACCTCATTTCTCATCTCCTTGTGCCCGGGTTCGCCATTCCAGCCCCTTTACGAGCAATCTCCCTACTTGGAGCATCAGCACCTTTAACCTCCTGTTCCGTACAGGTTGCAATTTGTCCTGAGGATGAACGGGAAGACGGGGAACCAACGAGAGACTAGCTCTTGGTGTCGGGACAGGCACAGGTCACTCTATTTTCCCATCAGGAAGAAGAATTAACCACAGGCTCAGCCTGCCCCCCGGAACCAGAACAGGGCCTGAAGCCATCCTGCGCTTTTGCGGCCAGCTCCCAAAAAAGCGAGTTGTAAAATGGAGGTTCAGGGCACTGCAATTCACAAACCTGCAGAGTTATAAATGATAACTCTCGTCCACAAATATATTGAGGGAAGGCAAAGAAGAGGATTTGAAATCAAGGCAGAATTGCACGAAACAGATTTCAGGAGGTAGATACGAATCGCCTTTAAAGCACATGAAAAGCGGCAAAACGTTGACAATGATGCCCTTGGCCAAAAAGGGCGTATGCGTTTTTTCCTGAATATATTCAGGAAAAAACGCATACGCCCTTTTTGGCCAACCAAGCAACCTGGAAAGGCAAATCAGCGCTACAGAGAAGTCTCGCTTCCCATCGGTCAAAAGGGCCATGCTGAAAAAAGTGTCAAAACCAGAAATGCAGGACAGGCCATGGAGAAATGGGAGCCTTGCTACGCTGATGGGCGGGATGTAAATTGGCAACAGCCACTCTGGAGAAGTGCACGGTGTGTCCTGAAACATCTGAAAAACACAGCTTAGAGAGCATAGGGCACTTCCACTCATGGGGGTATAAATTGGGAAAATGAAAAATCAGCAAGACACAAGCACCCCAAA
Source organism: Balaenoptera borealis (assembly GCF_965194805.1). Taxonomy (NCBI): domain Eukaryota; kingdom Metazoa; phylum Chordata; class Mammalia; order Artiodactyla; family Balaenopteridae; genus Balaenoptera; species Balaenoptera borealis. The sequence goes on from NW_028123421.1 coordinate 40,351, forward strand.
GTTGAGGGCTGCTCTGTTGACAAGGACCTCCACTTCATTCCACCTTAAATATCCCAGGAAAGAGAAAAATGGATAAAGAAGTTGTGGTCCTTATGTACAATGGAATATCACTCAGCCATGAAATCAATGTCATAAGGTTAGTAGCAGCATGATGAGTGGATTTAGGTACGACGATTCTAAGTGAAATAAGTCACACAGAAAAGGACACTTCTCCTAAGGTATCACTGATAGAGGGAATGTAAAAACCGTTACACTTGAACTGAATTACAAAACAGAACAGAGTCACACATGCAGAAAACACACTATGGCTGCTTAACGGGAAAGGTGAGGTGGGGTGATACATAAAACAAGGGTATCAAATTAGCTCAGATACCGTTCCATAAACCCAATATGTAGTAGACAAGACCTACTCCTTGCTCAGAGAACTGGACTCAACACGCCCTATTCACCGCACAAGAATATATCTGACTAGTAATAATCTTAAAGCCTATGTATTGATATCTCTCTGTTAGTGTGTCAAGTGGGTGGAAAGCGGCATAAACACAGCCGTGAAAAGCAGCTAAACCCCATTATGAAAATAAATTACTTTGAAAAACCCATGAAACAACGACAGTGAAAGAGATAGAAATTCTTACACAATGAGTTCAGGGGCTGTGATGCAACCTGGATTGACCATATCTAGACCCACAGCTGGATGAGACATAAGGGTGGACACTCTTGGGGCTGAGAGGTTTGGTGAGGTTGGGTGAGCAAACGCAGACCCTTTAAAGGAATACTGCGTGGTACCCATCGCATGGGTCCCAAATCTCCAGCTTCAAGGGCATCTTCCTACATCGAAAACATGCATGAGAAACCCAGAAGATGGTACACCGTGTGATGGGGAAAGGTTTCTAAAACGCACCTCATTTCTCATCTCCTTGTGCCCGGGTTCGCCATTCCAGCCCCTTTACGAGCAATCTCCCTACTTGGAGCATCAGCACCTTTAACCTCCTGTTCCGTACAGGTTGCAATTTGTCCTGAGGATGAACGGGAAGACGGGGAACCAACGAGAGACTAGCTCTTGGTGTCGGGACAGGCACAGGTCACTCTATTTTCCCATCAGGAAGAAGAATTAACCACAGGCTCAGCCTGCCCCCCGGAACCAGAACAGGGCCTGAAGCCATCCTGCGCTTTTGCGGCCAGCTCCCAAAAAAGCGAGTTGTAAAATGGAGGTTCAGGGCACTGCAATTCACAAACCTGCAGAGTTATAAATGATAACTCTCGTCCACAAATATATTGAGGGAAGGCAAAGAAGAGGATTTGAAATCAAGGCAGAATTGCACGAAACAGATTTCAGGAGGTAGATACGAATCGCCTTTAAAGCACATGAAAAGCGGCAAAACGTTGACAATGAGGCCCTTGGCCAAAAAGGGCGTATGCGTTTTTTCCTGAATATATTCAGGAAAAAACGCATACGCCCTTTTTGGCCAACCAAGCAACCTGGAAAGGCAAATCAGCGCTACAGAGAAGTCTCGCTTCCCATCGGTCAAAAGGGCCATGCTGAAAAAAGTGTCAAAACCAGAAATGCAGGACAGGCCATGGAGAAATGGGAGCCTTGCTACGCTGATGGGCGGGATGTAAATTGGCAACAGCCACTCTGGAGAAGTGCACGGTGTGTCCTGAAACATCTGAAAAACACAGCTTAGAGAGCATAGGGCACTTCCACTCATGGGGGTATAAATTGGGAAAATGAAAAATCAGCAAGACACAAGCACCCCAAAGTTGAGGGCTGCTCTGTTGACAAGGACCTCCACTTCATTCCACCTTAAATATCCCAGGAAAGAGAAAAATGGATAAAGAAGTTGTGGTCCTTATGTACAATGGAATATCACTCAGCCATGAAATCAATGTCATAAGGTTAGTAGCAGCATGATGAGTGGATTTAGGTACGACGATTCTAAGTGAAATAAGTCACACAGAAAAGGACACTTCTCCTAAGGTATCACTGATAGAGGGAATGTAAAAACCGTTACACTTGAACTGAATTACAAAACAGAACAGAGTCACACATGCAGAAAACACACTATGGCTGCTTAACGGGAAAGGTGAGGTGGGGTGATACATAAAACAAGGGTATCAAATTAGCTCAGATACCGTTCCATAAACCCAATATGTAGTAGACAAGACCTACTCCTTGCTCAGAGAACTGGACTCAACACGCCCTATTCACCGCACAAGAATATATCTGACTAGTAATAATCTTAAAGCCTATGTATTGATATCTCTCTGTTAGTGTGTCAAGTGGGTGGAAAGCGGCATAAACACAGCCGTGAAAAGCAGCTAAACCCCATTATGAAAATAAATTACTTTGAAAAACCCATGAAACAACGACAGTGAAAGAGATAGAAATTCTTACACAATGAGTTCAGGGGCTGTGATGCAACCTGGATTGACCATATCTAGACCCACAGCTGGATGAGACATAAGGGTGGACACTCTTGGGGCTGAGAGGTTTGGTGAGGTTGGGTGAGCAAACGCAGACCCTTTAAAGGAATACTGCGTGGTACCCATCGCATGGGTCCCAAATCTCCAGCTTCAAGGGCATCTTCCTACATCGAAAACATGCATGAGAAACCCAGAAGATGGTACACCGTGTGATGGGGAAAGGTTTCTAAAACGCACCTCATTTCTCATCTCCTTGTGCCCGGGTTCGCCATTCCAGCCCCTTTACGAGCAATCTCCCTACTTGGAGCATCAGCACCTTTAACCTCCTGTTCCGTACAGGTTGCAATTTGTCCTGAGGATGAACGGGAAGACGGGGAACCAACGAGAGACTAGCTCTTGGTGTCGGGACAGGCACAGGTCACTCTATTTTCCCATCAGGAAGAAGAATTAACCACAGGCTCAGCCTGCCCCCCGGAACCAGAACAGGGCCTGAAGCCATCCTGCGCTTTTGCGGCCAGCTCCCAAAAAAGCGAGTTGTAAAATGGAGGTTCAGGGCACTGCAATTCACAAACCTGCAGAGTTATAAATGATAACTCTCGTCCACAAATATATTGAGGGAAGGCAAAGAAGAGGATTTGAAATCAAGGCAGAATTGCACGAAACAGATTTCAGGAGGTAGATACGAATCGCCTTTAAAGCACATGAAAAGCGGCAAAACGTTGACAATGATGCCCTTGGCCAAAAAGGGCGTATGCGTTTTTTGCTGAATATATTCAGGAAAAAACGCATACGCCCTTTTTGGCCAACCAAGCAACCTGGAAAGGCAAATCAGCGCTACAGAGAAGTCTCGCTTCCCATCGGTCAAAAGGGCCATGCTGAAAAAAGTGTCAAAACCAGAAATGCAGGACAGGCCATGGAGAAATGGGAGCCTTGCTACGCTGATGGGCGGGATGTAAATTGGCAACAGCCACTCTGGAGAAGTGCACGGTGTGTCCTGAAACATCTGAAAAACACAGCTTAGAGAGCATAGGGCACTTCCACTCATGGGGGTATAAATTGGGAAAATGAAAAATCAGCAAGACACAAGCACCCCAAAGTTGAGGGCTGCTCTGTTGACAAGGACCTCCACTTCATTCCACCTTAAATATCCCAGGAAAGAGAAAAATGGATAAAGAAGTTGTGGTCCTTATGTACAATGGAATATCACTCAGCCATGAAATCAATGTCATAAGGTTAGTAGCAGCATGATGAGTGGATTTAGGTACGACGATTCTAAGTGAAATAAGTCACACAGAAAAGGACACTTCTCCTAAGGTATCACTGATAGAGGGAATGTAAAAACCGTTACACTTGAACTGAATTACAAAACAGAACAGAGTCACACATGCAGAAAACACACTATGGCTGCTTAACGGGAAAGGTGAGGTGGGGTGATACATAAAACAAGGGTATCAAATTAGCTCAGATACCGTTCCATAAACCCAATATGTAGTAGACAAGACCTACTCCTTGCTCAGAGAACTGGACTCAACACGCCCTATTCACCGCACAAGAATATATCTGACTAGTAATAATCTTAAAGCCTATGTATTGATATCTCTCTGTTAGTGTGTCAAGTGGGTGGAAAGCGGCATAAACACAGCCGTGAAAAGCAGCTAAACCCCATTATGAAAATAAATTACTTTGAAAAACCCATGAAACAACGACAGTGAAAGAGATAGAAATTCTTACACAATGAGTTCAGGGGCTGTGATGCAACCTGGATTGACCATATCTAGACCCACAGCTGGATGAGACATAAGGGTGGACACTCTTGGGGCTGAGAGGTTTGGTGAGGTTGGGTGAGCAAACGCAGACCCTTTAAAGGAATACTGCGTGGTACCCATCGCATGGGTCCCAAATCTCCAGCTTCAAGGGCATCTTCCTACATCGAAAACATGCATGAGAAACCCAGAAGATGGTACACCGTGTGATGGGGAAAGGTTTCTAAAACGCACCTCATTTCTCATCTCCTTGTGCCCGGGTTCGCCATTCCAGCCCCTTTACGAGCAATCTCCCTACTTGGAGCATCAGCACCTTTAACCTCCTGTTCCGTACAGGTTGCAATTTGTCCTGAGGATGAACGGGAAGACGGGGAACCAACGAGAGACTAGCTCTTGGTGTCGGGACAGGCACAGGTCACTCTATTTTCCCATCAGGAAGAAGAATTAACCACAGGCTCAGCCTGCCCCCCGGAACCAGAACAGGGCCTGAAGCCATCCTGCGCTTTTGCGGCCAGCTCCCAAAAAAGCGAGTTGTAAAATGGAGGTTCAGGGCACTGCAATTCACAAACCTGCAGAGTTATAAATGATAACTCTCGTCCACAAATATATTGAGGGAAGGCAAAGAAGAGGATTTGAAATCAAGGCAGAATTGCACGAAACAGATTTCAGGAGGTAGATACGAATCGCCTTTAAAGCACATGAAAAGCGGCAAAACGTTGACAATGATGCCCTTGGCCAAAAAGGGCGTATGCGTTTTTTGCTGAATATATTCAGGAAAAAACGCATACGCCCTTTTTGGCCAACCAAGCAACCTGGAAAGGCAAATCAGCGCTACAGAGAAGTCTCGCTTCCCATCGGTCAAAAGGGCCATGCTGAAAAAAGTGTCAAAACCAGAAATGCAGGACAGGCCATGGAGAAATGGGAGCCTTGCTACGCTGATGGGCGGGATGTAAATTGGCAACAGCCACTCTGGAGAAGTGCACGGTGTGTCCTGAAACATCTGAAAAACACAGCTTAGAGAGCATAGGGCACTTCCACTCATGGGGGTATAAATTGGGAAAATGAAAAATCAGCAAGACACAAGCACCCCAAAGTTGAGGGCTGCTCTGTTGACAAGGACCTCCACTTCATTCCACCTTAAATATCCCAGGAAAGAGAAAAATGGATAAAGAAGTTGTGGTCCTTATGTACAATGGAATATCACTCAGCCATGAAATCAATGTCATAAGGTTAGTAGCAGCATGATGAGTGGATTTAGGTACGACGATTCTAAGTGAAATAAGTCACACAGAAAAGGACACTTCTCCTAAGGTATCACTGATAGAGGGAATGTAAAAACCGTTACACTTGAACTGAATTACAAAACAGAACAGAGTCACACATGCAGAAAACACACTATGGCTGCTTAACGGGAAAGGTGAGGTGGGGTGATACATAAAACAAGGGTATCAAATTAGCTCAGATACCGTTCCATAAACCCAATATGTAGTAGACAAGACCTACTCCTTGCTCAGAGAACTGGACTCAACACGCCCTATTCACCGCACAAGAATATATCTGACTAGTAATAATCTTAAAGCCTATGTATTGATATCTCTCTGTTAGTGTGTCAAGTGGGTGGAAAGCGGCATAAACACAGCCGTGAAAAGCAGCTAAACCCCATTATGAAAATAAATTACTTTGAAAAACCCATGAAACAACGACAGTGAAAGAGATAGAAATTCTTACACAATGAGTTCAGGGGCTGTGATGCAACCTGGATTGACCATATCTAGACCCACAGCTGGATGAGACATAAGGGTGGACACTCTTGGGGCTGAGAGGTTTGGTGAGGTTGGGTGAGCAAACGCAGACCCTTTAAAGGAATACTGCGTGGTACCCATCGCATGGGTCCCAAATCTCCAGCTTCAAGGGCATCTTCCTACATCGAAAACATGCATGAGAAACCCAGAAGATGGTACACCGTGTGATGGGGAAAGGTTTCTAAAACGCACCTCATTTCTCATCTCCTTGTGCCCGGGTTCGCCATTCCAGCCCCTTTACGAGCAATCTCCCTACTTGGAGCATCAGCACCTTTAACCTCCTGTTCCGTACAGGTTGCAATTTGTCCTGAGGATGAACGGGAAGACGGGGAACCAACGAGAGACTAGCTCTTGGTGTCGGGACAGGCACAGGTCACTCTATTTTCCCATCAGGAAGAAGAATTAACCACAGGCTCAGCCTGCCCCCCGGAACCAGAACAGGGCCTGAAGCCATCCTGCGCTTTTGCGGCCAGCTCCCAAAAAAGCGAGTTGTAAAATGGAGGTTCAGGGCACTGCAATTCACAAACCTGCAGAGTTATAAATGATAACTCTCGTCCACAAATATATTGAGGGAAGGCAAAGAAGAGGATTTGAAATCAAGGCAGAATTGCACGAAACAGATTTCAGGAGGTAGATACGAATCGCCTTTAAAGCACATGAAAAGCGGCAAAACGTTGACAATGATGCCCTTGGCCAAAAAGGGCGTATGCGTTTTTTCCTGAATATATTCAGGAAAAAACGCATACGCCCTTTTTGGCCAACCAAGCAACCTGGAAAGGCAAATCAGCGCTACAGAGAAGTCTCGCTTCCCATCGGTCAAAAGGGCCATGCTGAAAAAAGTGTCAAAACCAGAAATGCAGGACAGGCCATGGAGAAATGGGAGCCTTGCTACGCTGATGGGCGGGATGTAAATTGGCAACAGCCACTCTGGAGAAGTGCACGGTGTGTCCTGAAACATCTGAAAAACACAGCTTAGAGAGCATAGGGCACTTCCACTCATGGGGGTATAAATTGGGAAAATGAAAAATCAGCAAGACACAAGCACCCCAAAGTTGAGGGCTGCTCTGTTGACAAGGACCTCCACTTCATTCCACCTTAAATATCCCAGGAAAGAGAAAAATGGATAAAGAAGTTGTGGTCCTTATGTACAATGGAATATCACTCAGCCATGAAATCAATGTCATAAGGTTAGTAGCAGCATGATGAGTGGATTTAGGTACGACGATTCTAAGTGAAATAAGTCACACAGAAAAGGACACTTCTCCTAAGGTATCACTGATAGAGGGAATGTAAAAACCGTTACACTTGAACTGAATTACAAAACAGAACAGAGTCACACATGCAGAAAACACACTATGGCTGCTTAACGGGAAAGGTGAGGTGGGGTGATACATAAAACAAGGGTATCAAATTAGCTCAGATACCGTTCCATAAACCCAATATGTAGTAGACAAGACCTACTCCTTGCTCAGAGAACTGGACTCAACACGCCCTATTCACCGCACAAGAATATATCTGACTAGTAATAATCTTAAAGCCTATGTATTGATATCTCTCTGTTAGTGTGTCAAGTGGGTGGAAAGCGGCATAAACACAGCCGTGAAAAGCAGCTAAACCCCATTATGAAAATAAATTACTTTGAAAAACCCATGAAACAACGACAGTGAAAGAGATAGAAATTCTTACACAATGAGTTCAGGGGCTGTGATGCAACCTGGATTGACCATATCTAGACCCACAGCTGGATGAGACATAAGGGTGGACACTCTTGGGGCTGAGAGGTTTGGTGAGGTTGGGTGAGCAAACGCAGACCCTTTAAAGGAATACTGCGTGGTACCCATCGCATGGGTCCCAAATCTCCAGCTTCAAGGGCATCTTCCTACATCGAAAACATGCATGAGAAACCCAGAAGATGGTACACCGTGTGATGGGGAAAGGTTTCTAAAACGCACCTCATTTCTCATCTCCTTGTGCCCGGGTTCGCCATTCCAGCCCCTTTACGAGCAATCTCCCTACTTGGAGCATCAGCACCTTTAACCTCCTGTTCCGTACAGGTTGCAATTTGTCCTGAGGATGAACGGGAAGACGGGGAACCAACGAGAGACTAGCTCTTGGTGTCGGGACAGGCACAGGTCACTCTATTTTCCCATCAGGAAGAAGAATTAACCACAGGCTCAGCCTGCCCCCCGGAACCAGAACAGGGCCTGAAGCCATCCTGCGCTTTTGCGGCCAGCTCCCAAAAAAGCGAGTTGTAAAATGGAGGTTCAGGGCACTGCAATTCACAAACCTGCAGAGTTATAAATGATAACTCTCGTCCACAAATATATTGAGGGAAGGCAAAGAAGAGGATTTGAAATCAAGGCAGAATTGCACGAAACAGATTTCAGGAGGTAGATACGAATCGCCTTTAAAGCACATGAAAAGCGGCAAAACGTTGACAATGATGCCCTTGGCCAAAAAGGGCGTATGCGTTTTTTCCTGAATATATTCAGGAAAAAACGCATACGCCCTTTTTGGCCAACCAAGCAACCTGGAAAGGCAAATCAGCGCTACAGAGAAGTCTCGCTTCCCATCGGTCAAAAGGGCCATGCTGAAAAAAGTGTCAAAACCAGAAATGCAGGACAGGCCATGGAGAAATGGGAGCCTTGCTACGCTGATGGGCGGGATGTAAATTGGCAACAGCCACTCTGGAGAAGTGCACGGTGTGTCCTGAAACATCTGAAAAACACAGCTTAGAGAGCATAGGGCACTTCCACTCATGGGGGTATAAATTGGGAAAATGAAAAATCAGCAAGACACAAGCACCCCAAAGTTGAGGGCTGCTCTGTTGACAAGGACCTCCACTTCATTCCACCTTAAATATCCCAGGAAAGAGAAAAATGGATAAAGAAGTTGTGGTCCTTATGTACAATGGAATATCACTCAGCCATGAAATCAATGTCATAAGGTTAGTAGCAGCATGATGAGTGGATTTAGGTACGACGATTCTAAGTGAAATAAGTCACACAGAAAAGGACACTTCTCCTAAGGTATCACTGATAGAGGGAATGTAAAAACCGTTACACTTGAACTGAATTACAAAACAGAACAGAGTCACACATGCAGAAAACACACTATGGCTGCTTAACGGGAAAGGTGAGGTGGGGTGATACATAAAACAAGGGTATCAAATTAGCTCAGATACCGTTCCATAAACCCAATATGTAGTAGACAAGACCTACTCCTTGCTCAGAGAACTGGACTCAACACGCCCTATTCACCGCACAAGAATATATCTGACTAGTAATAATCTTAAAGCCTATGTATTGATATCTCTCTGTTAGTGTGTCAAGTGGGTGGAAAGCGGCATAAACACAGCCGTGAAAAGCAGCTAAACCCCATTATGAAAATAAATTACTTTGAAAAACCCATGAAACAACGACAGTGAAAGAGATAGAAATTCTTACACAATGAGTTCAGGGGCTGTGATGCAACCTGGATTGACCATATCTAGACCCACAGCTGGATGAGACATAAGGGTGGACACTCTTGGGGCTGAGAGGTTTGGTGAGGTTGGGTGAGCAAACGCAGACCCTTTAAAGGAATACTGCGTGGTACCCATCGCATGGGTCCCAAATCTCCAGCTTCAAGGGCATCTTCCTACATCGAAAACATGCATGAGAAACCCAGAAGATGGTACACCGTGTGATGGGGAAAGGTTTCTAAAACGCACCTCATTTCTCATCTCCTTGTGCCCGGGTTCGCCATTCCAGCCCCTTTACTAGCAATCTCCCTACTTGGAGCATCAGCACCTTTAACCTCCTGTTCCGTACAGGTTGCAATTTGTCCTGAGGATGAACGGGAAGACGGGGAACCAACGAGAGACTAGCTCTTGGTGTCGGGACAGGCACAGGTCACTCTATTTTCCCATCAGGAAGAAGAATTAACCACAGGCTCAGCCTGCCCCCCGGAACCAGAACAGGGCCTGAAGCCATCCTGCGCTTTTGCGGCCAGCTCCCAAAAAAGCGAGTTGTAAAATGGAGGTTCAGGGCACTGCAATTCACAAACCTGCAGAGTTATAAATGATAACTCTCGTCCACAAATATATTGAGGGAAGGCAAAGAAGAGGATTTGAAATCAAGGCAGAATTGCACGAAACAGATTTCAGGAGGTAGATACGAATCGCCTTTAAAGCACATGAAAAGCGGCAAAACGTTGACAATGATGCCCTTGGCCAAAAAGGGCGTATGCGTTTTTTCCTGAATATATTCAGGAAAAAACGCATACGCCCTTTTTGGCCAACCAAGCAACCTGGAAAGGCAAATCAGCGCTACAGAGAAGTCTCGCTTCCCATCGGTCAAAAGGGCCATGCTGAAAAAAGTGTCAAAACCAGAAATGCAGGACAGGCCATGGAGAAATGGGAGCCTTGCTACGCTGATGGGCGGGATGTAAATTGGCAACAGCCACTCTGGAGAAGTGCACGGTGTGTCCTGAAACATCTGAAAAACACAGCTTAGAGAGCATAGGGCACTTCCACTCATGGGGGTATAAATTGGGAAAATGAAAAATCAGCAAGACACAAGCACCCCAAAGTTGAGGGCTGCTCTGTTGACAAGGACCTCCACTTCATTCCACCTTAAATATCCCAGGAAAGAGAAAAATGGATAAAGAAGTTGTGGTCCTTATGTACAATGGAATATCACTCAGCCATGAAATCAATGTCATAAGGTTAGTAGCAGCATGATGAGTGGATTTAGGTACGACGATTCTAAGTGAAATAAGTCACACAGAAAAGGACACTTCTCCTAAGGTATCACTGATAGAGGGAATGTAAAAACCGTTACACTTGAACTGAATTACAAAACAGAACAGAGTCACACATGCAGAAAACACACTATGGCTGCTTAACGGGAAAGGTGAGGTGGGGTGATACATAAAACAAGGGTATCAAATTAGCTCAGATACCGTTCCATAAACCCAATATGTAGTAGACAAGACCTACTCCTTGCTCAGAGAACTGGACTCAACACGCCCTATTCACCGCACAAGAATATATCTGACTAGTAATAATCTTAAAGCCTATGTATTGATATCTCTCTGTTAGTGTGTCAAGTGGGTGGAAAGCGGCATAAACACAGCCGTGAAAAGCAGCTAAACCCCATTATGAAAATAAATTACTTTGAAAAACCCATGAAACAACGACAGTGAAAGAGATAGAAATTCTTACACAATGAGTTCAGGGGCTGTGATGCAACCTGGATTGACCATATCTAGACCCACAGCTGGATGAGACATAAGGGTGGACACTCTTGGGGCTGAGAGGTTTGGTGAGGTTGGGTGAGCAAACGCAGACCCTTTAAAGGAATACTGCGTGGTACCCATCGCATGGGTCCCAAATCTCCAGCTTCAAGGGCATCTTCCTACATCGAAAACATGCATGAGAAACCCAGAAGATGGTACACCGTGTGATGGGGAAAGGTTTCTAAAACGCACCTCATTTCTCATCTCCTTGTGCCCGGGTTCGCCATTCCAGCCCCTTTACTAGCAATCTCCCTACTTGGAGCATCAGCACCTTTAACCTCCTGTTCCGTACAGGTTGCAATTTGTCCTGAGGATGAACGGGAAGACGGGGAACCAACGAGAGACTAGCTCTTGGTGTCGGGACAGGCACAGGTCACTCTATTTTCCCATCAGGAAGAAGAATTAACCACAGGCTCAGCCTGCCCCCCGGAACCAGAACAGGGCCTGAAGCCATCCTGCGCTTTTGCGGCCAGCTCCCAAAAAAGCGAGTTGTAAAATGGAGGTTCAGGGCACTGCAATTCACAAACCTGCAGAGTTATAAATGATAACTCTCGTCCACAAATATATTGAGGGAAGGCAAAGAAGAGGATTTGAAATCAAGGCAGAATTGCACGAAACAGATTTCAGGAGGTAGATACGAATCGCCTTTAAAGCACATGAAAAGCGGCAAAACGTTGACAATGATGCCCTTGGCCAAAAAGGGCGTATGCGTTTTTTCCTGAATATATTCAGGAAAAAACGCATACGCCCTTTTTGGCCAACCAAGCAACCTGGAAAGGCAAATCAGCGCTACAGAGAAGTCTCGCTTCCCATCGGTCAAAAGGGCCATGCTGAAAAAAGTGTCAAAACCAGAAATGCAGGACAGGCCATGGAGAAATGGGAGCCTTGCTACGCTGATGGGCGGGATGTAAATTGGCAACAGCCACTCTGGAGAAGTGCACGGTGTGTCCTGAAACATCTGAAAAACACAGCTTAGAGAGCATAGGGCACTTCCACTCATGGGGGTATAAATTGGGAAAATGAAAAATCAGCAAGACACAAGCACCCCAAAGTTGAGGGCTGCTCTGTTGACAAGGACCTCCACTTCATTCCACCTTAAATATCCCAGGAAAGAGAAAAATGGATAAAGAAGTTGTGGTCCTTATGTACAATGGAATATCACTCAGCCATGAAATCAATGTCATAAGGTTAGTAGCAGCATGATGAGTGGATTTAGGTACGACGATTCTAAGTGAAATAAGTCACACAGAAAAGGACACTTCTCCTAAGGTATCACTGATAGAGGGAATGTAAAAACCGTTACACTTGAACTGAATTACAAAACAGAACAGAGTCACACATGCAGAAAACACACTATGGCTGCTTAACGGGAAAGGTGAGGTGGGGTGATACATAAAACAAGGGTATCAAATTAGCTCAGATACCGTTCCATAAACCCAATATGTAGTAGACAAGACCTACTCCTTGCTCAGAGAACTGGACTCAACACGCCCTATTCACCGCACAAGAATATATCTGACTAGTAATAATCTTAAAGCCTATGTATTGATATCTCTCTGTTAGTGTGTCAAGTGGGTGGAAAGCGGCATAAACACAGCCGTGAAAAGCAGCTAAACCCCATTATGAAAATAAATTACTTTGAAAAACCCATGAAACAACGACAGTGAAAGAGATAGAAATTCTTACACAATGAGTTCAGGGGCTGTGATGCAACCTGGATTGACCATATCTAGACCCACAGCTGGATGAGACATAAGGGTGGACACTCTTGGGGCTGAGAGGTTTGGTGAGGTTGGGTGAGCAAACGCAGACCCTTTAAAGGAATACTGCGTGGTACCCATCGCATGGGTCCCAAATCTCCAGCTTCAAGGGCATCTTCCTACATCGAAAACATGCATGAGAAACCCAGAAGATGGTACACCGTGTGATGGGGAAAGGTTTCTAAAACGCACCTCATTTCTCATCTCCTTGTGCCCGGGTTCGCCATTCCAGCCCCTTTACTAGCAATCTCCCTACTTGGAGCATCAGCACCTTTAACCTCCTGTTCCGTACAGGTTGCAATTTGTCCTGAGGATGAACGGGAAGACGGGGAACCAACGAGAGACTAGCTCTTGGTGTCGGGACAGGCACAGGTCACTCTATTTTCCCATCAGGAAGAAGAATTAACCACAGGCTCAGCCTGCCCCCCGGAACCAGAACAGGGCCTGAAGCCATCCTGCGCTTTTGCGGCCAGCTCCCAAAAAAGCGAGTTGTAAAATGGAGGTTCAGGGCACTGCAATTCACAAACCTGCAGAGTTATAAATGATAACTCTCGTCCACAAATATATTGAGGGAAGGCAAAGAAGAGGATTTGAAATCAAGGCAGAATTGCACGAAACAGATTTCAGGAGGTAGATACGAATCGCCTTTAAAGCACATGAAAAGCGGCAAAACGTTGACAATGAGGCCCTTGGCCAAAAAGGGCGTATGCGTTTTTTCCTGAATATATTCAGGAAAAAACGCATACGCCCTTTTTGGCCAACCAAGCAACCTGGAAAGGCAAATCAGCGCTACAGAGAAGTCTCGCTTCCCATCGGTCAAAAGGGCCATGCTGAAAAAAGTGTCAAAACCAGAAATGCAGGACAGGCCATGGAGAAATGGGAGCCTTGCTACGCTGATGGGCGGGATGTAAATTGGCAACAGCCACTCTGGAGAAGTGCACGGTGTGTCCTGAAACATCTGAAAAACACAGCTTAGAGAGCATAGGGCACTTCCACTCATGGGGGTATAAATTGGGAAAATGAAAAATCAGCAAGACACAAGCACCCCAAAGTTGAGGGCTGCTCTGTTGACAAGGACCTCCACTTCATTCCACCTTAAATATCCCAGGAAAGAGAAAAATGGATAAAGAAGTTGTGGTCCTTATGTACAATGGAATATCACTCAGCCATGAAATCAATGTCATAAGGTTAGTAGCAGCATGATGAGTGGATTTAGGTACGACGATTCTAAGTGAAATAAGTCACACAGAAAAGGACACTTCTCCTAAGGTATCACTGATAGAGGGAATGTAAAAACCGTTACACTTGAACTGAATTACAAAACAGAACAGAGTCACACATGCAGAAAACACACTATGGCTGCTTAACGGGAAAGGTGAGGTGGGGTGATACATAAAACAAGGGTATCAAATTAGCTCAGATACCGTTCCATAAACCCAATATGTAGTAGACAAGACCTACTCCTTGCTCAGAGAACTGGACTCAACACGCCCTATTCACCGCACAAGAATATATCTGACTAGTAATAATCTTAAAGCCTATGTATTGATATCTCTCTGTTAGTGTGTCAAGTGGGTGGAAAGCGGCATAAACACAGCCGTGAAAAGCAGCTAAACCCCATTATGAAAATAAATTACTTTGAAAAACCCATGAAACAACGACAGTGAAAGAGATAGAAATTCTTACACAATGAGTTCAGGGGCTGTGATGCAACCTGGATTGACCATATCTAGACCCACAGCTGGATGAGACATAAGGGTGGACACTCTTGGGGCTGAGAGGTTTGGTGAGGTTGGGTGAGCAAACGCAGACCCTTTAAAGGAATACTGCGTGGTACCCATCGCATGGGTCCCAAATCTCCAGCTTCAAGGGCATCTTCCTACATCGAAAACATGCATGAGAAACCCAGAAGATGGTACACCGTGTGATGGGGAAAGGTTTCTAAAACGCACCTCATTTCTCATCTCCTTGTGCCCGGGTTCGCCATTCCAGCCCCTTTACTAGCAATCTCCCTACTTGGAGCATCAGCACCTTTAACCTCCTGTTCCGTACAGGTTGCAATTTGTCCTGAGGATGAACGGGAAGACGGGGAACCAACGAGAGACTAGCTCTTGGTGTCGGGACAGGCACAGGTCACTCTATTTTCCCATCAGGAAGAAGAATTAACCACAGGCTCAGCCTGCCCCCCGGAACCAGAACAGGGCCTGAAGCCATCCTGCGCTTTTGCGGCCAGCTCCCAAAAAAGCGAGTTGTAAAATGGAGGTTCAGGGCACTGCAATTCACAAACCTGCAGAGTTATAAATGATAACTCTCGTCCACAAATATATTGAGGGAAGGCAAAGAAGAGGATTTGAAATCAAGGCAGAATTGCACGAAACAGATTTCAGGAGGTAGATACGAATCGCCTTTAAAGCACATGAAAAGCGGCAAAACGTTGACAATGAGGCCCTTGGCCAAAAAGGGCGTATGCGTTTTTTCCTGAATATATTCAGGAAAAAACGCATACGCCCTTTTTGGCCAACCAAGCAACCTGGAAAGGCAAATCAGCGCTACAGAGAAGTCTCGCTTCCCATCGGTCAAAAGGGCCATGCTGAAAAAAGTGTCAAAACCAGAAATGCAGGACAGGCCATGGAGAAATGGGAGCCTTGCTACGCTGATGGGCGGGATGTAAATTGGCAACAGCCACTCTGGAGAAGTGCACGGTGTGTCCTGAAACATCTGAAAAACACAGCTTAGAGAGCATAGGGCACTTCCACTCATGGGGGTATAAATTGGGAAAATGAAAAATCAGCAAGACACAAGCACCCCAAAGTTGAGGGCTGCTCTGTTGACAAGGACCTCCACTTCATTCCACCTTAAATATCCCAGGAAAGAGAAAAATGGATAAAGAAGTTGTGGTCCTTATGTACAATGGAATATCACTCAGCCATGAAATCAATGTCATAAGGTTAGTAGCAGCATGATGAGTGGATTTAGGTACGACGATTCTAAGTGAAATAAGTCACACAGAAAAGGACACTTCTCCTAAGGTATCACTGATAGAGGGAATGTAAAAACCGTTACACTTGAACTGAATTACAAAACAGAACAGAGTCACACATGCAGAAAACACACTATGGCTGCTTAACGGGAAAGGTGAGGTGGGGTGATACATAAAACAAGGGTATCAAATTAGCTCAGATACCGTTCCATAAACCCAATATGTAGTAGACAAGACCTACTCCTTGCTCAGAGAACTGGACTCAACACGCCCTATTCACCGCACAAGAATATATCTGACTAGTAATAATCTTAAAGCCTATGTATTGATATCTCTCTGTTAGTGTGTCAAGTGGGTGGAAAGCGGCATAAACACAGCCGTGAAAAGCAGCTAAACCCCATTATGAAAATAAATTACTTTGAAAAACCCATGAAACAACGACAGTGAAAGAGATAGAAATTCTTACACAATGAGTTCAGGGGCTGTGATGCAACCTGGATTGACCATATCTAGACCCACAGCTGGATGAGACATAAGGGTGGACACTCTTGGGGCTGAGAGGTTTGGTGAGGTTGGGTGAGCAAACGCAGACCCTTTAAAGGAATACTGCGTGGTACCCATCGCATGGGTCCCAAATCTCCAGCTTCAAGGGCATCTTCCTACATCGAAAACATGCATGAGAAACCCAGAAGATGGTACACCGTGTGATGGGGAAAGGTTTCTAAAACGCACCTCATTTCTCATCTCCTTGTGCCCGGGTTCGCCATTCCAGCCCCTTTACTAGCAATCTCCCTACTTGGAGCATCAGCACCTTTAACCTCCTGTTCCGTACAGGTTGCAATTTGTCCTGAGGATGAACGGGAAGACGGGGAACCAACGAGAGACTAGCTCTTGGTGTCGGGACAGGCACAGGTCACTCTATTTTCCCATCAGGAAGAAGAATTAACCACAGGCTCAGCCTGCCCCCCGGAACCAGAACAGGGCCTGAAGCCATCCTGCGCTTTTGCGGCCAGCTCCCAAAAAAGCGAGGTGTAAAATGGAGGTTCAGGGCACTGCAATTCACAAACCTGCAGAGTTATAAATGATAACTCTCGTCCACAAATATATTGAGGGAAGGCAAAGAAGAGGATTTGAAATCAAGGCAGAATTGCACGAAACAGATTTCAGGAGGTAGATACGAATCGCCTTTAAAGCACATGAAAAGCGGCAAAACGTTGACAATGAGGCCCTTGGCCAAAAAGGGCGTATGCGTTTTTTCCTGAATATATTCAGGAAAAAACGCATACGCCCTTTTTGGCCAACCAAGCAACCTGGAAAGGCAAATCAGCGCTACAGAGAAGTCTCGCTTCCCATCGGTCAAAAGGGCCATGCTGAAAAAAGTGTCAAAACCAGAAATGCAGGACAGGCCGTGGAGAAATGGGAGCCTTGCTACGCTGATGGGCGGGATGTAAATTGGCAACAGCCACTCTGGAGAAGTGCACGGTGTGTCCTGAAACATCTGAAAAACACAGCTTAGAGAGCATAGGGCACTTCCACTCATGGGGGTATAAATTGGGAAAATGAAAAATCAGCAAGACACAAGCACCCCAAAGTTGAGGGCTGCTCTGTTGACAAGGACCTCCACTTCATTCCACCTTAAATATCCCAGGAAAGAGAAAAATGGATAAAGAAGTTGTGGTCCTTATGTACAATGGAATATCACTCAGCCATGAAATCAATGTCATAAGGTTAGTAGCAGCATGATGAGTGGATTTAGGTACGACGATTCTAAGTGAAATAAGTCACACAGAAAAGGACACTTCTCCTAAGGTATCACTGATAGAGGGAATGTAAAAACCGTTACACTTGAACTGAATTACAAAACAGAACAGAGTCACACATGCAGAAAACACACTATGGCTGCTTAACGGGAAAGGTGAGGTGGGGTGATACATAAAACAAGGGTATCAAATTAGCTCAGATACCGTTCCATAAACCCAATATGTAGTAGACAAGACCTACTCCTTGCTCAGAGAACTGGACTCAACACGCCCTATTCACCGCACAAGAATATATCTGACTAGTAATAATCTTAAAGCCTATGTATTGATATCTCTCTGTTAGTGTGTCAAGTGGGTGGAAAGCGGCATAAACACAGCCGTGAAAAGCAGCTAAACCCCATTATGAAAATAAATTACTTTGAAAAACCCATGAAACAACGACAGTGAAAGAGATAGAAATTCTTACACAATGAGTTCAGGGGCTGTGATGCAACCTGGATTGACCATATCTAGACCCACAGCTGGATGAGACATAAGGGTGGACACTCTTGGGGCTGAGAGGTTTGGTGAGGTTGGGTGAGCAAACGCAGACCCTTTAAAGGAATACTGCGTGGTACCCATCGCATGGGTCCCAAATCTCCAGCTTCAAGGGCATCTTCCTACATCGAAAACATGCATGAGAAACCCAGAAGATGGTACACCGTGTGATGGGGAAAGGTTTCTAAAACGCACCTCATTTCTCATCTCCTTGTGCCCGGGTTCGCCATTCCAGCCCCTTTACTAGCAATCTCCCTACTTGGAGCATCAGCACCTTTAACCTCCTGTTCCGTACAGGTTGCAATTTGTCCTGAGGATGAACGGGAAGACGGGGAACCAACGAGAGACTAGCTCTTGGTGTCGGGACAGGCACAGGTCACTCTATTTTCCCATCAGGAAGAAGAATTAACCACAGGCTCAGCCTGCCCCCCGGAACCAGAACAGGGCCTGAAGCCATCCTGCGCTTTTGCGGCCAGCTCCCAAAAAAGCGAGGTGTAAAATGGAGGTTCAGGGCACTGCAATTCACAAACCTGCAGAGTTATAAATGATAACTCTCGTCCACAAATATATTGAGGGAAGGCAAAGAAGAGGATTTGAAATCAAGGCAGAATTGCACGAAACAGATTTCAGGAGGTAGATACGAATCGCCTTTAAAGCACATGAAAAGCGGCAAAACGTTGACAATGAGGCCCTTGGCCAAAAAGGGCGTATGCGTTTTTTCCTGAATATATTCAGGAAAAAACGCATACGCCCTTTTTGGCCAACCAAGCAACCTGGAAAGGCAAATCAGCGCTACAGAGAAGTCTCGCTTCCCATCGGTCAAAAGGGCCATGCTGAAAAAAGTGTCAAAACCAGAAATGCAGGACAGGCCGTGGAGAAATGGGAGCCTTGCTACGCTGATGGGCGGGATGTAAATTGGCAACAGCCACTCTGGAGAAGTGCACGGTGTGTCCTGAAACATCTGAAAAACACAGCTTAGAGAGCATAGGGCACTTCCACTCATGGGGGTATAAATTGGGAAAATGAAAAATCAGCAAGACACAAGCACCCCAAAGTTGAGGGCTGCTCTGTTGACAAGGACCTCCACTTCATTCCACCTTAAATATCCCAGGAAAGAGAAAAATGGATAAAGAAGTTGTGGTCCTTATGTACAATGGAATATCACTCAGCCATGAAATCAATGTCATAAGGTTAGTAGCAGCATGATGAGTGGATTTAGGTACGACGATTCTAAGTGAAATAAGTCACACAGAAAAGGACACTTCTCCTAAGGTATCACTGATAGAGGGAATGTAAAAACCGTTACACTTGAACTGAATTACAAAACAGAACAGAGTCACACATGCAGAAAACACACTATGGCTGCTTAACGGGAAAGGTGAGGTGGGGTGATACATAAAACAAGGGTATCAAATTAGCTCAGATACCGTTCCATAAACCCAATATGTAGTAGACAAGACCTACTCCTTGCTCAGAGAACTGGACTCAACACGCCCTATTCACCGCACAAGAATATATCTGACTAGTAATAATCTTAAAGCCTATGTATTGATATCTCTCTGTTAGTGTGTCAAGTGGGTGGAAAGCGGCATAAACACAGCCGTGAAAAGCAGCTAAACCCCATTATGAAAATAAATTACTTTGAAAAACCCATGAAACAACGACAGTGAAAGAGATAGAAATTCTTACACAATGAGTTCAGGGGCTGTGATGCAACCTGGATTGACCATATCTAGACCCACAGCTGGATGAGACATAAGGGTGGACACTCTTGGGGCTGAGAGGTTTGGTGAGGTTGGGTGAGCAAACGCAGACCCTTTAAAGGAATACTGCGTGGTACCCATCGCATGGGTCCCAAATCTCCAGCTTCAAGGGCATCTTCCTACATCGAAAACATGCATGAGAAACCCAGAAGATGGTACACCGTGTGATGGGGAAAGGTTTCTAAAACGCACCTCATTTCTCATCTCCTTGTGCCCGGGTTCGCCATTCCAGCCCCTTTACTAGCAATCTCCCTACTTGGAGCATCAGCACCTTTAACCTCCTGTTCCGTACAGGTTGCAATTTGTCCTGAGGATGAACGGGAAGACGGGGAACCAACGAGAGACTAGCTCTTGGTGTCGGGACAGGCACAGGTCACTCTATTTTCCCATCAGGAAGAAGAATTAACCACAGGCTCAGCCTGCCCCCCGGAACCAGAACAGGGCCTGAAGCCATCCTGCGCTTTTGCGGCCAGCTCCCAAAAAAGCGAGTTGTAAAATGGAGGTTCAGGGCACTGCAATTCACAAACCTGCAGAGTTATAAATGATAACTCTCGTCCACAAATATATTGAGGGAAGGCAAAGAAGAGGATTTGAAATCAAGGCAGAATTGCACGAAACAGATTTCAGGAGGTAGATACGAATCGCCTTTAAAGCACATGAAAAGCGGCAAAACGTTGACAATGAGGCCCTTGGCCAAAAAGGGCGTATGCGTTTTTTCCTGAATATATTCAGGAAAAAACGCATACGCCCTTTTTGGCCAACCAAGCAACCTGGAAAGGCAAATCAGCGCTACAGAGAAGTCTCGCTTCCCATCGGTCAAAAGGGCCATGCTGAAAAAAGTGTCAAAACCAGAAATGCAGGACAGGCCATGGAGAAATGGGAGCCTTGCTACGCTGATGGGCGGGATGTAAATTGGCAACAGCCACTCTGGAGAAGTGCACGGTGTGTCCTGAAACATCTGAAAAACACAGCTTAGAGAGCATAGGGCACTTCCACTCATGGGGGTATAAATTGGGAAAATGAAAAATCAGCAAGACACAAGCACCCCAAAGTTGAGGGCTGCTCTGTTGACAAGGACCTCCACTTCATTCCACCTTAAATATCCCAGGAAAGAGAAAAATGGATAAAGAAGTTGTGGTCCTTATGTACAATGGAATATCACTCAGCCATGAAATCAATGTCATAAGGTTAGTAGCAGCATGATGAGTGGATTTAGGTACGACGATTCTAAGTGAAATAAGTCACACAGAAAAGGACACTTCTCCTAAGGTATCACTGATAGAGGGAATGTAAAAACCGTTACACTTGAACTGAATTACAAAACAGAACAGAGTCACACATGCAGAAAACACACTATGGCTGCTTAACGGGAAAGGTGAGGTGGGGTGATACATAAAACAAGGGTATCAAATTAGCTCAGATACCGTTCCATAAACCCAATATGTAGTAGACAAGACCTACTCCTTGCTCAGAGAACTGGACTCAACACGCCCTATTCACCGCACAAGAATATATCTGACTAGTAATAATCTTAAAGCCTATGTATTGATATCTCTCTGTTAGTGTGTCAAGTGGGTGGAAAGCGGCATAAACACAGCCGTGAAAAGCAGCTAAACCCCATTATGAAAATAAATTACTTTGAAAAACCCATGAAACAACGACAGTGAAAGAGATAGAAATTCTTACACAATGAGTTCAGGGGCTGTGATGCAACCTGGATTGACCATATCTAGACCCACAGCTGGATGAGACATAAGGGTGGACACTCTTGGGGCTGAGAGGTTTGGTGAGGTTGGGTGAGCAAACGCAGACCCTTTAAAGGAATACTGCGTGGTACCCATCGCATGGGTCCCAAATCTCCAGCTTCAAGGGCATCTTCCTACATCGAAAACATGCATGAGAAACCCAGAAGATGGTACACCGTGTGATGGGGAAAGGTTTCTAAAACGCACCTCATTTCTCATCTCCTTGTGCCCGGGTTCGCCATTCCAGCCACTTTACTAGCAATCTCCCTACTTGGAGCATCAGCACCTTTAACCTCCTGTTCCGTACAGGTTGCAATTTGTCCTGAGGATGAACGGGAAGACGGGGAACCAACGAGAGACTAGCTCTTGGTGTCGGGACAGGCACAGGTCACTCTATTTTCCCATCAGGAAGAAGAATTAACCACAGGCTCAGCCTGCCCCCCGGAACCAGAACAGGGCCTGAAGCCATCCTGCGCTTTTGCGGCCAGCTCCCAAAAAAGCGAGTTGTAAAATGGAGGTTCAGGGCACTGCAATTCACAAACCTGCAGAGTTATAAATGATAACTCTCGTCCACAAATATATTGAGGGAAGGCAAAGAAGAGGATTTGAAATCAAGGCAGAATTGCACGAAACAGATTTCAGGAGGTAGATACGAATCGCCTTTAAAGCACATGAAAAGCGGCAAAACGTTGACAATGAGGCCCTTGGCCAAAAAGGGCGTATGCGTTTTTTCCTGAATATATTCAGGAAAAAACGCATACGCCCTTTTTGGCCAACCAAGCAACCTGGAAAGGCAAATCAGCGCTACAGAGAAGTCTCGCTTCCCATCGGTCAAAAGGGCCATGCTGAAAAAAGTGTCAAAACCAGAAATGCAGGACAGGCCATGGAGAAATGGGAGCCTTGCTACGCTGATGGGCGGGATGTAAATTGGCAACAGCCACTCTGGAGAAGTGCACGGTGTGTCCTGAAACATCTGAAAAACACAGCTTAGAGAGCATAGGGCACTTCCACTCATGGGGGTATAAATTGGGAAAATGAAAAATCAGCAAGACACAAGCACCCCAAAGTTGAGGGCTGCTCTGTTGACAAGGACCTCCACTTCATTCCACCTTAAATATCCAAGGAAAGAGAAAAATGGATAAAGAAGTTGTGGTCCTTATGTACAATGGAATATCACTCAGCCATGAAATCAATGTCATAAGGTTAGTAGCAGCATGATGAGTGGATTTAGGTACGACGATTCTAAGTGAAATAAGTCACACAGAAAAGGACACTTCTCCTAAGGTATCACTGATAGAGGGAATGTAAAAACCGTTACACTTGAACTGAATTACAAAACAGAACAGAGTCACACATGCAGAAAACACACTATGGCTGCTTAACGGGAAAGGTGAGGTGGGGTGATACATAAAACAAGGGTATCAAATTAGCTCAGATACCGTTCCATAAACCCAATATGTAGTAGACAAGACCTACTCCTTGCTCAGAGAACTGGACTCAACACGCCCTATTCACCGCACAAGAATATATCTGACTAGTAATAATCTTAAAGCCTATGTATTGATATCTCTCTGTTAGTGTGTCAAGTGGGTGGAAAGCGGCATAAACACAGCCGTGAAAAGCAGCTAAACCCCATTATGAAAATAAATTACTTTGAAAAACCCATGAAACAACGACAGTGAAAGAGATAGAAATTCTTACACAATGAGTTCAGGGGCTGTGATGCAACCTGGATTGACCATATCTAGACCCACAGCTGGATGAGACATAAGGGTGGACACTCTTGGGGCTGAGAGGTTTGGTGAGGTTGGGTGAGCAAACGCAGACCCTTTAAAGGAATACTGCGTGGTACCCATCGCATGGGTCCCAAATCTCCAGCTTCAAGGGCATCTTCCTACATCGAAAACATGCATGAGAAACCCAGAAGATGGTACACCGTGTGATGGGGAAAGGTTTCTAAAACGCACCTCATTTCTCATCTCCTTGTGCCCGGGTTCGCCATTCCAGCCACTTTACTAGCAATCTCCCTACTTGGAGCATCAGCACCTTTAACCTCCTGTTCCGTACAGGTTGCAATTTGTCCTGAGGATGAACGGGAAGACGGGGAACCAACGAGAGACTAGCTCTTGGTGTCGGGACAGGCACAGGTCACTCTATTTTCCCATCAGGAAGAAGAATTAACCACAGGCTCAGCCTGCCCCCCGGAACCAGAACAGGGCCTGAAGCCATCCTGCGCTTTTGCGGCCAGCTCCCAAAAAAGCGAGGTGTAAAATGGAGGTTCAGGGCACTGCAATTCACAAACCTGCAGAGTTATAAATGATAACTCTCGTCCACAAATATATTGAGGGAAGGCAAAGAAGAGGATTTGAAATCAAGGCAGAATTGCACGAAACAGATTTCAGGAGGTAGATACGAATCGCCTTTAAAGCACATGAAAAGCGGCAAAACGTTGACAATGATGCCCTTGGCCAAAAAGGGCGTATGCGTTTTTTCCTGAATATATTCAGGAAAAAACGCATACGCCCTTTTTGGCCAACCAAGCAACCTGGAAAGGCAAATCAGCGCTACAGAGAAGTCTCGCTTCCCATCGGTCAAAAGGGCCATGCTGAAAAAAGTGTCAAAACCAGAAATGCAGGACAGGCCATGGAGAAATGGGAGCCTTGCTACGCTGATGGGCGGGATGTAAATTGGCAACAGCCACTCTGGAGAAGTGCACGGTGTGTCCTGAAACATCTGAAAAACACAGCTTAGAGAGCATAGGGCACTTCCACTCATGGGGGTATAAATTGGGAAAATGAAAAATCAGCAAGACACAAGCACCCCAAAGTTGAGGGCTGCTCTGTTGACAAGGACCTCCACTTCATTCCACCTTAAATATCCCAGGAAAGAGAAAAATGGATAAAGAAGTTGTGGTCCTTATGTACAATGGAATATCACTCAGCCATGAAATCAATGTCATAAGGTTAGTAGCAGCATGATGAGTGGATTTAGGTACGACGATTCTAAGTGAAATAAGTCACACAGAAAAGGACACTTCTCCTAAGGTATCACTGATAGAGGGAATGTAAAAACCGTTACACTTGAACTGAATTACAAAACAGAACAGAGTCACACATGCAGAAAACACACTATGGCTGCTTAACGGGAAAGGTGAGGTGGGGTGATACATAAAACAAGGGTATCAAATTAGCTCAGATACCGTTCCATAAACCCAATATGTAGTAGACAAGACCTACTCCTTGCTCAGAGAACTGGACTCAACACGCCCTATTCACCGCACAAGAATATATCTGACTAGTAATAATCTTAAAGCCTATGTATTGATATCTCTCTGTTAGTGTGTCAAGTGGGTGGAAAGCGGCATAAACACAGCCGTGAAAAGCAGCTAAACCCCATTATGAAAATAAATTACTTTGAAAAACCCATGAAACAACGACAGTGAAAGAGATAGAAATTCTTACACAATGAGTTCAGGGGCTGTGATGCAACCTGGATTGACCATATCTAGACCCACAGCTGGATGAGACATAAGGGTGGACACTCTTGGGGCTGAGAGGTTTGGTGAGGTTGGGTGAGCAAACGCAGACCCTTTAAAGGAATACTGCGTGGTACCCATCGCATGGGTCCCAAATCTCCAGCTTCAAGGGCATCTTCCTACATCGAAAACATGCATGAGAAACCCAGAAGATGGTACACCGTGTGATGGGGAAAGGTTTCTAAAACGCACCTCATTTCTCATCTCCTTGTGCCCGGGTTCGCCATTCCAGCCCCTTTACTAGCAATCTCCCTACTTGGAGCATCAGCACCTTTAACCTCCTGTTCCGTACAGGTTGCAATTTGTCCTGAGGATGAACGGGAAGACGGGGAACCAACGAGAGACTAGCTCTTGGTGTCGGGACAGGCACAGGTCACTCTATTTTCCCATCAGGAAGAAGAATTAACCACAGGCTCAGCCTGCCCCCCGGAACCAGAACAGGGCCTGAAGCCATCCTGCGCTTTTGCGGCCAGCTCCCAAAAAAGCGAGTTGTAAAATGGAGGTTCAGGGCACTGCAATTCACAAACCTGCAGAGTTATAAATGATAACTCTCGTCCACAAATATATTGAGGGAAGGCAAAGAAGAGGATTTGAAATCAAGGCAGAATTGCACGAAACAGATTTCAGGAGGTAGATACGAATCGCCTTTAAAGCACATGAAAAGCGGCAAAACGTTGACAATGAGGCCCTTGGCCAAAAAGGGCGTATGCGTTTTTTCCTGAATATATTCAGGAAAAAACGCATACGCCCTTTTTGGCCAACCAAGCAACCTGGAAAGGCAAATCAGCGCTACAGAGAAGTCTCGCTTCCCATCGGTCAAAAGGGCCATGCTGAAAAAAGTGTCAAAACCAGAAATGCAGGACAGGCCATGGAGAAATGGGAGCCTTGCTACGCTGATGGGCGGGATGTAAATTGGCAACAGCCACTCTGGAGAAGTGCACGGTGTGTCCTGAAACATCTGAAAAACACAGCTTAGAGAGCATAGGGCACTTCCACTCATGGGGGTATAAATTGGGAAAATGAAAAATCAGCAAGACACAAGCACCCCAAAGTTGAGGGCTGCTCTGTTGACAAGGACCTCCACTTCATTCCACCTTAAATATCCCAGGAAAGAGAAAAATGGATAAAGAAGTTGTGGTCCTTATGTACAATGGAATATCACTCAGCCATGAAATCAATGTCATAAGGTTAGTAGCAGCATGATGAGTGGATTTAGGTACGACGATTCTAAGTGAAATAAGTCACACAGAAAAGGACACTTCTCCTAAGGTATCACTGATAGAGGGAATGTAAAAACCGTTACACTTGAACTGAATTACAAAACAGAACAGAGTCACACATGCAGAAAACACACTATGGCTGCTTAACGGGAAAGGTGAGGTGGGGTGATACATAAAACAAGGGTATCAAATTAGCTCAGATACCGTTCCATAAACCCAATATGTAGTAGACAAGACCTACTCCTTGCTCAGAGAACTGGACTCAACACGCCCTATTCACCGCACAAGAATATATCTGACTAGTAATAATCTTAAAGCCTATGTATTGATATCTCTCTGTTAGTGTGTCAAGTGGGTGGAAAGCGGCATAAACACAGCCGTGAAAAGCAGCTAAACCCCATTATGAAAATAAATTACTTTGAAAAACCCATGAAACAACGACAGTGAAAGAGATAGAAATTCTTACACAATGAGTTCAGGGGCTGTGATGCAACCTGGATTGACCATATCTAGACCCACAGCTGGATGAGACATAAGGGTGGACACTCTTGGGGCTGAGAGGTTTGGTGAGGTTGGGTGAGCAAACGCAGACCCTTTAAAGGAATACTGCGTGGTACCCATCGCATGGGTCCCAAATCTCCAGCTTCAAGGGCATCTTCCTACATCGAAAACATGCATGAGAAACCCAGAAGATGGTACACCGTGTGATGGGGAAAGGTTTCTAAAACGCACCTCATTTCTCATCTCCTTGTGCCCGGGTTCGCCATTCCAGCCCCTTTACTAGCAATCTCCCTACTTGGAGCATCAGCACCTTTAACCTCCTGTTCCGTACAGGTTGCAATTTGTCCTGAGGATGAACGGGAAGACGGGGAACCAACGAGAGACTAGCTCTTGGTGTCGGGACAGGCACAGGTCACTCTATTTTCCCATCAGGAAGAAGAATTAACCACAGGCTCAGCCTGCCCCCCGGAACCAGAACAGGGCCTGAAGCCATCCTGCGCTTTTGCGGCCAGCTCCCAAAAAAGCGAGTTGTAAAATGGAGGTTCAGGGCACTGCAATTCACAAACCTGCAGAGTTATAAATGATAACTCTCGTCCACAAATATATTGAGGGAAGGCAAAGAAGAGGATTTGAAATCAAGGCAGAATTGCACGAAACAGATTTCAGGAGGTAGATACGAATCGCCTTTAAAGCACATGAAAAGCGGCAAAACGTTGACAATGAGGCCCTTGGCCAAAAAGGGCGTATGCGTTTTTTCCTGAATATATTCAGGAAAAAACGCATACGCCCTTTTTGGCCAACCAAGCAACCTGGAAAGGCAAATCAGCGCTACAGAGAAGTCTCGCTTCCCATCGGTCAAAAGGGCCATGCTGAAAAAAGTGTCAAAACCAGAAATGCAGGACAGGCCATGGAGAAATGGGAGCCTTGCTACGCTGATGGGCGGGATGTAAATTGGCAACAGCCACTCTGGAGAAGTGCACGGTGTGTCCTGAAACATCTGAAAAACACAGCTTAGAGAGCATAGGGCACTTCCACTCATGGGGGTATAAATTGGGAAAATGAAAAATCAGCAAGACACAAGCACCCCAAAGTTGAGGGCTGCTCTGTTGACAAGGACCTCCACTTCATTCCACCTTAAATATCCCAGGAAAGAGAAAAATGGATAAAGAAGTTGTGGTCCTTATGTACAATGGAATATCACTCAGCCATGAAATCAATGTCATAAGGTTAGTAGCAGCATGATGAGTGGATTTAGGTACGACGATTCTAAGTGAAATAAGTCACACAGAAAAGGACACTTCTCCTAAGGTATCACTGATAGAGGGAATGTAAAAACCGTTACACTTGAACTGAATTACAAAACAGAACAGAGTCACACATGCAGAAAACACACTATGGCTGCTTAACGGGAAAGGTGAGGTGGGGTGATACATAAAACAAGGGTATCAAATTAGCTCAGATACCGTTCCATAAACCCAATATGTAGTAGACAAGACCTACTCCTTGCTCAGAGAACTGGACTCAACACGCCCTATTCACCGCACAAGAATATATCTGACTAGTAATAATCTTAAAGCCTATGTATTGATATCTCTCTGTTAGTGTGTCAAGTGGGTGGAAAGCGGCATAAACACAGCCGTGAAAAGCAGCTAAACCCCATTATGAAAATAAATTACTTTGAAAAACCCATGAAACAACGACAGTGAAAGAGATAGAAATTCTTACACAATGAGTTCAGGGGCTGTGATGCAACCTGGATTGACCATATCTAGACCCACAGCTGGATGAGACATAAGGGTGGACACTCTTGGGGCTGAGAGGTTTGGTGAGGTTGGGTGAGCAAACGCAGACCCTTTAAAGGAATACTGCGTGGTACCCATCGCATGGGTCCCAAATCTCCAGCTTCAAGGGCATCTTCCTACATCGAAAACATGCATGAGAAACCCAGAAGATGGTACACCGTGTGATGGGGAAAGGTTTCTAAAACGCACCTCATTTCTCATCTCCTTGTGCCCGGGTTCGCCATTCCAGCCCCTTTACTAGCAATCTCCCTACTTGGAGCATCAGCACCTTTAACCTCCTGTTCCGTACAGGTTGCAATTTGTCCTGAGGATGAACGGGAAGACGGGGAACCAACGAGAGACTAGCTCTTGGTGTCGGGACAGGCACAGGTCACTCTATTTTCCCATCAGGAAGAAGAATTAACCACAGGCTCAGCCTGCCCCCCGGAACCAGAACAGGGCCTGAAGCCATCCTGCGCTTTTGCGGCCAGCTCCCAAAAAAGCGAGTTGTAAAATGGAGGTTCAGGGCACTGCAATTCACAAACCTGCAGAGTTATAAATGATAACTCTCGTCCACAAATATATTGAGGGAAGGCAAAGAAGAGGATTTGAAATCAAGGCAGAATTGCACGAAACAGATTTCAGGAGGTAGATACGAATCGCCTTTAAAGCACATGAAAAGCGGCAAAACGTTGACAATGAGGCCCTTGGCCAAAAAGGGCGTATGCGTTTTTTCCTGAATATATTCAGGAAAAAACGCATACGCCCTTTTTGGCCAACCAAGCAACCTGGAAAGGCAAATCAGCGCTACAGAGAAGTCTCGCTTCCCATCGGTCAAAAGGGCCATGCTGAAAAAAGTGTCAAAACCAGAAATGCAGGACAGGCCATGGAGAAATGGGAGCCTTGCTACGCTGATGGGCGGGATGTAAATTGGCAACAGCCACTCTGGAGAAGTGCACGGTGTGTCCTGAAACATCTGAAAAACACAGCTTAGAGAGCATAGGGCACTTCCACTCATGGGGGTATAAATTGGGAAAATGAAAAATCAGCAAGACACAAGCACCCCAAAGTTGAGGGCTGCTCTGTTGACAAGGACCTCCACTTCATTCCACCTTAAATATCCCAGGAAAGAGAAAAATGGATAAAGAAGTTGTGGTCCTTATGTACAATGGAATATCACTCAGCCATGAAATCAATGTCATAAGGTTAGTAGCAGCATGATGAGTGGATTTAGGTACGACGATTCTAAGTGAAATAAGTCACACAGAAAAGGACACTTCTCCTAAGGTATCACTGATAGAGGGAATGTAAAAACCGTTACACTTGAACTGAATTACAAAACAGAACAGAGTCACACATGCAGAAAACACACTATGGCTGCTTAACGGGAAAGGTGAGGTGGGGTGATACATAAAACAAGGGTATCAAATTAGCTCAGATACCGTTCCATAAACCCAATATGTAGTAGACAAGACCTACTCCTTGCTCAGAGAACTGGACTCAACACGCCCTATTCACCGCACAAGAATATATCTGACTAGTAATAATCTTAAAGCCTATGTATTGATATCTCTCTGTTAGTGTGTCAAGTGGGTGGAAAGCGGCATAAACACAGCCGTGAAAAGCAGCTAAACCCCATTATGAAAATAAATTACTTTGAAAAACCCATGAAACAACGACAGTGAAAGAGATAGAAATTCTTACACAATGAGTTCAGGGGCTGTGATGCAACCTGGATTGACCATATCTAGACCCACAGCTGGATGAGACATAAGGGTGGACACTCTTGGGGCTGAGAGGTTTGGTGAGGTTGGGTGAGCAAACGCAGACCCTTTAAAGGAATACTGCGTGGTACCCATCGCATGGGTCCCAAATCTCCAGCTTCAAGGGCATCTTCCTACATCGAAAACATGCATGAGAAACCCAGAAGATGGTACACCGTGTGATGGGGAAAGGTTTCTAAAACGCACCTCATTTCTCATCTCCTTGTGCCCGGGTTCGCCATTCCAGCCCCTTTACTAGCAATCTCCCTACTTGGAGCATCAGCACCTTTAACCTCCTGTTCCGTACAGGTTGCAATTTGTCCTGAGGATGAACGGGAAGACGGGGAACCAACGAGAGACTAGCTCTTGGTGTCGGGACAGGCACAGGTCACTCTATTTTCCCATCAGGAAGAAGAATTAACCACAGGCTCAGCCTGCCCCCCGGAACCAGAACAGGGCCTGAAGCCATCCTGCGCTTTTGCGGCCAGCTCCCAAAAAAGCGAGGTGTAAAATGGAGGTTCAGGGCACTGCAATTCACAAACCTGCAGAGTTATAAATGATAACTCTCGTCCACAAATATATTGAGGGAAGGCAAAGAAGAGGATTTGAAATCAAGGCAGAATTGCACGAAACAGATTTCAGGAGGTAGATACGAATCGCCTTTAAAGCACATGAAAAGCGGCAAAACGTTGACAATGAGGCCCTTGGCCAAAAAGGGCGTATGCGTTTTTTCCTGAATATATTCAGGAAAAAACGCATACGCCCTTTTTGGCCAACCAAGCAACCTGGAAAGGCAAATCAGCGCTACAGAGAAGTCTCGCTTCCCATCGGTCAAAAGGGCCATGCTGAAAAAAGTGTCAAAACCAGAAATGCAGGACAGGCCATGGAGAAATGGGAGCCTTGCTACGCTGATGGGCGGGATGTAAATTGGCAACAGCCACTCTGGAGAAGTGCACGGTGTGTCCTGAAACATCTGAAAAACACAGCTTAGAGAGCATAGGGCACTTCCACTCATGGGGGTATAAATTGGGAAAATGAAAAATCAGCAAGACACAAGCACCCCAAAGTTGAGGGCTGCTCTGTTGACAAGGACCTCCACTTCATTCCACCTTAAATATCCCAGGAAAGAGAAAAATGGATAAAGAAGTTGTGGTCCTTATGTACAATGGAATATCACTCAGCCATGAAATCAATGTCATAATGTTAGTAGCAGCATGATGAGTGGATTTAGGTACGACGATTCTAAGTGAAATAAGTCACACAGAAAAGGACACTTCTCCTAAGGTATCACTGATAGAGGGAATGTAAAAACCGTTACACTTGAACTGAATTACAAAACAGAACAGAGTCACACATGCAGAAAACACACTATGGCTGCTTAACGGGAAAGGTGAGGTGGGGTGATACATAAAACAAGGGTATCAAATTAGCTCAGATACCGTTCCATAAACCCAATATGTAGTAGACAAGACCTACTCCTTGCTC
Organism: Balaenoptera borealis; assembly: GCF_965194805.1. Taxonomy (NCBI): domain Eukaryota; kingdom Metazoa; phylum Chordata; class Mammalia; order Artiodactyla; family Balaenopteridae; genus Balaenoptera; species Balaenoptera borealis. Next base: position 72,450 of record NW_028123421.1, read on the forward strand.
AGAGAACTGGACTCAACACGCCCTATTCACCGCACAAGAATATATCTGACTAGTAATAATCTTAAAGCCTATGTATTGATATCTCTCTGTTAGTGTGTCAAGTGGGTGGAAAGCGGCATAAACACAGCCGTGAAAAGCAGCTAAACCCCATTATGAAAATAAATTACTTTGAAAAACCCATGAAACAACGACAGTGAAAGAGATAGAAATTCTTACACAATGAGTTCAGGGGCTGTGATGCAACCTGGATTGACCATATCTAGACCCACAGCTGGATGAGACATAAGGGTGGACACTCTTGGGGCTGAGAGGTTTGGTGAGGTTGGGTGAGCAAACGCAGACCCTTTAAAGGAATACTGCGTGGTACCCATCGCATGGGTCCCAAATCTCCAGCTTCAAGGGCATCTTCCTACATCGAAAACATGCATGAGAAACCCAGAAGATGGTACACCGTGTGATGGGGAAAGGTTTCTAAAACGCACCTCATTTCTCATCTCCTTGTGCCCGGGTTCGCCATTCCAGCCCCTTTACTAGCAATCTCCCTACTTGGAGCATCAGCACCTTTAACCTCCTGTTCCGTACAGGTTGCAATTTGTCCTGAGGATGAACGGGAAGACGGGGAACCAACGAGAGACTAGCTCTTGGTGTCGGGACAGGCACAGGTCACTCTATTTTCCCATCAGGAAGAAGAATTAACCACAGGCTCAGCCTGCCCCCCGGAACCAGAACAGGGCCTGAAGCCATCCTGCGCTTTTGCGGCCAGCTCCCAAAAAAGCGAGTTGTAAAATGGAGGTTCAGGGCACTGCAATTCACAAACCTGCAGAGTTATAAATGATAACTCTCGTCCACAAATATATTGAGGGAAGGCAAAGAAGAGGATTTGAAATCAAGGCAGAATTGCACGAAACAGATTTCAGGAGGTAGATACGAATCGCCTTTAAAGCACATGAAAAGCGGCAAAACGTTGACAATGATGCCCTTGGCCAAAAAGGGCGTATGCGTTTTTTCCTGAATATATTCAGGAAAAAACGCATACGCCCTTTTTGGCCAACCAAGCAACCTGGAAAGGCAAATCAGCGCTACAGAGAAGTCTCGCTTCCCATCGGTCAAAAGGGCCATGCTGAAAAAAGTGTCAAAACCAGAAATGCAGGACAGGCCATGGAGAAATGGGAGCCTTGCTACGCTGATGGGCGGGATGTAAATTGGCAACAGCCACTCTGGAGAAGTGCACGGTGTGTCCTGAAACATCTGAAAAACACAGCTTAGAGAGCATAGGGCACTTCCACTCATGGGGGTATAAATTGGGAAAATGAAAAATCAGCAAGACACAAGCACCCCAAAGTTGAGGGCTGCTCTGTTGACAAGGACCTCCACTTCATTCCACCTTAAATATCCCAGGAAAGAGAAAAATGGATAAAGAAGTTGTGGTCCTTATGTACAATGGAATATCACTCAGCCATGAAATCAATGTCATAAGGTTAGTAGCAGCATGATGAGTGGATTTAGGTACGACGATTCTAAGTGAAATAAGTCACACAGAAAAGGACACTTCTCCTAAGGTATCACTGATAGAGGGAATGTAAAAACCGTTACACTTGAACTGAATTACAAAACAGAACAGAGTCACACATGCAGAAAACACACTATGGCTGCTTAACGGGAAAGGTGAGGTGGGGTGATACATAAAACAAGGGTATCAAATTAGCTCAGATACCGTTCCATAAACCCAATATGTAGTAGACAAGACCTACTCCTTGCTCAGAGAACTGGACTCAACACGCCCTATTCACCGCACAAGAATATATCTGACTAGTAATAATCTTAAAGCCTATGTATTGATATCTCTCTGTTAGTGTGTCAAGTGGGTGGAAAGCGGCATAAACACAGCCGTGAAAAGCAGCTAAACCCCATTATGAAAATAAATTACTTTGAAAAACCCATGAAACAACGACAGTGAAAGAGATAGAAATTCTTACACAATGAGTTCAGGGGCTGTGATGCAACCTGGATTGACCATATCTAGACCCACAGCTGGATGAGACATAAGGGTGGACACTCTTGGGGCTGAGAGGTTTGGTGAGGTTGGGTGAGCAAACGCAGACCCTTTAAAGGAATACTGCGTGGTACCCATCGCATGGGTCCCAAATCTCCAGCTTCAAGGGCATCTTCCTACATCGAAAACATGCATGAGAAACCCAGAAGATGGTACACCGTGTGATGGGGAAAGGTTTCTAAAACGCACCTCATTTCTCATCTCCTTGTGCCCGGGTTCGCCATTCCAGCCCCTTTACGAGCAATCTCCCTACTTGGAGCATCAGCACCTTTAACCTCCTGTTCCGTACAGGTTGCAATTTGTCCTGAGGATGAACGGGAAGACGGGGAACCAACGAGAGACTAGCTCTTGGTGTCGGGACAGGCACAGGTCACTCTATTTTCCCATCAGGAAGAAGAATTAACCACAGGCTCAGCCTGCCCCCCGGAACCAGAACAGGGCCTGAAGCCATCCTGCGCTTTTGCGGCCAGCTCCCAAAAAAGCGAGTTGTAAAATGGAGGTTCAGGGCACTGCAATTCACAAACCTGCAGAGTTATAAATGATAACTCTCGTCCACAAATATATTGAGGGAAGGCAAAGAAGAGGATTTGAAATCAAGGCAGAATTGCACGAAACAGATTTCAGGAGGTAGATACGAATCGCCTTTAAAGCACATGAAAAGCGGCAAAACGTTGACAATGATGCCCTTGGCCAAAAAGGGCGTATGCGTTTTTTCCTGAATATATTCAGGAAAAAACGCATACGCCCTTTTTGGCCAACCAAGCAACCTGGAAAGGCAAATCAGCGCTACAGAGAAGTCTCGCTTCCCATCGGTCAAAAGGGCCATGCTGAAAAAAGTGTCAAAACCAGAAATGCAGGACAGGCCATGGAGAAATGGGAGCCTTGCTACGCTGATGGGCGGGATGTAAATTGGCAACAGCCACTCTGGAGAAGTGCACGGTGTGTCCTGAAACATCTGAAAAACACAGCTTAGAGAGCATAGGGCACTTCCACTCATGGGGGTATAAATTGGGAAAATGAAAAATCAGCAAGACACAAGCACCCCAAAGTTGAGGGCTGCTCTGTTGACAAGGACCTCCACTTCATTCCACCTTAAATATCCCAGGAAAGAGAAAAATGGATAAAGAAGTTGTGGTCCTTATGTACAATGGAATATCACTCAGCCATGAAATCAATGTCATAAGGTTAGTAGCAGCATGATGAGTGGATTTAGGTACGACGATTCTAAGTGAAATAAGTCACACAGAAAAGGACACTTCTCCTAAGGTATCACTGATAGAGGGAATGTAAAAACCGTTACACTTGAACTGAATTACAAAACAGAACAGAGTCACACATGCAGAAAACACACTATGGCTGCTTAACGGGAAAGGTGAGGTGGGGTGATACATAAAACAAGGGTATCAAATTAGCTCAGATACCGTTCCATAAACCCAATATGTAGTAGACAAGACCTACTCCTTGCTCAGAGAACTGGACTCAACACGCCCTATTCACCGCACAAGAATATATCTGACTAGTAATAATCTTAAAGCCTATGTATTGATATCTCTCTGTTAGTGTGTCAAGTGGGTGGAAAGCGGCATAAACACAGCCGTGAAAAGCAGCTAAACCCCATTATGAAAATAAATTACTTTGAAAAACCCATGAAACAACGACAGTGAAAGAGATAGAAATTCTTACACAATGAGTTCAGGGGCTGTGATGCAACCTGGATTGACCATATCTAGACCCACAGCTGGATGAGACATAAGGGTGGACACTCTTGGGGCTGAGAGGTTTGGTGAGGTTGGGTGAGCAAACGCAGACCCTTTAAAGGAATACTGCGTGGTACCCATCGCATGGGTCCCAAATCTCCAGCTTCAAGGGCATCTTCCTACATCGAAAACATGCATGAGAAACCCAGAAGATGGTACACCGTGTGATGGGGAAAGGTTTCTAAAACGCACCTCATTTCTCATCTCCTTGTGCCCGGGTTCGCCATTCCAGCCCCTTTACGAGCAATCTCCCTACTTGGAGCATCAGCACCTTTAACCTCCTGTTCCGTACAGGTTGCAATTTGTCCTGAGGATGAACGGGAAGACGGGGAACCAACGAGAGACTAGCTCTTGGTGTCGGGACAGGCACAGGTCACTCTATTTTCCCATCAGGAAGAAGAATTAACCACAGGCTCAGCCTGCCCCCCGGAACCAGAACAGGGCCTGAAGCCATCCTGCGCTTTTGCGGCCAGCTCCCAAAAAAGCGAGTTGTAAAATGGAGGTTCAGGGCACTGCAATTCACAAACCTGCAGAGTTATAAATGATAACTCTCGTCCACAAATATATTGAGGGAAGGCAAAGAAGAGGATTTGAAATCAAGGCAGAATTGCACGAAACAGATTTCAGGAGGTAGATACGAATCGCCTTTAAAGCACATGAAAAGCGGCAAAACGTTGACAATGATGCCCTTGGCCAAAAAGGGCGTATGCGTTTTTTCCTGAATATATTCAGGAAAAAACGCATACGCCCTTTTTGGCCAACCAAGCAACCTGGAAAGGCAAATCAGCGCTACAGAGAAGTCTCGCTTCCCATCGGTCAAAAGGGCCATGCTGAAAAAAGTGTCAAAACCAGAAATGCAGGACAGGCCATGGAGAAATGGGAGCCTTGCTACGCTGATGGGCGGGATGTAAATTGGCAACAGCCACTCTGGAGAAGTGCACGGTGTGTCCTGAAACATCTGAAAAACACAGCTTAGAGAGCATAGGGCACTTCCACTCATGGGGGTATAAATTGGGAAAATGAAAAATCAGCAAGACACAAGCACCCCAAAGTTGAGGGCTGCTCTGTTGACAAGGACCTCCACTTCATTCCACCTTAAATATCCCAGGAAAGAGAAAAATGGATAAAGAAGTTGTGGTCCTTATGTACAATGGAATATCACTCAGCCATGAAATCAATGTCATAAGGTTAGTAGCAGCATGATGAGTGGATTTAGGTACGACGATTCTAAGTGAAATAAGTCACACAGAAAAGGACACTTCTCCTAAGGTATCACTGATAGAGGGAATGTAAAAACCGTTACACTTGAACTGAATTACAAAACAGAACAGAGTCACACATGCAGAAAACACACTATGGCTGCTTAACGGGAAAGGTGAGGTGGGGTGATACATAAAACAAGGGTATCAAATTAGCTCAGATACCGTTCCATAAACCCAATATGTAGTAGACAAGACCTACTCCTTGCTCAGAGAACTGGACTCAACACGCCCTATTCACCGCACAAGAATATATCTGACTAGTAATAATCTTAAAGCCTATGTATTGATATCTCTCTGTTAGTGTGTCAAGTGGGTGGAAAGCGGCATAAACACAGCCGTGAAAAGCAGCTAAACCCCATTATGAAAATAAATTACTTTGAAAAACCCATGAAACAACGACAGTGAAAGAGATAGAAATTCTTACACAATGAGTTCAGGGGCTGTGATGCAACCTGGATTGACCATATCTAGACCCACAGCTGGATGAGACATAAGGGTGGACACTCTTGGGGCTGAGAGGTTTGGTGAGGTTGGGTGAGCAAACGCAGACCCTTTAAAGGAATACTGCGTGGTACCCATCGCATGGGTCCCAAATCTCCAGCTTCAAGGGCATCTTCCTACATCGAAAACATGCATGAGAAACCCAGAAGATGGTACACCGTGTGATGGGGAAAGGTTTCTAAAACGCACCTCATTTCTCATCTCCTTGTGCCCGGGTTCGCCATTCCAGCCCCTTTACTAGCAATCTCCCTACTTGGAGCATCAGCACCTTTAACCTCCTGTTCCGTACAGGTTGCAATTTGTCCTGAGGATGAACGGGAAGACGGGGAACCAACGAGAGACTAGCTCTTGGTGTCGGGACAGGCACAGGTCACTCTATTTTCCCATCAGGAAGAAGAATTAACCACAGGCTCAGCCTGCCCCCCGGAACCAGAACAGGGCCTGAAGCCATCCTGCGCTTTTGCGGCCAGCTCCCAAAAAAGCGAGGTGTAAAATGGAGGTTCAGGGCACTGCAATTCACAAACCTGCAGAGTTATAAATGATAACTCTCGTCCACAAATATATTGAGGGAAGGCAAAGAAGAGGATTTGAAATCAAGGCAGAATTGCACGAAACAGATTTCAGGAGGTAGATACGAATCGCCTTTAAAGCACATGAAAAGCGGCAAAACGTTGACAATGAGGCCCTTGGCCAAAAAGGGCGTATGCGTTTTTTCCTGAATATATTCAGGAAAAAACGCATACGCCCTTTTTGGCCAACCAAGCAACCTGGAAAGGCAAATCAGCGCTACAGAGAAGTCTCGCTTCCCATCGGTCAAAAGGGCCATGCTGAAAAAAGTGTCAAAACCAGAAATGCAGGACAGGCCATGGAGAAATGGGAGCCTTGCTACACTGATGGGCGGGATGTAAATTGCCAACAGCCACTCTGGAGAAGTGTACGGTGTGTCCTGAAACATCTGAAAAACACAGCTTAGAGAGCATAGGGCACTTCCACTCATGGGGGTATAAATTGGGAAAATGAAAAATCAGCAAGACACAAGCACCCCAAAGTTGAGGGCTGCTCTGTTGACAAGGACCTCCACTTCATTCCACCTTAAATATCCCAGGAAAGAGAAAAATGGATAAAGAAGTTGTGGTCCTTATGTACAATGGAATATCACTCAGCCATGAAATCAATGTCATAATGTTAGTAGCAGCATGATGAGTGGATTTAGGTACGACGATTCTAAGTGAAATAAGTCACACAGAAAAGGACACTTCTCCTAAGGTATCACTGATAGAGGGAATGTAAAAACCGTTACACTTGAACTGAATTACAAAACAGAACAGAGTCACACATGCAGAAAACACACTATGGCTGCTTAACGGGAAAGGTGAGGTGGGGTGATACATAAAACAAGGGTATCAAATTAGCTCAGATACCGTTCCATAAACCCAATATGTAGTAGACAAGACCTACTCCTTGCTCAGAGAACTGGACTCAACACGCCCTATTCACCGCACAAGAATATATCTGACTAGTAATAATCTTAAAGCCTATGTATTGATATCTCTCTGTTAGTGTGTCAAGTGGGTGGAAAGCGGCATAAACACAGCCGTGAAAAGCAGCTAAACCCCATTATGAAAATAAATTACTTTGAAAAACCCATGAAACAACGACAGTGAAAGAGATAGAAATTCTTACACAATGAGTTCAGGGGCTGTGATGCAACCTGGATTGACCATATCTAGACCCACAGCTGGATGAGACATAAGGGTGGACACTCTTGGGGCTGAGAGGTTTGGTGAGGTTGGGTGAGCAAACGCAGACCCTTTAAAGGAATACTGCGTGGTACCCATCGCATGGGTCCCAAATCTCCAGCTTCAAGGGCATCTTCCTACATCGAAAACATGCATGAGAAACCCAGAAGATGGTACACCGTGTGATGGGGAAAGGTTTCTAAAACGCACCTCATTTCTCATCTCCTTGTGCCCGGGTTCGCCATTCCAGCCACTTTACTAGCAATCTCCCTACTTGGAGCATCAGCACCTTTAACCTCCTGTTCCGTACAGGTTGCAATTTGTCCTGAGGATGAACGGGAAGACGGGGAACCAACGAGAGACTAGCTCTTGGTGTCGGGACAGGCACAGGTCACTCTATTTTCCCATCAGGAAGAAGAATTAACCACAGGCTCAGCCTGCCCCCCGGAACCAGAACAGGGCCTGAAGCCATCCTGCGCTTTTGCGGCCAGCTCCCAAAAAAGCGAGGTGTAAAATGGAGGTTCAGGGCACTGCAATTCACAAACCTGCAGAGTTATAAATGATAACTCTCGTCCACAAATATATTGAGGGAAGGCAAAGAAGAGGATTTGAAATCAAGGCAGAATTGCACGAAACAGATTTCAGGAGGTAGATACGAATCGCCTTTAAAGCACATGAAAAGCGGCAAAACGTTGACAATGAGGCCCTTGGCCAAAAAGGGCGTATGCGTTTTTTCCTGAATATATTCAGGAAAAAACGCATACGCCCTTTTTGGCCAACCAAGCAACCTGGAAAGGCAAATCAGCGCTACAGAGAAGTCTCGCTTCCCATCGGTCAAAAGGGCCATGCTGAAAAAAGTGTCAAAACCAGAAATGCAGGACAGGCCATGGAGAAATGGGAGCCTTGCTACACTGATGGGCGGGATGTAAATTGCCAACAGCCACTCTGGAGAAGTGTACGGTGTGTCCTGAAACATCTGAAAAACACAGCTTAGAGAGCATAGGGCACTTCCACTCATGGGGGTATAAATTGGGAAAATGAAAAATCAGCAAGACACAAGCACCCCAAAGTTGAGGGCTGCTCTGTTGACAAGGACCTCCACTTCATTCCACCTTAAATATCCCAGGAAAGAGAAAAATGGATAAAGAAGTTGTGGTCCTTATGTACAATGGAATATCACTCAGCCATGAAATCAATGTCATAATGTTAGTAGCAGCATGATGAGTGGATTTAGGTACGACGATTCTAAGTGAAATAAGTCACACAGAAAAGGACACTTCTCCTAAGGTATCACTGATAGAGGGAATGTAAAAACCGTTACACTTGAACTGAATTACAAAACAGAACAGAGTCACACATGCAGAAAACACACTATGGCTGCTTAACGGGAAAGGTGAGGTGGGGTGATACATAAAACAAGGGTATCAAATTAGCTCAGATACCGTTCCATAAACCCAATATGTAGTAGACAAGACCTACTCCTTGCTCAGAGAACTGGACTCAACACGCCCTATTCACCGCACAAGAATATATCTGACTAGTAATAATCTTAAAGCCTATGTATTGATATCTCTCTGTTAGTGTGTCAAGTGGGTGGAAAGCGGCATAAACACAGCCGTGAAAAGCAGCTAAACCCCATTATGAAAATAAATTACTTTGAAAAACCCATGAAACAACGACAGTGAAAGAGATAGAAATTCTTACACAATGAGTTCAGGGGCTGTGATGCAACCTGGATTGACCATATCTAGACCCACAGCTGGATGAGACATAAGGGTGGACACTCTTGGGGCTGAGAGGTTTGGTGAGGTTGGGTGAGCAAACGCAGACCCTTTAAAGGAATACTGCGTGGTACCCATCGCATGGGTCCCAAATCTCCAGCTTCAAGGGCATCTTCCTACATCGAAAACATGCATGAGAAACCCAGAAGATGGTACACCGTGTGATGGGGAAAGGTTTCTAAAACGCACCTCATTTCTCATCTCCTTGTGCCCGGGTTCGCCATTCCAGCCACTTTACTAGCAATCTCCCTACTTGGAGCATCAGCACCTTTAACCTCCTGTTCCGTACAGGTTGCAATTTGTCCTGAGGATGAACGGGAAGACGGGGAACCAACGAGAGACTAGCTCTTGGTGTCGGGACAGGCACAGGTCACTCTATTTTCCCATCAGGAAGAAGAATTAACCACAGGCTCAGCCTGCCCCCCGGAACCAGAACAGGGCCTGAAGCCATCCTGCGCTTTTGCGGCCAGCTCCCAAAAAAGCGAGGTGTAAAATGGAGGTTCAGGGCACTGCAATTCACAAACCTGCAGAGTTATAAATGATAACTCTCGTCCACAAATATATTGAGGGAAGGCAAAGAAGAGGATTTGAAATCAAGGCAGAATTGCACGAAACAGATTTCAGGAGGTAGATACGAATCGCCTTTAAAGCACATGAAAAGCGGCAAAACGTTGACAATGAGGCCCTTGGCCAAAAAGGGCGTATGCGTTTTTTCCTGAATATATTCAGGAAAAAACGCATACGCCCTTTTTGGCCAACCAAGCAACCTGGAAAGGCAAATCAGCGCTACAGAGAAGTCTCGCTTCCCATCGGTCAAAAGGGCCATGCTGAAAAAAGTGTCAAAACCAGAAATGCAGGACAGGCCATGGAGAAATGGGAGCCTTGCTACACTGATGGGCGGGATGTAAATTGCCAACAGCCACTCTGGAGAAGTGTACGGTGTGTCCTGAAACATCTGAAAAACACAGCTTAGAGAGCATAGGGCACTTCCACTCATGGGGGTATAAATTGGGAAAATGAAAAATCAGCAAGACACAAGCACCCCAAAGTTGAGGGCTGCTCTGTTGACAAGGACCTCCACTTCATTCCACCTTAAATATCCCAGGAAAGAGAAAAATGGATAAAGAAGTTGTGGTCCTTATGTACAATGGAATATCACTCAGCCATGAAATCAATGTCATAATGTTAGTAGCAGCATGATGAGTGGATTTAGGTACGACGATTCTAAGTGAAATAAGTCACACAGAAAAGGACACTTCTCCTAAGGTATCACTGATAGAGGGAATGTAAAAACCGTTACACTTGAACTGAATTACAAAACAGAACAGAGTCACACATGCAGAAAACACACTATGGCTGCTTAACGGGAAAGGTGAGGTGGGGTGATACATAAAACAAGGGTATCAAATTAGCTCAGATACCGTTCCATAAACCCAATATGTAGTAGACAAGACCTACTCCTTGCTCAGAGAACTGGACTCAACACGCCCTATTCACCGCACAAGAATATATCTGACTAGTAATAATCTTAAAGCCTATGTATTGATATCTCTCTGTTAGTGTGTCAAGTGGGTGGAAAGCGGCATAAACACAGCCGTGAAAAGCAGCTAAACCCCATTATGAAAATAAATTACTTTGAAAAACCCATGAAACAACGACAGTGAAAGAGATAGAAATTCTTACACAATGAGTTCAGGGGCTGTGATGCAACCTGGATTGACCATATCTAGACCCACAGCTGGATGAGACATAAGGGTGGACACTCTTGGGGCTGAGAGGTTTGGTGAGGTTGGGTGAGCAAACGCAGACCCTTTAAAGGAATACTGCGTGGTACCCATCGCATGGGTCCCAAATCTCCAGCTTCAAGGGCATCTTCCTACATCGAAAACATGCATGAGAAACCCAGAAGATGGTACACCGTGTGATGGGGAAAGGTTTCTAAAACGCACCTCATTTCTCATCTCCTTGTGCCCGGGTTCGCCATTCCAGCCACTTTACTAGCAATCTCCCTACTTGGAGCATCAGCACCTTTAACCTCCTGTTCCGTACAGGTTGCAATTTGTCCTGAGGATGAACGGGAAGACGGGGAACCAACGAGAGACTAGCTCTTGGTGTCGGGACAGGCACAGGTCACTCTATTTTCCCATCAGGAAGAAGAATTAACCACAGGCTCAGCCTGCCCCCCGGAACCAGAACAGGGCCTGAAGCCATCCTGCGCTTTTGCGGCCAGCTCCCAAAAAAGCGAGTTGTAAAATGGAGGTTCAGGGCACTGCAATTCACAAACCTGCAGAGTTATAAATGATAACTCTCGTCCACAAATATATTGAGGGAAGGCAAAGAAGAGGATTTGAAATCAAGGCAGAATTGCACGAAACAGATTTCAGGAGGTAGATTCGAATCGCCTTTAAAGCACATGAAAAGCGGCAAAACGTTGACAATGATGCCCTTGGCCAAAAAGGGCGTATGCGTTTTTTCCTGAATATATTCAGGAAAAAACGCATACGCCCTTTTTGGCCAACCAAGCAACCTGGAAAGGCAAATCAGCGCTACAGAGAAGTCTCGCTTCCCATCGGTCAAAAGGGCCATGCTGAAAAAAGTGTCAAAACCAGAAATGCAGGACAGGCCATGGAGAAATGGGAGCCTTGCTACGCTGATGGGCGGGATGTAAATTGGCAACAGCCACTCTGGAGAAGTGCACGGTGTGTCCTGAAACATCTGAAAAACACAGCTTAGAGAGCATAGGGCACTTCCACTCATGGGGGTATAAATTGGGAAAATGAAAAATCAGCAAGACACAAGCACCCCAAAGTTGAGGGCTGCTCTGTTGACAAGGACCTCCACTTCATTCCACCTTAAATATCCCAGGAAAGAGAAAAATGGATAAAGAAGTTGTGGTCCTTATGTACAATGGAATATCACTCAGCCATGAAATCAATGTCATAAGGTTAGTAGCAGCATGATGAGTGGATTTAGGTACGACGATTCTAAGTGAAATAAGTCACACAGAAAAGGACACTTCTCCTAAGGTATCACTGATAGAGGGAATGTAAAAACCGTTACACTTGAACTGAATTACAAAACAGAACAGAGTCACACATGCAGAAAACACACTATGGCTGCTTAACGGGAAAGGTGAGGTGGGGTGATACATAAAACAAGGGTATCAAATTAGCTCAGATACCGTTCCATAAACCCAATATGTAGTAGACAAGACCTACTCCTTGCTCAGAGAACTGGACTCAACACGCCCTATTCACCGCACAAGAATATATCTGACTAGTAATAATCTTAAAGCCTATGTATTGATATCTCTCTGTTAGTGTGTCAAGTGGGTGGAAAGCGGCATAAACACAGCCGTGAAAAGCAGCTAAACCCCATTATGAAAATAAATTACTTTGAAAAACCCATGAAACAACGACAGTGAAAGAGATAGAAATTCTTACACAATGAGTTCAGGGGCTGTGATGCAACCTGGATTGACCATATCTAGACCCACAGCTGGATGAGACATAAGGGTGGACACTCTTGGGGCTGAGAGGTTTGGTGAGGTTGGGTGAGCAAACGCAGACCCTTTAAAGGAATACTGCGTGGTACCCATCGCATGGGTCCCAAATCTCCAGCTTCAAGGGCATCTTCCTACATCGAAAACATGCATGAGAAACCCAGAAGATGGTACACCGTGTGATGGGGAAAGGTTTCTAAAACGCACCTCATTTCTCATCTCCTTGTGCCCGGGTTCGCCATTCCAGCCCCTTTACGAGCAATCTCCCTACTTGGAGCATCAGCACCTTTAACCTCCTGTTCCGTACAGGTTGCAATTTGTCCTGAGGATGAACGGGAAGACGGGGAACCAACGAGAGACTAGCTCTTGGTGTCGGGACAGGCACAGGTCACTCTATTTTCCCATCAGGAAGAAGAATTAACCACAGGCTCAGCCTGCCCCCCGGAACCAGAACAGGGCCTGAAGCCATCCTGCGCTTTTGCGGCCAGCTCCCAAAAAAGCGAGTTGTAAAATGGAGGTTCAGGGCACTGCAATTCACAAACCTGCAGAGTTATAAATGATAACTCTCGTCCACAAATATATTGAGGGAAGGCAAAGAAGAGGATTTGAAATCAAGGCAGAATTGCACGAAACAGATTTCAGGAGGTAGATACGAATCGCCTTTAAAGCACATGAAAAGCGGCAAAACGTTGACAATGATGCCCTTGGCCAAAAAGGGCGTATGCGTTTTTTCCTGAATATATTCAGGAAAAAACGCATACGCCCTTTTTGGCCAACCAAGCAACCTGGAAAGGCAAATCAGCGCTACAGAGAAGTCTCGCTTCCCATCGGTCAAAAGGGCCATGCTGAAAAAAGTGTCAAAACCAGAAATGCAGGACAGGCCATGGAGAAATGGGAGCCTTGCTACGCTGATGGGCGGGATGTAAATTGGCAACAGCCACTCTGGAGAAGTGCACGGTGTGTCCTGAAACATCTGAAAAACACAGCTTAGAGAGCATAGGGCACTTCCACTCATGGGGGTATAAATTGGGAAAATGAAAAATCAGCAAGACACAAGCACCCCAAAGTTGAGGGCTGCTCTGTTGACAAGGACCTCCACTTCATTCCACCTTAAATATCCAAGGAAAGAGAAAAATGGATAAAGAAGTTGTGGTCCTTATGTACAATGGAATATCACTCAGCCATGAAATCAATGTCATAAGGTTAGTAGCAGCATGATGAGTGGATTTAGGTACGACGATTCTAAGTGAAATAAGTCACACAGAAAAGGACACTTCTCCTAAGTTATCACTGATAGAGGGAATGTAAAAACCGTTACACTTGAACTGAATTACAAAACAGAACAGAGTCACACATGCAGAAAACACACTATGGCTGCTTAACGGGAAAGGTGAGGTGGGGTGATACATAAAACAAGGGTATCAAATTAGCTCAGATACCGTTCCATAAACCCAATATGTAGTAGACAAGACCTACTCCTTGCTCAGAGAACTGGACTCAACACGCCCTATTCACCGCACAAGAATATATCTGACTAGTAATAATCTTAAAGCCTATGTATTGATATCTCTCTGTTAGTGTGTCAAGTGGGTGGAAAGCGGCATAAACACAGCCGTGAAAAGCAGCTAAACCCCATTATGAAAATAAATTACTTTGAAAAACCCATGAAACAACGACAGTGAAAGAGATAGAAATTCTTACACAATGAGTTCAGGGGCTGTGATGCAACCTGGATTGACCATATCTAGACCCACAGCTGGATGAGACATAAGGGTGGACACTCTTGGGGCTGAGAGGTTTGGTGAGGTTGGGTGAGCAAACGCAGACCCTTTAAAGGAATACTGCGTGGTACCCATCGCATGGGTCCCAAATCTCCAGCTTCAAGGGCATCTTCCTACATCGAAAACATGCATGAGAAACCCAGAAGATGGTACACCGTGTGATGGGGAAAGGTTTCTAAAACGCACCTCATTTCTCATCTCCTTGTGCCCGGGTTCGCCATTCCAGCCACTTTACTAGCAATCTCCCTACTTGGAGCATCAGCACCTTTAACCTCCTGTTCCGTACAGGTTGCAATTTGTCCTGAGGATGAACGGGAAGACGGGGAACCAACGAGAGACTAGCTCTTGGTGTCGGGACAGGCACAGGTCACTCTATTTTCCCATCAGGAAGAAGAATTAACCACAGGCTCAGCCTGCCCCCCGGAACCAGAACAGGGCCTGAAGCCATCCTGCGCTTTTGCGGCCAGCTCCCAAAAAAGCGAGGTGTAAAATGGAGGTTCAGGGCACTGCAATTCACAAACCTGCAGAGTTATAAATGATAACTCTCGTCCACAAATATATTGAGGGAAGGCAAAGAAGAGGATTTGAAATCAAGGCAGAATTGCACGAAACAGATTTCAGGAGGTAGATACGAATCGCCTTTAAAGCACATGAAAAGCGGCAAAACGTTGACAATGATGCCCTTGGCCAAAAAGGGCGTATGCGTTTTTTCCTGAATATATTCAGGAAAAAACGCATACGCCCTTTTTGGCCAACCAAGCAACCTGGAAAGGCAAATCAGCGCTACAGAGAAGTCTCGCTTCCCATCGGTCAAAAGGGCCATGCTGAAAAAAGTGTCAAAACCAGAAATGCAGGACAGGCCATGGAGAAATGGGAGCCTTGCTACGCTGATGGGCGGGATGTAAATTGGCAACAGCCACTCTGGAGAAGTGCACGGTGTGTCCTGAAACATCTGAAAAACACAGCTTAGAGAGCATAGGGCACTTCCACTCATGGGGGTATAAATTGGGAAAATGAAAAATCAGCAAGACACAAGCACCCCAAAGTTGAGGGCTGCTCTGTTGACAAGGACCTCCACTTCATTCCACCTTAAATATCCCAGGAAAGAGAAAAATGGATAAAGAAGTTGTGGTCCTTATGTACAATGGAATATCACTCAGCCATGAAATCAATGTCATAAGGTTAGTAGCAGCATGATGAGTGGATTTAGGTACGACGATTCTAAGTGAAATAAGTCACACAGAAAAGGACACTTCTCCTAAGGTATCACTGATAGAGGGAATGTAAAAACCGTTACACTTGAACTGAATTACAAAACAGAACAGAGTCACACATGCAGAAAACACACTATGGCTGCTTAACGGGAAAGGTGAGGTGGGGTGATACATAAAACAAGGGTATCAAATTAGCTCAGATACCGTTCCATAAACCCAATATGTAGTAGACAAGACCTACTCCTTGCTCAGAGAACTGGACTCAACACGCCCTATTCACCGCACAAGAATATATCTGACTAGTAATAATCTTAAAGCCTATGTATTGATATCTCTCTGTTAGTGTGTCAAGTGGGTGGAAAGCGGCATAAACACAGCCGTGAAAAGCAGCTAAACCCCATTATGAAAATAAATTACTTTGAAAAACCCATGAAACAACGACAGTGAAAGAGATAGAAATTCTTACACAATGAGTTCAGGGGCTGTGATGCAACCTGGATTGACCATATCTAGACCCACAGCTGGATGAGACATAAGGGTGGACACTCTTGGGGCTGAGAGGTTTGGTGAGGTTGGGTGAGCAAACGCAGACCCTTTAAAGGAATACTGCGTGGTACCCATCGCATGGGTCCCAAATCTCCAGCTTCAAGGGCATCTTCCTACATCGAAAACATGCATGAGAAACCCAGAAGATGGTACACCGTGTGATGGGGAAAGGTTTCTAAAACGCACCTCATTTCTCATCTCCTTGTGCCCGGGTTCGCCATTCCAGCCACTTTACTAGCAATCTCCCTACTTGGAGCATCAGCACCTTTAACCTCCTGTTCCGTACAGGTTGCAATTTGTCCTGAGGATGAACGGGAAGACGGGGAACCAACGAGAGACTAGCTCTTGGTGTCGGGACAGGCACAGGTCACTCTATTTTCCCATCAGGAAGAAGAATTAACCACAGGCTCAGCCTGCCCCCCGGAACCAGAACAGGGCCTGAAGCCATCCTGCGCTTTTGCGGCCAGCTCCCAAAAAAGCGAGGTGTAAAATGGAGGTTCAGGGCACTGCAATTCACAAACCTGCAGAGTTATAAATGATAACTCTCGTCCACAAATATATTGAGGGAAGGCAAAGAAGAGGATTTGAAATCAAGGCAGAATTGCACGAAACAGATTTCAGGAGGTAGATACGAATCGCCTTTAAAGCACATGAAAAGCGGCAAAACGTTGACAATGATGCCCTTGGCCAAAAAGGGCGTATGCGTTTTTTCCTGAATATATTCAGGAAAAAACGCATACGCCCTTTTTGGCCAACCAAGCAACCTGGAAAGGCAAATCAGCGCTACAGAGAAGTCTCGCTTCCCATCGGTCAAAAGGGCCATGCTGAAAAAAGTGTCAAAACCAGAAATGCAGGACAGGCCATGGAGAAATGGGAGCCTTGCTACACTGATGGGCGGGATGTAAATTGCCAACAGCCACTCTGGAGAAGTGTACGGTGTGTCCTGAAACATCTGAAAAACACAGCTTAGAGAGCATAGGGCACTTCCACTCATGGGGGTATAAATTGGGAAAATGAAAAATCAGCAAGACACAAGCACCCCAAAGTTGAGGGCTGCTCTGTTGACAAGGACCTCCACTTCATTCCACCTTAAATATCCCAGGAAAGAGAAAAATGGATAAAGAAGTTGTGGTCCTTATGTACAATGGAATATCACTCAGCCATGAAATCAATGTCATAATGTTAGTAGCAGCATGATGAGTGGATTTAGGTACGACGATTCTAAGTGAAATAAGTCACACAGAAAAGGACACTTCTCCTAAGGTATCACTGATAGAGGGAATGTAAAAACCGTTACACTTGAACTGAATTACAAAACAGAACAGAGTCACACATGCAGAAAACACACTATGGCTGCTTAACGGGAAAGGTGAGGTGGGGTGATACATAAAACAAGGGTATCAAATTAGCTCAGATACCGTTCCATAAACCCAATATGTAGTAGACAAGACCTACTCCTTGCTCAGAGAACTGGACTCAACACGCCCTATTCACCGCACAAGAATATATCTGACTAGTAATAATCTTAAAGCCTATGTATTGATATCTCTCTGTTAGTGTGTCAAGTGGGTGGAAAGCGGCATAAACACAGCCGTGAAAAGCAGCTAAACCCCATTATGAAAATAAATTACTTTGAAAAACCCATGAAACAACGACAGTGAAAGAGATAGAAATTCTTACACAATGAGTTCAGGGGCTGTGATGCAACCTGGATTGACCATATCTAGACCCACAGCTGGATGAGACATAAGGGTGGACACTCTTGGGGCTGAGAGGTTTGGTGAGGTTGGGTGAGCAAACGCAGACCCTTTAAAGGAATACTGCGTGGTACCCATCGCATGGGTCCCAAATCTCCAGCTTCAAGGGCATCTTCCTACATCGAAAACATGCATGAGAAACCCAGAAGATGGTACACCGTGTGATGGGGAAAGGTTTCTAAAACGCACCTCATTTCTCATCTCCTTGTGCCCGGGTTCGCCATTCCAGCCACTTTACTAGCAATCTCCCTACTTGGAGCATCAGCACCTTTAACCTCCTGTTCCGTACAGGTTGCAATTTGTCCTGAGGATGAACGGGAAGACGGGGAACCAACGAGAGACTAGCTCTTGGTGTCGGGACAGGCACAGGTCACTCTATTTTCCCATCAGGAAGAAGAATTAACCACAGGCTCAGCCTGCCCCCCGGAACCAGAACAGGGCCTGAAGCCATCCTGCGCTTTTGCGGCCAGCTCCCAAAAAAGCGAGTTGTAAAATGGAGGTTCAGGGCACTGCAATTCACAAACCTGCAGAGTTATAAATGATAACTCTCGTCCACAAATATATTGAGGGAAGGCAAAGAAGAGGATTTGAAATCAAGGCAGAATTGCACGAAACAGATTTCAGGAGGTAGATTCGAATCGCCTTTAAAGCACATGAAAAGCGGCAAAACGTTGACAATGAGGCCCTTGGCCAAAAAGGGCGTATGCGTTTTTTCCTGAATATATTCAGGAAAAAACGCATACGCCCTTTTTGGCCAACCAAGCAACCTGGAAAGGCAAATCAGCGCTACAGAGAAGTCTCGCTTCCCATCGGTCAAAAGGGCCATGCTGAAAAAAGTGTCAAAACCAGAAATGCAGGACAGGCCATGGAGAAATGGGAGCCTTGCTACGCTGATGGGCGGGATGTAAATTGCCAACAGCCACTCTGGAGAAGTGTACGGTGTGTCCTGAAACATCTGAAAAACACAGCTTAGAGAGCATAGGGCACTTCCACTCATGGGGGTATAAATTGGGAAAATGAAAAATCAGCAAGACACAAGCACCCCAAAGTTGAGGGCTGCTCTGTTGACAAGGACCTCCACTTCATTCCACCTTAAATATCCCAGGAAAGAGAAAAATGGATAAAGAAGTTGTGGTCCTTATGTACAATGGAATATCACTCAGCCATGAAATCAATGTCATAATGTTAGTAGCAGCATGATGAGTGGATTTAGGTACGACGATTCTAAGTGAAATAAGTCACACAGAAAAGGACACTTCTCCTAAGGTATCACTGATAGAGGGAATGTAAAAATCGTTACACTTGAACTGAATTACAAAACAGAACAGAGTCACACATGCAGAAAACACACTATGGCTGCTTAACGGGAAAGGTGAGGTGGGGTGATACATAAAACAAGGGTATCAAATTAGCTCAGATACCGTTCCATAAACCCAATATGTAGTAGACAAGACCTACTCCTTGCTCAGAGAACTGGACTCAACACGCCCTATTCACCGCACAAGAATATATCTGACTAGTAATAATCTTAAAGCCTATGTATTGATATCTCTCTGTTAGTGTGTCAAGTGGGTGGAAAGCGGCATAAACACAGCCGTGAAAAGCAGCTAAACCCCATTATGAAAATAAATTACTTTGAAAAACCCATGAAACAACGACAGTGAAAGAGATAGAAATTCTTACACAATGAGTTCAGGGGCTGTGATGCAACCTGGATTGACCATATCTAGACCCACAGCTGGATGAGACATAAGGGTGGACACTCTTGGGGCTGAGAGGTTTGGTGAGGTTGGGTGAGCAAACGCAGACCCTTTAAAGGAATACTGCGTGGTACCCATCGCATGGGTCCCAAATCTCCAGCTTCAAGGGCATCTTCCTACATCGAAAACATGCATGAGAAACCCAGAAGATGGTACACCGTGTGATGGGGAAAGGTTTCTAAAACGCACCTCATTTCTCATCTCCTTGTGCCCGGGTTCGCCATTCCAGCCACTTTACTAGCAATCTCCCTACTTGGAGCATCAGCACCTTTAACCTCCTGTTCCGTACAGGTTGCAATTTGTCCTGAGGATGAACGGGAAGACGGGGAACCAACGAGAGACTAGCTCTTGGTGTCGGGACAGGCACAGGTCACTCTATTTTCCCATCAGGAAGAAGAATTAACCACAGGCTCAGCCTGCCCCCCGGAACCAGAACAGGGCCTGAAGCCATCCTGCGCTTTTGCGGCCAGCTCCCAAAAAAGCGAGTTGTAAAATGGAGGTTCAGGGCACTGCAATTCACAAACCTGCAGAGTTATAAATGATAACTCTCGTCCACAAATATATTGAGGGAAGGCAAAGAAGAGGATTTGAAATCAAGGCAGAATTGCACGAAACAGATTTCAGGAGGTAGATACGAATCGCCTTTAAAGCACATGAAAAGCGGCAAAACGTTGACAATGATGCCCTTGGCCAAAAAGGGCGTATGCGTTTTTTCCTGAATATATTCAGGAAAAAACGCATACGCCCTTTTTGGCCAACCAAGCAACCTGGAAAGGCAAATCAGCGCTACAGAGAAGTCTCGCTTCCCATCGGTCAAAAGGGCCATGCTGAAAAAAGTGTCAAAACCAGAAATGCAGGACAGGCCATGGAGAAATGGGAGCCTTGCTACGCTGATGGGCGGGATGTAAATTGGCAACAGCCACTCTGGAGAAGTGCACGGTGTGTCCTGAAACATCTGAAAAACACAGCTTAGAGAGCATAGGGCACTTCCACTCATGGGGGTATAAATTGGGAAAATGAAAAATCAGCAAGACACAAGCACCCCAAAGTTGAGGGCTGCTCTGTTGACAAGGACCTCCACTTCATTCCACCTTAAATATCCAAGGAAAGAGAAAAATGGATAAAGAAGTTGTGGTCCTTATGTACAATGGAATATCACTCAGCCATGAAATCAATGTCATAAGGTTAGTAGCAGCATGATGAGTGGATTTAGGTACGACGATTCTAAGTGAAATAAGTCACACAGAAAAGGACACTTCTCCTAAGGTATCACTGATGGAGGGAATGTAAAAACCGTTACACTTGAACTGAATTACAAAACAGAACAGAGTCACACATGCAGAAAACACACTATGGCTGCTTAACGGGAAAGGTGAGGTGGGGTGATACATAAAACAAGGGTATCAAATTAGCTCAGATACCGTTCCATAAACCCAATATGTAGTAGACAAGACCTACTCCTTGCTCAGAGAACTGGACTCAACACGCCCTATTCACCGCACAAGAATATATCTGACTAGTAATAATCTTAAAGCCTATGTATTGATATCTCTCTGTTAGTGTGTCAAGTGGGTGGAAAGCGGCATAAACACAGCCGTGAAAAGCAGCTAAACCCCATTATGAAAATAAATTACTTTGAAAAACCCATGAAACAACGACAGTGAAAGAGATAGAAATTCTTACACAATGAGTTCAGGGGCTGTGATGCAACCTGGATTGACCATATCTAGACCCACAGCTGGATGAGACATAAGGGTGGACACTCTTGGGGCTGAGAGGTTTGGTGAGGTTGGGTGAGCAAACGCAGACCCTTTAAAGGAATACTGCGTGGTACCCATCGCATGGGTCCCAAATCTCCAGCTTCAAGGGCATCTTCCTACATCGAAAACATGCATGAGAAACCCAGAAGATGGTACACCGTGTGATGGGGAAAGGTTTCTAAAACGCACCTCATTTCTCATCTCCTTGTGCCCGGGTTCGCCATTCCAGCCCCTTTACGAGCAATCTCCCTACTTGGAGCATCAGCACCTTTAACCTCCTGTTCCGTACAGGTTGCAATTTGTCCTGAGGATGAACGGGAAGACGGGGAACCAACGAGAGACTAGCTCTTGGTGTCGGGACAGGCACAGGTCACTCTATTTTCCCATCAGGAAGAAGAATTAACCACAGGCTCAGCCTGCCCCCCGGAACCAGAACAGGGCCTGAAGCCATCCTGCGCTTTTGCGGCCAGCTCCCAAAAAAGCGAGTTGTAAAATGGAGGTTCAGGGCACTGCAATTCACAAACCTGCAGAGTTATAAATGATAACTCTCGTCCACAAATATATTGAGGGAAGGCAAAGAAGAGGATTTGAAATCAAGGCAGAATTGCACGAAACAGATTTCAGGAGGTAGATACGAATCGCCTTTAAAGCACATGAAAAGCGGCAAAACGTTGACAATGATGCCCTTGGCCAAAAAGGGCGTATGCGTTTTTTCCTGAATATATTCAGGAAAAAACGCATACGCCCTTTTTGGCCAACCAAGCAACCTGGAAAGGCAAATCAGCGCTACAGAGAAGTCTCGCTTCCCATCGGTCAAAAGGGCCATGCTGAAAAAAGTGTCAAAACCAGAAATGCAGGACAGGCCATGGAGAAATGGGAGCCTTGCTACGCTGATGGGCGGGATGTAAATTGGCAACAGCCACTCTGGAGAAGTGCACGGTGTGTCCTGAAACATCTGAAAAACACAGCTTAGAGAGCATAGGGCACTTCCACTCATGGGGGTATAAATTGGGAAAATGAAAAATCAGCAAGACACAAGCACCCCAAAGTTGAGGGCTGCTCTGTTGACAAGGACCTCCACTTCATTCCACCTTAAATATCCAAGGAAAGAGAAAAATGGATAAAGAAGTTGTGGTCCTTATGTACAATGGAATATCACTCAGCCATGAAATCAATGTCATAAGGCTAGTAGCAGCATGATGAGTGGATTTAGGTACGACGATTCTAAGTGAAATAAGTCACACAGAAAAGGACACTTCTCCTAAGGTATCACTGATAGAGGGAATGTAAAAACCGTTACACTTGAACTGAATTACAAAACAGAACAGAGTCACACATGCAGAAAACACACTATGGCTGCTTAACGGGAAAGGTGAGGTGGGGTGATACATAAAACAAGGGTATCAAATTAGCTCAGATACCGTTCCATAAACCCAATATGTAGTAGACAAGACCTACTCCTTGCTCAGAGAACTGGACTCAACACGCCCTATTCACCGCACAAGAATATATCTGACTAGTAATAATCTTAAAGCCTATGTATTGATATCTCTCTGTTAGTGTGTCAAGTGGGTGGAAAGCGGCATAAACACAGCCGTGAAAAGCAGCTAAACCCCATTATGAAAATAAATTACTTTGAAAAACCCATGAAACAACGACAGTGAAAGAGATAGAAATTCTTACACAATGAGTTCAGGGGCTGTGATGCAACCTGGATTGACCATATCTAGACCCACAGCTGGATGAGACATAAGGGTGGACACTCTTGGGGCTGAGAGGTTTGGTGAGGTTGGGTGAGCAAACGCAGACCCTTTAAAGGAATACTGCGTGGTACCCATCGCATGGGTCCCAAATCTCCAGCTTCAAGGGCATCTTCCTACATCGAAAACATGCATGAGAAACCCAGAAGATGGTACACCGTGTGATGGGGAAAGGTTTCTAAAACGCACCTCATTTCTCATCTCCTTGTGCCCGGGTTCGCCATTCCAGCCACTTTACTAGCAATCTCCCTACTTGGAGCATCAGCACCTTTAACCTCCTGTTCCGTACAGGTTGCAATTTGTCCTGAGGATGAACGGGAAGACGGGGAACCAACGAGAGACTAGCTCTTGGTGTCGGGACAGGCACAGGTCACTCTATTTTCCCATCAGGAAGAAGAATTAACCACAGGCTCAGCCTGCCCCCCGGAACCAGAACAGGGCCTGAAGCCATCCTGCGCTTTTGCGGCCAGCTCCCAAAAAAGCGAGTTGTAAAATGGAGGTTCAGGGCACTGCAATTCACAAACCTGCAGAGTTATAAATGATAACTCTCGTCCACAAATATATTGAGGGAAGGCAAAGAAGAGGATTTGAAATCAAGGCAGAATTGCACGAAACAGATTTCAGGAGGTAGATACGAATCGCCTTTAAAGCACATGAAAAGCGGCAAAACGTTGACAATGAGGCCCTTGGCCAAAAAGGGCGTATGCGTTTTTTCCTGAATATATTCAGGAAAAAACGCATACGCCCTTTTTGGCCAACCAAGCAACCTGGAAAGGCAAATCAGCGCTACAGAGAAGTCTCGCTTCCCATCGGTCAAAAGGGCCATGCTGAAAAAAGTGTCAAAACCAGAAATGCAGGACAGGCCATGGAGAAATGGGAGCCTTGCTACGCTGATGGGCGGGATGTAAATTGGCAACAGCCACTCTGGAGAAGTGCACGGTGTGTCCTGAAACATCTGAAAAACACAGCTTAGAGAGCATAGGGCACTTCCACTCATGGGGGTATAAATTGGGAAAATGAAAAATCAGCAAGACACAAGCACCCCAAAGTTGAGGGCTGCTCTGTTGACAAGGACCTCCACTTCATTCCACCTTAAATATCCCAGGAAAGAGAAAAATGGATAAAGAAGTTGTGGTCCTTATGTACAATGGAATATCACTCAGCCATGAAATCAATGTCATAAGGCTAGTAGCAGCATGATGAGTGGATTTAGGTACGACGATTCTAAGTGAAATAAGTCACACAGAAAAGGACACTTCTCCTAAGGTATCACTGATAGAGGGAATGTAAAAACCGTTACACTTGAACTGAATTACAAAACAGAACAGAGTCACACATGCAGAAAACACACTATGGCTGCTTAACGGGAAAGGTGAGGTGGGGTGATACATAAAACAAGGGTATCAAATTAGCTCAGATACCGTTCCATAAACCCAATATGTAGTAGACAAGACCTACTCCTTGCTCAGAGAACTGGACTCAACACGCCCTATTCACCGCACAAGAATATATCTGACTAGTAATAATCTTAAAGCCTATGTATTGATATCTCTCTGTTAGTGTGTCAAGTGGGTGGAAAGCGGCATAAACACAGCCGTGAAAAGCAGCTAAACCCCATTATGAAAATAAATTACTTTGAAAAACCCATGAAACAACGACAGTGAAAGAGATAGAAATTCTTACACAATGAGTTCAGGGGCTGTGATGCAACCTGGATTGACCATATCTAGACCCACAGCTGGATGAGACATAAGGGTGGACACTCTTGGGGCTGAGAGGTTTGGTGAGGTTGGGTGAGCAAACGCAGACCCTTTAAAGGAATACTGCGTGGTACCCATCGCATGGGTCCCAAATCTCCAGCTTCAAGGGCATCTTCCTACATCGAAAACATGCATGAGAAACCCAGAAGATGGTACACCGTGTGATGGGGAAAGGTTTCTAAAACGCACCTCATTTCTCATCTCCTTGTGCCCGGGTTCGCCATTCCAGCCACTTTACTAGCAATCTCCCTACTTGGAGCATCAGCACCTTTAACCTCCTGTTCCGTACAGGTTGCAATTTGTCCTGAGGATGAACGGGAAGACGGGGAACCAACGAGAGACTAGCTCTTGGTGTCGGGACAGGCACAGGTCACTCTATTTTCCCATCAGGAAGAAGAATTAACCACAGGCTCAGCCTGCCCCCCGGAACCAGAACAGGGCCTGAAGCCATCCTGCGCTTTTGCGGCCAGCTCCCAAAAAAGCGAGTTGTAAAATGGAGGTTCAGGGCACTGCAATTCACAAACCTGCAGAGTTATAAATGATAACTCTCGTCCACAAATATATTGAGGGAAGGCAAAGAAGAGGATTTGAAATCAAGGCAGAATTGCACGAAACAGATTTCAGGAGGTAGATACGAATCGCCTTTAAAGCACATGAAAAGCGGCAAAACGTTGACAATGAGGCCCTTGGCCAAAAAGGGCGTATGCGTTTTTTCCTGAATATATTCAGGAAAAAACGCATACGCCCTTTTTGGCCAACCAAGCAACCTGGAAAGGCAAATCAGCGCTACAGAGAAGTCTCGCTTCCCATCGGTCAAAAGGGCCATGCTGAAAAAAGTGTCAAAACCAGAAATGCAGGACAGGCCATGGAGAAATGGGAGCCTTGCTACGCTGATGGGCGGGATGTAAATTGGCAACAGCCACTCTGGAGAAGTGCACGGTGTGTCCTGAAACATCTGAAAAACACAGCTTAGAGAGCATAGGGCACTTCCACTCATGGGGGTATAAATTGGGAAAATGAAAAATCAGCAAGACACAAGCACCCCAAAGTTGAGGGCTGCTCTGTTGACAAGGACCTCCACTTCATTCCACCTTAAATATCCCAGGAAAGAGAAAAATGGATAAAGAAGTTGTGGTCCTTATGTACAATGGAATATCACTCAGCCATGAAATCAATGTCATAAGGTTAGTAGCAGCATGATGAGTGGATTTAGGTACGACGATTCTAAGTGAAATAAGTCACACAGAAAAGGACACTTCTCCTAAGGTATCACTGATGGAGGGAATGTAAAAACCGTTACACTTGAACTGAATTACAAAACAGAACAGAGTCACACATGCAGAAAACACACTATGGCTGCTTAACGGGAAAGGTGAGGTGGGGTGATACATAAAACAAGGGTATCAAATTAGCTCAGATACCGTTCCATAAACCCAATATGTAGTAGACAAGACCTACTCCTTGCTCAGAGAACTGGACTCAACACGCCCTATTCACCGCACAAGAATATATCTGACTAGTAATAATCTTAAAGCCTATGTATTGATATCTCTCTGTTAGTGTGTCAAGTGGGTGGAAAGCGGCATAAACACAGCCGTGAAAAGCAGCTAAACCCCATTATGAAAATAAATTACTTTGAAAAACCCATGAAACAACGACAGTGAAAGAGATAGAAATTCTTACACAATGAGTTCAGGGGCTGTGATGCAACCTGGATTGACCATATCTAGACCCACAGCTGGATGAGACATAAGGGTGGACACTCTTGGGGCTGAGAGGTTTGGTGAGGTTGGGTGAGCAAACGCAGACCCTTTAAAGGAATACTGCGTGGTACCCATCGCATGGGTCCCAAATCTCCAGCTTCAAGGGCATCTTCCTACATCGAAAACATGCATGAGAAACCCAGAAGATGGTACACCGTGTGATGGGGAAAGGTTTCTAAAACGCACCTCATTTCTCATCTCCTTGTGCCCGGGTTCGCCATTCCAGCCACTTTACTAGCAATCTCCCTACTTGGAGCATCAGCACCTTTAACCTCCTGTTCCGTACAGGTTGCAATTTGTCCTGAGGATGAACGGGAAGACGGGGAACCAACGAGAGACTAGCTCTTGGTGTCGGGACAGGCACAGGTCACTCTATTTTCCCATCAGGAAGAAGAATTAACCACAGGCTCAGCCTGCCCCCCGGAACCAGAACAGGGCCTGAAGCCATCCTGCGCTTTTGCGGCCAGCTCCCAAAAAAGCGAGTTGTAAAATGGAGGTTCAGGGCACTGCAATTCACAAACCTGCAGAGTTATAAATGATAACTCTCGTCCACAAATATATTGAGGGAAGGCAAAGAAGAGGATTTGAAATCAAGGCAGAATTGCACGAAACAGATTTCAGGAGGTAGATACGAATCGCCTTTAAAGCACATGAAAAGCGGCAAAACGTTGACAATGATGCCCTTGGCCAAAAAGGGCGTATGCGTTTTTTCCTGAATATATTCAGGAAAAAACGCATACGCCCTTTTTGGCCAACCAAGCAACCTGGAAAGGCAAATCAGCGCTACAGAGAAGTCTCGCTTCCCATCGGTCAAAAGGGCCATGCTGAAAAAAGTGTCAAAACCAGAAATGCAGGACAGGCCATGGAGAAATGGGAGCCTTGCTACGCTGATGGGCGGGATGTAAATTGGCAACAGCCACTCTGGAGAAGTGCACGGTGTGTCCTGAAACATCTGAAAAACACAGCTTAGAGAGCATAGGGCACTTCCACTCATGGGGGTATAAATTGGGAAAATGAAAAATCAGCAAGACACAAGCACCCCAAAGTTGAGGGCTGCTCTGTTGACAAGGACCTCCACTTCATTCCACCTTAAATATCCAAGGAAAGAGAAAAATGGATAAAGAAGTTGTGGTCCTTATGTACAATGGAATATCACTCAGCCATGAAATCAATGTCATAAGGTTAGTAGCAGCATGATGAGTGGATTTAGGTACGACGATTCTAAGTGAAATAAGTCACACAGAAAAGGACACTTCTCCTAAGGTATCACTGATGGAGGGAATGTAAAAACCGTTACACTTGAACTGAATTACAAAACAGAACAGAGTCACACATGCAGAAAACACACTATGGCTGCTTAACGGGAAAGGTGAGGTGGGGTGATACATAAAACAAGGGTATCAAATTAGCTCAGATACCGTTCCATAAACCCAATATGTAGTAGACAAGACCTACTCCTTGCTCAGAGAACTGGACTCAACACGCCCTATTCACCGCACAAGAATATATCTGACTAGTAATAATCTTAAAGCCTATGTATTGATATCTCTCTGTTAGTGTGTCAAGTGGGTGGAAAGCGGCATAAACACAGCCGTGAAAAGCAGCTAAACCCCATTATGAAAATAAATTACTTTGAAAAACCCATGAAACAACGACAGTGAAAGAGATAGAAATTCTTACACAATGAGTTCAGGGGCTGTGATGCAACCTGGATTGACCATATCTAGACCCACAGCTGGATGAGACATAAGGGTGGACACTCTTGGGGCTGAGAGGTTTGGTGAGGTTGGGTGAGCAAACGCAGACCCTTTAAAGGAATACTGCGTGGTACCCATCGCATGGGTCCCAAATCTCCAGCTTCAAGGGCATCTTCCTACATCGAAAACATGCATGAGAAACCCAGAAGATGGTACACCGTGTGATGGGGAAAGGTTTCTAAAACGCACCTCATTTCTCATCTCCTTGTGCCCGGGTTCGCCATTCCAGCCACTTTACTAGCAATCTCCCTACTTGGAGCATCAGCACCTTTAACCTCCTGTTCCGTACAGGTTGCAATTTGTCCTGAGGATGAACGGGAAGACGGGGAACCAACGAGAGACTAGCTCTTGGTGTCGGGACAGGCACAGGTCACTCTATTTTCCCATCAGGAAGAAGAATTAACCACAGGCTCAGCCTGCCCCCCGGAACCAGAACAGGGCCTGAAGCCATCCTGCGCTTTTGCGGCCAGCTCCCAAAAAAGCGAGTTGTAAAATGGAGGTTCAGGGCACTGCAATTCACAAACCTGCAGAGTTATAAATGATAACTCTCGTCCACAAATATATTGAGGGAAGGCAAAGAAGAGGATTTGAAATCAAGGCAGAATTGCACGAAACAGATTTCAGGAGGTAGATACGAATCGCCTTTAAAGCACATGAAAAGCGGCAAAACGTTGACAATGATGCCCTTGGCCAAAAAGGGCGTATGCGTTTTTTCCTGAATATATTCAGGAAAAAACGCATACGCCCTTTTTGGCCAACCAAGCAACCTGGAAAGGCAAATCAGCGCTACAGAGAAGTCTCGCTTCCCATCGGTCAAAAGGGCCATGCTGAAAAAAGTGTCAAAACCAGAAATGCAGGACAGGCCATGGAGAAATGGGAGCCTTGCTACGCTGATGGGCGGGATGTAAATTGGCAACAGCCACTCTGGAGAAGTGCACGGTGTGTCCTGAAACATCTGAAAAACACAGCTTAGAGAGCATAGGGCACTTCCACTCATGGGGGTATAAATTGGGAAAATGAAAAATCAGCAAGACACAAGCACCCCAAAGTTGAGGGCTGCTCTGTTGACAAGGACCTCCACTTCATTCCACCTTAAATATCCCAGGAAAGAGAAAAATGGATAAAGAAGTTGTGGTCCTTATGTACAATGGAATATCACTCAGCCATGAAATCAATGTCATAATGTTAGTAGCAGCATGATGAGTGGATTTAGGTACGACGATTCTAAGTGAAATAAGTCACACAGAAAAGGACACTTCTCCTAAGGTATCACTGATGGAGGGAATGTAAAAACCGTTACACTTGAACTGAATTACAAAACAGAACAGAGTCACACATGCAGAAAACACACTATGGCTGCTTAACGGGAAAGGTGAGGTGGGGTGATACATAAAACAAGGGTATCAAATTAGCTCAGATACCGTTCCATAAACCCAATATGTAGTAGACAAGACCTACTCCTTGCTCAGAGAACTGGACTCAACACGCCCTATTCACCGCACAAGAATATATCTGACTAGTAATAATCTTAAAGCCTATGTATTGATATCTCTCTGTTAGTGTGTCAAGTGGGTGGAAAGCGGCATAAACACAGCCGTGAAAAGCAGCTAAACCCCATTATGAAAATAAATTACTTTGAAAAACCCATGAAACAACGACAGTGAAAGAGATAGAAATTCTTACACAATGAGTTCAGGGGCTGTGATGCAACCTGGATTGACCATATCTAGACCCACAGCTGGATGAGACATAAGGGTGGACACTCTTGGGGCTGAGAGGTTTGGTGAGGTTGGGTGAGCAAACGCAGACCCTTTAAAGGAATACTGCGTGGTACCCATCGCATGGGTCCCAAATCTCCAGCTTCAAGGGCATCTTCCTACATCGAAAACATGCATGAGAAACCCAGAAGATGGTACACCGTGTGATGGGGAAAGGTTTCTAAAACGCACCTCATTTCTCATCTCCTTGTGCCCGGGTTCGCCATTCCAGCCACTTTACTAGCAATCTCCCTACTTGGAGCATCAGCACCTTTAACCTCCTGTTCCGTACAGGTTGCAATTTGTCCTGAGGATGAACGGGAAGACGGGGAACCAACGAGAGACTAGCTCTTGGTGTCGGGACAGGCACAGGTCACTCTATTTTCCCATCAGGAAGAAGAATTAACCACAGGCTCAGCCTGCCCCCCGGAACCAGAACAGGGCCTGAAGCCATCCTGCGCTTTTGCGGCCAGCTCCCAAAAAAGCGAGTTGTAAAATGGAGGTTCAGGGCACTGCAATTCACAAACCTGCAGAGTTATAAATGATAACTCTCGTCCACAAATATATTGAGGGAAGGCAAAGAAGAGGATTTGAAATCAAGGCAGAATTGCATGAAACAGATTTCAGGAGGTAGATACGAATCGCCTTTAAAGCACATGAAAAGCGGCAAAACGTTGACAATGAGGCCCTTGGCCAAAAAGGGCGTATGCGTTTTTTCCTGAATATATTCAGGAAAAAACGCATACGCCCTTTTTGGCCAACCAAGCAACCTGGAAAGGCAAATCAGCGCTACAGAGAAGTCTCGCTTCCCATCGGTCAAAAGGGCCATGCTGAAAAAAGTGTCAAAACCAGAAATGCAGGACAGGCCATGGAGAAATGGGAGCCTTGCTACGCTGATGGGCGGGATGTAAATTGGCAACAGCCACTCTGGAGAAGTGCACGGTGTGTCCTGAAACATCTGAAAAACACAGCTTAGAGAGCATAGGGCACTTCCACTCATGGGGGTATAAATTGGGAAAATGAAAAATCAGCAAGACACAAGCACCCCAAAGTTGAGGGCTGCTCTGTTGACAAGGACCTCCACTTCATTCCACCTTAAATATCCCAGGAAAGAGAAAAATGGATAAAGAAGTTGTGGTCCTTATGTACAATGGAATATCACTCAGCCATGAAATCAATGTCATAAGGTTAGTAGCAGCATGATGAGTGGATTTAGGTACGACGATTCTAAGTGAAATAAGTCACACAGAAAAGGACACTTCTCCTAAGGTATCACTGATGGAGGGAATGTAAAAACCGTTACACTTGAACTGAATTACAAAACAGAACAGAGTCACACATGCAGAAAACACACTATGGCTGCTTAACGGGAAAGGTGAGGTGGGGTGATACATAAAACAAGGGTATCAAATTAGCTCAGATACCGTTCCATAAACCCAATATGTAGTAGACAAGACCTACTCCTTGCTCAGAGAACTGGACTCAACACGCCCTATTCACCGCACAAGAATATATCTGACTAGTAATAATCTTAAAGCCTATGTATTGATATCTCTCTGTTAGTGTGTCAAGTGGGTGGAAAGCGGCATAAACACAGCCGTGAAAAGCAGCTAAACCCCATTATGAAAATAAATTACTTTGAAAAACCCATGAAACAACGACAGTGAAAGAGATAGAAATTCTTACACAATGAGTTCAGGGGCTGTGATGCAACCTGGATTGACCATATCTAGACTCACAGCTGGATGAGACATAAGGGTGGACACTCTTGGGGCTGAGAGGTTTGGTGAGGTTGGGTGAGCAAACGCAGACCCTTTAAAGGAATACTGCGTGGTACCCATCGCATGGGTCCCAAATCTCCAGCTTCAAGGGCATCTTCCTACATCGAAAACATGCATGAGAAACCCAGAAGATGGTACACCGTGTGATGGGGAAAGGTTTCTAAAACGCACCTCATTTCTCATCTCCTTGTGCCCGGGTTCGCCATTCCAGCCACTTTACTAGCAATCTCCCTACTTGGAGCATCAGCACCTTTAACCTCCTGTTCCGTACAGGTTGCAATTTGTCCTGAGGATGAACGGGAAGACGGGGAACCAACGAGAGACTAGCTCTTGGTGTCGGGACAGGCACAGGTCACTCTATTTTCCCATCAGGAAGAAGAATTAACCACAGGCTCAGCCTGCCCCCCGGAACCAGAACAGGGCCTGAAGCCATCCTGCGCTTTTGCGGCCAGCTCCCAAAAAAGCGAGTTGTAAAATGGAGGTTCAGGGCACTGCAATTCACAAACCTGCAGAGTTATAAATGATAACTCTCGTCCACAAATATATTGAGGGAAGGCAAAGAAGAGGATTTGAAATCAAGGCAGAATTGCACGAAACAGATTTCAGGAGGTAGATACGAATCGCCTTTAAAGCACATGAAAAGCGGCAAAACGTTGACAATGATGCCCTTGGCCAAAAAGGGCGTATGCGTTTTTTCCTGAATATATTCAGGAAAAAACGCATACGCCCTTTTTGGCCAACCAAGCAACCTGGAAAGGCAAATCAGCGCTACAGAGAAGTCTCGCTTCCCATCGGTCAAAAGGGCCATGCTGAAAAAAGTGTCAAAACCAGAAATGCAGGACAGGCCATGGAGAAATGGGAGCCTTGCTACGCTGATGGGCGGGATGTAAATTGGCAACAGCCACTCTGGAGAAGTGCACGGTGTGTCCTGAAACATCTGAAAAACACAGCTTAGAGAGCATAGGGCACTTCCACTCATGGGGGTATAAATTGGGAAAATGAAAAATCAGCAAGACACAAGCACCCCAAAGTTGAGGGCTGCTCTGTTGACAAGGACCTCCACTTCATTCCACCTTAAATATCCAAGGAAAGAGAAAAATGGATAAAGAAGTTGTGGTCCTTATGTACAATGGAATATCACTCAGCCATGAAATCAATGTCATAAGGTTAGTAGCAGCATGATGAGTGGATTTAGGTACGACGATTCTAAGTGAAATAAGTCACACAGAAAAGGACACTTCTCCTAAGGTATCACTGATGGAGGGAATGTAAAAACCGTTACACTTGAACTGAATTACAAAACAGAACAGAGTCACACATGCAGAAAACACACTATGGCTGCTTAACGGGAAAGGTGAGGTGGGGTGATACATAAAACAAGGGTATCAAATTAGCTCAGATACCGTTCCATAAACCCAATATGTAGTAGACAAGACCTACTCCTTGCTCAGAGAACTGGACTCAACACGCCCTATTCACCGCACAAGAATATATCTGACTAGTAATAATCTTAAAGCCTATGTATTGATATCTCTCTGTTAGTGTGTCAAGTGGGTGGAAAGCGGCATAAACACAGCCGTGAAAAGCAGCTAAACCCCATTATGAAAATAAATTACTTTGAAAAACCCATGAAACAACGACAGTGAAAGAGATAGAAATTCTTACACAATGAGTTCAGGGGCTGTGATGCAACCTGGATTGACCATATCTAGACCCACAGCTGGATGAGACATAAGGGTGGACACTCTTGGGGCTGAGAGGTTTGGTGAGGTTGGGTGAGCAAACGCAGACCCTTTAAAGGAATACTGCGTGGTACCCATCGCATGGGTCCCAAATCTCCAGCTTCAAGGGCATCTTCCTACATCGAAAACATGCATGAGAAACCCAGAAGATGGTACACCGTGTGATGGGGAAAGGTTTCTAAAACGCACCTCATTTCTCATCTCCTTGTGCCCGGGTTCGCCATTCCAGCCACTTTACTAGCAATCTCCCTACTTGGAGCATCAGCACCTTTAACCTCCTGTTCCGTACAGGTTGCAATTTGTCCTGAGGATGAACGGGAAGACGGGGAACCAACGAGAGACTAGCTCTTGGTGTCGGGACAGGCACAGGTCACTCTATTTTCCCATCAGGAAGAAGAATTAACCACAGGCTCAGCCTGCCCCCCGGAACCAGAACAGGGCCTGAAGCCATCCTGCGCTTTTGCGGCCAGCTCCCAAAAAAGCGAGTTGTAAAATGGAGGTTCAGGGCACTGCAATTCACAAACCTGCAGAGTTATAAATGATAACTCTCGTCCACAAATATATTGAGGGAAGGCAAAGAAGAGGATTTGAAATCAAGGCAGAATTGCACGAAACAGATTTCAGGAGGTAGATACGAATCGCCTTTAAAGCACATGAAAAGCGGCAAAACGTTGACAATGATGCCCTTGGCCAAAAAGGGCGTATGCGTTTTTTCCTGAATATATTCAGGAAAAAACGCATACGCCCTTTTTGGCCAACCAAGCAACCTGGAAAGGCAAATCAGCGCTACAGAGAAGTCTCGCTTCCCATCGGTCAAAAGGGCCATGCTGAAAAAAGTGTCAAAACCAGAAATGCAGGACAGGCCATGGAGAAATGGGAGCCTTGCTACGCTGATGGGCGGGATGTAAATTGGCAACAGCCACTCTGGAGAAGTGCACGGTGTGTCCTGAAACATCTGAAAAACACAGCTTAGAGAGCATAGGGCACTTCCACTCATGGGGGTATAAATTGGGAAAATGAAAAATCAGCAAGACACAAGCACCCCAAAGTTGAGGGCTGCTCTGTTGACAAGGACCTCCACTTCATTCCACCTTAAATATCCCAGGAAAGAGAAAAATGGATAAAGAAGTTGTGGTCCTTATGTACAATGGAATATCACTCAGCCATGAAATCAATGTCATAATGTTAGTAGCAGCATGATGAGTGGATTTAGGTACGACGATTCTAAGTGAAATAAGTCACACAGAAAAGGACACTTCTCCTAAGGTATCACTGATGGAGGGAATGTAAAAACCGTTACACTTGAACTGAATTACAAAACAGAACAGAGTCACACATGCAGAAAACACACTATGGCTGCTTAACGGGAAAGGTGAGGTGGGGTGATACATAAAACAAGGGTATCAAATTAGCTCAGATACCGTTCCATAAACCCAATATGTAGTAGACAAGACCTACTCCTTGCTCAGAGAACTGGACTCAACACGCCCTATTCACCGCACAAGAATATATCTGACTAGTAATAATCTTAAAGCCTATGTATTGATATCTCTCTGTTAGTGTGTCAAGTGGGTGGAAAGCGGCATAAACACAGCCGTGAAAAGCAGCTAAACCCCATTATGAAAATAAATTACTTTGAAAAACCCATGAAACAACGACAGTGAAAGAGATAGAAATTCTTACACAATGAGTTCAGGGGCTGTGATGCAACCTGGATTGACCATATCTAGACCCACAGCTGGATGGGACATAAGGGTGGACACTCTTGGGGCTGAGAGGTTTGGTGAGGTTGGGTGAGCAAACGCAGACCCTTTAAAGGAATACTGCGTGGTACCCATCGCATGGGTCCCAAATCTCCAGCTTCAAGGGCATCTTCCTACATCGAAAACATGCATGAGAAACCCAGAAGATGGTACACCGTGTGATGGGGAAAGGTTTCTAAAACGCACCTCATTTCTCATCTCCTTGTGCCCGGGTTCGCCATTCCAGCCACTTTACTAGCAATCTCCCTACTTGGAGCATCAGCACCTTTAACCTCCTGTTCCGTACAGGTTGCAATTTGTCCTGAGGATGAACGGGAAGACGGGGAACCAACGAGAGACTAGCTCTTGGTGTCGGGACAGGCACAGGTCACTCTATTTTCCCATCAGGAAGAAGAATTAACCACAGGCTCAGCCTGCCCCCCGGAACCAGAACAGGGCCTGAAGCCATCCTGCGCTTTTGCGGCCAGCTCCCAAAAAAGCGAGTTGTAAAATGGAGGTTCAGGGCACTGCAATTCACAAACCTGCAGAGTTATAAATGATAACTCTCGTCCACAAATATATTGAGGGAAGGCAAAGAAGAGGATTTGAAATCAAGGCAGAATTGCACGAAACAGATTTCAGGAGGTAGATACGAATCGCCTTTAAAGCACATGAAAAGCGGCAAAACGTTGACAATGATGCCCTTGGCCAAAAAGGGCGTATGCGTTTTTTCCTGAATATATTCAGGAAAAAACGCATACGCCCTTTTTGGCCAACCAAGCAACCTGGAAAGGCAAATCAGCGCTACAGAGAAGTCTCGCTTCCCATCGGTCAAAAGGGCCATGCTGAAAAAAGTGTCAAAACCAGAAATGCAGGACAGGCCATGGAGAAATGGGAGCCTTGCTACGCTGATGGGCGGGATGTAAATTGGCAACAGCCACTCTGGAGAAGTGCACGGTGTGTCCTGAAACATCTGAAAAACACAGCTTAGAGAGCATAGGGCACTTCCACTCATGGGGGTATAAATTGGGAAAATGAAAAATCAGCAAGACACAAGCACCCCAAAGTTGAGGGCTGCTCTGTTGACAAGGACCTCCACTTCATTCCACCTTAAATATCCCAGGAAAGAGAAAAATGGATAAAGAAGTTGTGGTCCTTATGTACAATGGAATATCACTCAGCCATGAAATCAATGTCATAAGGTTAGTAGCAGCATGATGAGTGGATTTAGGTACGACGATTCTAAGTGAAATAAGTCACACAGAAAAGGACACTTCTCCTAAGGTATCACTGATAGAGGGAATGTAAAAACCGTTACACTTGAACTGAATTACAAAACAGAACAGAGTCACACATGCAGAAAACACACTATGGCTGCTTAACGGGAAAGGTGAGGTGGGGTGATACATAAAACAAGGGTATCAAATTAGCTCAGATACCGTTCCATAAACCCAATATGTAGTAGACAAGACCTACTCCTTGCTCAGAGAACTGGACTCAACACGCCCTATTCACCGCACAAGAATATATCTGACTAGTAATAATCTTAAAGCCTATGTATTGATATCTCTCTGTTAGTGTGTCAAGTGGGTGGAAAGCGGCATAAACACAGCCGTGAAAAGCAGCTAAACCCCATTATGAAAATAAATTACTTTGAAAAACCCATGAAACAACGACAGTGAAAGAGATAGAAATTCTTACACAATGAGTTCAGGGGCTGTGATGCAACCTGGATTGACCATATCTAGACCCACAGCTGGATGGGACATAAGGGTGGACACTCTTGGGGCTGAGAGGTTTGGTGAGGTTGGGTGAGCAAACGCAGACCCTTTAAAGGAATACTGCGTGGTACCCATCGCATGGGTCCCAAATCTCCAGCTTCAAGGGCATCTTCCTACATCGAAAACATGCATGAGAAACCCAGAAGATGGTACACCGTGTGATGGGGAAAGGTTTCTAAAACGCACCTCATTTCTCATCTCCTTGTGCCCGGGTTCGCCATTCCAGCCACTTTACTAGCAATCTCCCTACTTGGAGCATCAGCACCTTTAACCTCCTGTTCCGTACAGGTTGCAATTTGTCCTGAGGATGAACGGGAAGACGGGGAACCAACGAGAGACTAGCTCTTGGTGTCGGGACAGGCACAGGTCACTCTATTTTCCCATCAGGAAGAAGAATTAACCACAGGCTCAGCCTGCCCCCCGGAACCAGAACAGGGCCTGAAGCCATCCTGCGCTTTTGCGGCCAGCTCCCAAAAAAGCGAGTTGTAAAATGGAGGTTCAGGGCACTGCAATTCACAAACCTGCAGAGTTATAAATGATAACTCTCGTCCACAAATATATTGAGGGAAGGCAAAGAAGAGGATTTGAAATCAAGGCAGAATTGCACGAAACAGATTTCAGGAGGTAGATACGAATCGCCTTTAAAGCACATGAAAAGCGGCAAAACGTTGACAATGATGCCCTTGGCCAAAAAGGGCGTATGCGTTTTTTCCTGAATATATTCAGGAAAAAACGCATACGCCCTTTTTGGCCAACCAAGCAACCTGGAAAGGCAAATCAGCGCTACAGAGAAGTCTCGCTTCCCATCGGTCAAAAGGGCCATGCTGAAAAAAGTGTCAAAACCAGAAATGCAGGACAGGCCATGGAGAAATGGGAGCCTTGCTACGCTGATGGGCGGGATGTAAATTGGCAACAGCCACTCTGGAGAAGTGCACGGTGTGTCCTGAAACATCTGAAAAACACAGCTTAGAGAGCATAGGGCACTTCCACTCATGGGGGTATAAATTGGGAAAATGAAAAATCAGCAAGACACAAGCACCCCAAAGTTGAGGGCTGCTCTGTTGACAAGGACCTCCACTTCATTCCACCTTAAATATCCAAGGAAAGAGAAAAATGGATAAAGAAGTTGTGGTCCTTATGTACAATGGAATATCACTCAGCCATGAAATCAATGTCATAAGGCTAGTAGCAG
The DNA here is from genome assembly GCF_965194805.1 of Balaenoptera borealis. Taxonomy (NCBI): domain Eukaryota; kingdom Metazoa; phylum Chordata; class Mammalia; order Artiodactyla; family Balaenopteridae; genus Balaenoptera; species Balaenoptera borealis. Next base: position 110,898 of record NW_028123421.1, read on the forward strand.
CATGATGAGTGGATTTAGGTACGACGATTCTAAGTGAAATAAGTCACACAGAAAAGGACACTTCTCATAAGGTATCACTGATAGAGGGAATGTAAAAACCGTTACACTTGAACTGAATTACAAAACAGAACAGAGTCACACATGCAGAAAACACACTATGGCTGCTTAACGGGAAAGGTGAGGTGGGGTGATACATAAAACAAGGGTATCAAATTAGCTCAGATACCGTTCCATAAACCCAATATGTAGTAGACAAGACCTACTCCTTGCTCAGAGAACTGGACTCAACACGCCCTATTCACCGCACAAGAATATATCTGACTAGTAATAATCTTAAAGCCTATGTATTGATATCTCTCTGTTAGTGTGTCAAGTGGGTGGAAAGCGGCATAAACACAGCCGTGAAAAGCAGCTAAACCCCATTATGAAAATAAATTACTTTGAAAAACCCATGAAACAACGACAGTGAAAGAGATAGAAATTCTTACACAATGAGTTCAGGGGCTGTGATGCAACCTGGATTGACCATATCTAGACCCACAGCTGGATGAGACATAAGGGTGGACACTCTTGGGGCTGAGAGGTTTGGTGAGGTTGGGTGAGCAAACGCAGACCCTTTAAAGGAATACTGCGTGGTACCCATCGCATGGGTCCCAAATCTCCAGCTTCAAGGGCATCTTCCTACATCGAAAACATGCATGAGAAACCCAGAAGATGGTACACCGTGTGATGGGGAAAGGTTTCTAAAACGCACCTCATTTCTCATCTCCTTGTGCCCGGGTTCGCCATTCCAGCCACTTTACTAGCAATCTCCCTACTTGGAGCATCAGCACCTTTAACCTCCTGTTCCGTACAGGTTGCAATTTGTCCTGAGGATGAACGGGAAGACGGGGAACCAACGAGAGACTAGCTCTTGGTGTCGGGACAGGCACAGGTCACTCTATTTTCCCATCAGGAAGAAGAATTAACCACAGGCTCAGCCTGCCCCCCGGAACCAGAACAGGGCCTGAAGCCATCCTGCGCTTTTGCGGCCAGCTCCCAAAAAAGCGAGTTGTAAAATGGAGGTTCAGGGCACTGCAATTCACAAACCTGCAGAGTTATAAATGATAACTCTCGTCCACAAATATATTGAGGGAAGGCAAAGAAGAGGATTTGAAATCAAGGCAGAATTGCACGAAACAGATTTCAGGAGGTAGATACGAATCGCCTTTAAAGCACATGAAAAGCGGCAAAACGTTGACAATGATGCCCTTGGCCAAAAAGGGCGTATGCGTTTTTTCCTGAATATATTCAGGAAAAAACGCATACGCCCTTTTTGGCCAACCAAGCAACCTGGAAAGGCAAATCAGCGCTACAGAGAAGTCTCGCTTCCCATCGGTCAAAAGGGCCATGCTGAAAAAAGTGTCAAAACCAGAAATGCAGGACAGGCCATGGAGAAATGGGAGCCTTGCTACGCTGATGGGCGGGATGTAAATTGGCAACAGCCACTCTGGAGAAGTGCACGGTGTGTCCTGAAACATCTGAAAAACACAGCTTAGAGAGCATAGGGCACTTCCACTCATGGGGGTATAAATTGGGAAAATGAAAAATCAGCAAGACACAAGCACCCCAAAGTTGAGGGCTGCTCTGTTGACAAGGACCTCCACTTCATTCCACCTTAAATATCCCAGGAAAGAGAAAAATGGATAAAGAAGTTGTGGTCCTTATGTACAATGGAATATCACTCAGCCATGAAATCAATGTCATAATGTTAGTAGCAGCATGATGAGTGGATTTAGGTACGACGATTCTAAGTGAAATAAGTCACACAGAAAAGGACACTTCTCCTAAGGTATCACTGATAGAGGGAATGTAAAAACCGTTACACTTGAACTGAATTACAAAACAGAACAGAGTCACACATGCAGAAAACACACTATGGCTGCTTAACGGGAAAGGTGAGGTGGGGTGATACATAAAACAAGGGTATCAAATTAGCTCAGATACCATTCCATAAACCCAATATGTAGTAGACAAGACCTACTCCTTGCTCAGAGAACTGGACTCAACACGCCCTATTCACCGCACAAGAATATATCTGACTAGTAATAATCTTAAAGCCTATGTATTGATATCTCTCTGTTAGTGTGTCAAGTGGGTGGAAAGCGGCATAAACACAGCCGTGAAAAGCAGCTAAACCCCATTATGAAAATAAATTACTTTGAAAAACCCATGAAACAACGACAGTGAAAGAGATAGAAATTCTTACACAATGAGTTCAGGGGCTGTGATGCAACCTGGATTGACCATATCTAGACCCACAGCTGGATGAGACATAAGGGTGGACACTCTTGGGGCTGAGAGGTTTGGTGAGGTTGGGTGAGCAAACGCAGACCCTTTAAAGGAATACTGCGTGGTACCCATCGCATGGGTCCCAAATCTCCAGCTTCAAGGGCATCTTCCTACATCGAAAACATGCATGAGAAACCCAGAAGATGGTACACCGTGTGATGGGGAAAGGTTTCTAAAACGCACCTCATTTCTCATCTCCTTGTGCCCGGGTTCGCCATTCCAGCCACTTTACTAGCAATCTCCCTACTTGGAGCATCAGCACCTTTAACCTCCTGTTCCGTACAGGTTGCAATTTGTCCTGAGGATGAACGGGAAGACGGGGAACCAACGAGAGACTAGCTCTTGGTGTCGGGACAGGCACAGGTCACTCTATTTTCCCATCAGGAAGAAGAATTAACCACAGGCTCAGCCTGCCCCCCGGAACCAGAACAGGGCCTGAAGCCATCCTGCGCTTTTGCGGCCAGCTCCCAAAAAAGCGAGTTGTAAAATGGAGGTTCAGGGCACTGCAATTCACAAACCTGCAGAGTTATAAATGATAACTCTCGTCCACAAATATATTGAGGGAAGGCAAAGAAGAGGATTTGAAATCAAGGCAGAATTGCACGAAACAGATTTCAGGAGGTAGATACGAATCGCCTTTAAAGCACATGAAAAGCGGCAAAACGTTGACAATGATGCCCTTGGCCAAAAAGGGCGTATGCGTTTTTTCCTGAATATATTCAGGAAAAAACGCATACGCCCTTTTTGGCCAACCAAGCAACCTGGAAAGGCAAATCAGCGCTACAGAGAAGTCTCGCTTCCCATCGGTCAAAAGGGCCATGCTGAAAAAAGTGTCAAAACCAGAAATGCAGGACAGGCCATGGAGAAATGGGAGCCTTGCTACGCTGATGGGCGGGATGTAAATTGGCAACAGCCACTCTGGAGAAGTGCACGGTGTGTCCTGAAACATCTGAAAAACACAGCTTAGAGAGCATAGGGCACTTCCACTCATGGGGGTATAAATTGGGAAAATGAAAAATCAGCAAGACACAAGCACCCCAAAGTTGAGGGCTGCTCTGTTGACAAGGACCTCCACTTCATTCCACCTTAAATATCCCAGGAAAGAGAAAAATGGATAAAGAAGTTGTGGTCCTTATGTACAATGGAATATCACTCAGCCATGAAATCAATGTCATAATGTTAGTAGCAGCATGATGAGTGGATTTAGGTACGACGATTCTAAGTGAAATAAGTCACACAGAAAAGGACACTTCTCCTAAGGTATCACTGATAGAGGGAATGTAAAAACCGTTACACTTGAACTGAATTACAAAACAGAACAGAGTCACACATGCAGAAAACACACTATGGCTGCTTAACGGGAAAGGTGAGGTGGGGTGATACATAAAACAAGGGTATCAAATTAGCTCAGATACCGTTCCATAAACCCAATATGTAGTAGACAAGACCTACTCCTTGCTCAGAGAACTGGACTCAACACGCCCTATTCACCGCACAAGAATATATCTGACTAGTAATAATCTTAAAGCCTATGTATTGATATCTCTCTGTTAGTGTGTCAAGTGGGTGGAAAGCGGCATAAACACAGCCGTGAAAAGCAGCTAAACCCCATTATGAAAATAAATTACTTTGAAAAACCCATGAAACAACGACAGTGAAAGAGATAGAAATTCTTACACAATGAGTTCAGGGGCTGTGATGCAACCTGGATTGACCATATCTAGACCCACAGCTGGATGAGACATAAGGGTGGACACTCTTGGGGCTGAGAGGTTTGGTGAGGTTGGGTGAGCAAACGCAGACCCTTTAAAGGAATACTGCGTGGTACCCATCGCATGGGTCCCAAATCTCCAGCTTCAAGGGCATCTTCCTACATCGAAAACATGCATGAGAAACCCAGAAGATGGTACACCGTGTGATGGGGAAAGGTTTCTAAAACGCACCTCATTTCTCATCTCCTTGTGCCCGGGTTCGCCATTCCAGCCACTTTACTAGCAATCTCCCTACTTGGAGCATCAGCACCTTTAACCTCCTGTTCCGTACAGGTTGCAATTTGTCCTGAGGATGAACGGGAAGACGGGGAACCAACGAGAGACTAGCTCTTGGTGTCGGGACAGGCACAGGTCACTCTATTTTCCCATCAGGAAGAAGAATTAACCACAGGCTCAGCCTGCCCCCCGGAACCAGAACAGGGCCTGAAGCCATCCTGCGCTTTTGCGGCCAGCTCCCAAAAAAGCGAGTTGTAAAATGGAGGTTCAGGGCACTGCAATTCACAAACCTGCAGAGTTATAAATGATAACTCTCGTCCACAAATATATTGAGGGAAGGCAAAGAAGAGGATTTGAAATCAAGGCAGAATTGCACGAAACAGATTTCAGGAGGTAGATACGAATCGCCTTTAAAGCACATGAAAAGCGGCAAAACGTTGACAATGATGCCCTTGGCCAAAAAGGGCGTATGCGTTTTTTCCTGAATATATTCAGGAAAAAACGCATACGCCCTTTTTGGCCAACCAAGCAACCTGGAAAGGCAAATCAGCGCTACAGAGAAGTCTCGCTTCCCATCGGTCAAAAGGGCCATGCTGAAAAAAGTGTCAAAACCAGAAATGCAGGACAGGCCATGGAGAAATGGGAGCCTTGCTACACTGATGGGCGGGATGTAAATTGGCAACAGCCACTCTGGAGAAGTGCACGGTGTGTCCTGAAACATCTGAAAAACACAGCTTAGAGAGCATAGGGCACTTCCACTCATGGGGGTATAAATTGGGAAAATGAAAAATCAGCAAGACACAAGCACCCCAAAGTTGAGGGCTGCTCTGTTGACAAGGACCTCCACTTCATTCCACCTTAAATATCCCAGGAAAGAGAAAAATGGATAAAGAAGTTGTGGTCCTTATGTACAATGGAATATCACTCAGCCATGAAATCAATGTCATAAGGTTAGTAGCAGCATGATGAGTGGATTTAGGTACGACGATTCTAAGTGAAATAAGTCACACAGAAAAGGACACTTCTCCTAAGGTATCACTGATAGAGGGAATGTAAAAACCGTTACACTTGAACTGAATTACAAAACAGAACAGAGTCACACATGCAGAAAACACACTATGGCTGCTTAACGGGAAAGGTGAGGTGGGGTGATACATAAAACAAGGGTATCAAATTAGCTCAGATACCGTTCCATAAACCCAATATGTAGTAGACAAGACCTACTCCTTGCTCAGAGAACTGGACTCAACACGCCCTATTCACCGCACAAGAATATATCTGACTAGTAATAATCTTAAAGCCTATGTATTGATATCTCTCTGTTAGTGTGTCAAGTGGGTGGAAAGCGGCATAAACACAGCCGTGAAAAGCAGCTAAACCCCATTATGAAAATAAATTACTTTGAAAAACCCATGAAACAACGACAGTGAAAGAGATAGAAATTCTTACACAATGAGTTCAGGGGCTGTGATGCAACCTGGATTGACCATATCTAGACCCACAGCTGGATGAGACATAAGGGTGGACACTCTTGGGGCTGAGAGGTTTGGTGAGGTTGGGTGAGCAAACGCAGACCCTTTAAAGGAATACTGCGTGGTACCCATCGCATGGGTCCCAAATCTCCAGCTTCAAGGGCATCTTCCTACATCGAAAACATGCATGAGAAACCCAGAAGATGGTACACCGTGTGATGGGGAAAGGTTTCTAAAACGCACCTCATTTCTCATCTCCTTGTGCCCGGGTTCGCCATTCCAGCCACTTTACTAGCAATCTCCCTACTTGGAGCATCAGCACCTTTAACCTCCTGTTCCGTACAGGTTGCAATTTGTCCTGAGGATGAACGGGAAGACGGGGAACCAACGAGAGACTAGCTCTTGGTGTCGGGACAGGCACAGGTCACTCTATTTTCCCATCAGGAAGAAGAATTAACCACAGGCTCAGCCTGCCCCCCGGAACCAGAACAGGGCCTGAAGCCATCCTGCGCTTTTGCGGCCAGCTCCCAAAAAAGCGAGTTGTAAAATGGAGGTTCAGGGCACTGCAATTCACAAACCTGCAGAGTTATAAATGATAACTCTCGTCCACAAATATATTGAGGGAAGGCAAAGAAGAGGATTTGAAATCAAGGCAGAATTGCACGAAACAGATTTCAGGAGGTAGATACGAATCGCCTTTAAAGCACATGAAAAGCGGCAAAACGTTGACAATGAGGCCCTTGGCCAAAAAGGGCGTATGCGTTTTTTCCTGAATATATTCAGGAAAAAACGCATACGCCCTTTTTGGCCAACCAAGCAACCTGGAAAGGCAAATCAGCGATACAGAGAAGTCTCGCTTCCCATCGGTCAAAAGGGCCATGCTGAAAAAAGTGTCAAAACCAGAAATGCAGGACAGGCCATGGAGAAATGGGAGCCTTGCTACACTGATGGGCGGGATGTAAATTGCCAACAGCCACTCTGGAGAAGTGCACGGTGTGTCCTGAAACATCTGAAAAACACAGCTTAGAGAGCATAGGGCACTTCCACTCATGGGGGTATAAATTGGGAAAATGAAAAATCAGCAAGACACAAGCACCCCAAAGTTGAGGGCTGCTCTGTTGACAAGGACCTCCACTTCATTCCACCTTAAATATCCCAGGAAAGAGAAAAATGGATAAAGAAGTTGTGGTCCTTATGTACAATGGAATATCACTCAGCCATGAAATCAATGTCATAATGTTAGTAGCAGCATGATGAGTGGATTTAGGTACGACGATTCTAAGTGAAATAAGTCACACAGAAAAGGACACTTCTCCTAAGGTATCACTGATAGAGGGAATGTAAAAACCGTTACACTTGAACTGAATTACAAAACAGAACAGAGTCACACATGCAGAAAACACACTATGGCTGCTTAACGGGAAAGGTGAGGTGGGGTGATACATAAAACAAGGGTATCAAATTAGCTCAGATACCGTTCCATAAACCCAATATGTAGTAGACAAGACCTACTCCTTGCTCAGAGAACTGGACTCAACACGCCCTATTCACCGCACAAGAATATATCTGACTAGTAATAATCTTAAAGCCTATGTATTGATATCTCTCTGTTAGTGTGTCAAGTGGGTGGAAAGCGGCATAAACACAGCCGTGAAAAGCAGCTAAACCCCATTATGAAAATAAATTACTTTGAAAAACCCATGAAACAACGACAGTGAAAGAGATAGAAATTCTTACACAATGAGTTCAGGGGCTGTGATGCAACCTGGATTGACCATATCTAGACCCACAGCTGGATGAGACATAAGGGTGGACACTCTTGGGGCTGAGAGGTTTGGTGAGGTTGGGTGAGCAAACGCAGACCCTTTAAAGGAATACTGCGTGGTACCCATCGCATGGGTCCCAAATCTCCAGCTTCAAGGGCATCTTCCTACATCGAAAACATGCATGAGAAACCCAGAAGATGGTACACCGTGTGATGGGGAAAGGTTTCTAAAACGCACCTCATTTCTCATCTCCTTGTGCCCGGGTTCGCCATTCCAGCCACTTTACTAGCAATCTCCCTACTTGGAGCATCAGCACCTTTAACCTCCTGTTCCGTACAGGTTGCAATTTGTCCTGAGGATGAACGGGAAGACGGGGAACCAACGAGAGACTAGCTCTTGGTGTCGGGACAGGCACAGGTCACTCTATTTTCCCATCAGGAAGAAGAATTAACCACAGGCTCAGCCTGCCCCCCGGAACCAGAACAGGGCCTGAAGCCATCCTGCGCTTTTGCGGCCAGCTCCCAAAAAAGCGAGTTGTAAAATGGAGGTTCAGGGCACTGCAATTCACAAACCTGCAGAGTTATAAATGATAACTCTCGTCCACAAATATATTGAGGGAAGGCAAAGAAGAGGATTTGAAATCAAGGCAGAATTGCACGAAACAGATTTCAGGAGGTAGATACGAATCGCCTTTAAAGCACATGAAAAGCGGCAAAACGTTGACAATGATGCCCTTGGCCAAAAAGGGCGTATGCGTTTTTTCCTGAATATATTCAGGAAAAAACGCATACGCCCTTTTTGGCCAACCAAGCAACCTGGAAAGGCAAATCAGCGCTACAGAGAAGTCTCGCTTCCCATCGGTCAAAAGGGCCATGCTGAAAAAAGTGTCAAAACCAGAAATGCAGGACAGGCCATGGAGAAATGGGAGCCTTGCTACGCTGATGGGCGGGATGTAAATTGGCAACAGCCACTCTGGAGAAGTGCACGGTGTGTCCTGAAACATCTGAAAAACACAGCTTAGAGAGCATAGGGCACTTCCACTCATGGGGGTATAAATTGGGAAAATGAAAAATCAGCAAGACACAAGCACCCCAAAGTTGAGGGCTGCTCTGTTGACAAGGACCTCCACTTCATTCCACCTTAAATATCCCAGGAAAGAGAAAAATGGATAAAGAAGTTGTGGTCCTTATGTACAATGGAATATCACTCAGCCATGAAATCAATGTCATAATGTTAGTAGCAGCATGATGAGTGGATTTAGGTACGACGATTCTAAGTGAAATAAGTCACACAGAAAAGGACACTTCTCCTAAGGTATCACTGATAGAGGGAATGTAAAAACCGTTACACTTGAACTGAATTACAAAACAGAACAGAGTCACACATGCAGAAAACACACTATGGCTGCTTAATGGGAAAGGTGAGGTGGGGTGATACATAAAACAAGGGTATCAAATTAGCTCAGATACCGTTCCATAAACCCAATATGTAGTAGACAAGACCTACTCCTTGCTCAGAGAACTGGACTCAACACGCCCTATTCACCGCACAAGAATATATCTGACTAGTAATAATCTTAAAGCCTATGTATTGATATCTCTCTGTTAGTGTGTCAAGTGGGTGGAAAGCAGCATAAACACAGCCGTGAAAAGCAGCTAAACCCCATTATGAAAATAAATTACTTTGAAAAACCCATGAAACAACGACAGTGAAAGAGATAGAAATTCTTACACAATGAGTTCAGGGGCTGTGATGCAACCTGGATTGACCATATCTAGACCCACAGCTGGATGAGACATAAGGGTGGACACTCTTGGGGCTGAGAGGTTTGGTGAGGTTGGGTGAGCAAACGCAGACCCTTTAAAGGAATACTGCGTGGTACCCATCGCATGGGTCCCAAATCTCCAGCTTCAAGGGCATCTTCCTACATCGAAAACATGCATGAGAAACCCAGAAGATGGTACACCGTGTGATGGGGAAAGGTTTCTAAAACGCACCTCATTTCTCATCTCCTTGTGCCCGGGTTCGCCATTCCAGCCACTTTACTAGCAATCTCCCTACTTGGAGCATCAGCACCTTTAACCTCCTGTTCCGTACAGGTTGCAATTTGTCCTGAGGATGAACGGGAAGACGGGGAACCAACGAGAGACTAGCTCTTGGTGTCGGGACAGGCACAGGTCACTCTATTTTCCCATCAGGAAGAAGAATTAACCACAGGCTCAGCCTGCCCCCCGGAACCAGAACAGGGCCTGAAGCCATCCTGCGCTTTTGCGGCCAGCTCCCAAAAAAGCGAGTTGTAAAATGGAGGTTCAGGGCACTGCAATTCACAAACCTGCAGAGTTATAAATGATAACTCTCGTCCACAAATATATTGAGGGAAGGCAAAGAAGAGGATTTGAAATCAAGGCAGAATTGCACGAAACAGATTTCAGGAGGTAGATACGAATCGCCTTTAAAGCACATGAAAAGCGGCAAAACGTTGACAATGATGCCCTTGGCCAAAAAGGGCGTATGCGTTTTTTCCTGAATATATTCAGGAAAAAACGCATACGCCCTTTTTGGCCAACCAAGCAACCTGGAAAGGCAAATCAGCGCTACAGAGAAGTCTCGCTTCCCATCGGTCAAAAGGGCCATGCTGAAAAAAGTGTCAAAACCAGAAATGCAGGACAGGCCATGGAGAAATGGGAGCCTTGCTACACTGATGGGCGGGATGTAAATTGCCAACAGCCACTCTGGAGAAGTGCACGGTGTGTCCTGAAACATCTGAAAAACACAGCTTAGAGAGCATAGGGCACTTCCACTCATGGGGGTATAAATTGGGAAAATGAAAAATCAGCAAGACACAAGCACCCCAAAGTTGAGGGCTGCTCTGTTGACAAGGACCTCCACTTCATTCCACCTTAAATATCCCAGGAAAGAGAAAAATGGATAAAGAAGTTGTGGTCCTTATGTACAATGGAATATCACTCAGCCATGAAATCAATGTCATAAGGTTAGTAGCAGCATGATGAGTGGATTTAGGTACGACGATTCTAAGTGAAATAAGTCACACAGAAAAGGACACTTCTCCTAAGGTATCACTGATAGAGGGAATGTAAAAACCGTTACACTTGAACTGAATTACAAAACAGAACAGAGTCACACATGCAGAAAACACACTATGGCTGCTTAACGGGAAAGGTGAGGTGGGGTGATACATAAAACAAGGGTATCAAATTAGCTCAGATACCGTTCCATAAACCCAATATGTAGTAGACAAGACCTACTCCTTGCTCAGAGAACTGGACTCAACACGCCCTATTCACCGCACAAGAATATATCTGACTAGTAATAATCTTAAAGCCTATGTATTGATATCTCTCTGTTAGTGTGTCAAGTGGGTGGAAAGCGGCATAAACACAGCCGTGAAAAGCAGCTAAACCCCATTATGAAAATAAATTACTTTGAAAAACCCATGAAACAACGACAGTGAAAGAGATAGAAATTCTTACACAATGAGTTCAGGGGCTGTGATGCAACCTGGATTGACCATATCTAGACCCACAGCTGGATGAGACATAAGGGTGGACACTCTTGGGGCTGAGAGGTTTGGTGAGGTTGGGTGAGCAAACGCAGACCCTTTAAAGGAATACTGCGTGGTACCCATCGCATGGGTCCCAAATCTCCAGCTTCAAGGGCATCTTCCTACATCGAAAACATGCATGAGAAACCCAGAAGATGGTACACCGTGTGATGGGGAAAGGTTTCTAAAACGCACCTCATTTCTCATCTCCTTGTGCCCGGGTTCGCCATTCCAGCCACTTTACTAGCAATCTCCCTACTTGGAGCATCAGCACCTTTAACCTCCTGTTCCGTACAGGTTGCAATTTGTCCTGAGGATGAACGGGAAGACGGGGAACCAACGAGAGACTAGCTCTTGGTGTCGGGACAGGCACAGGTCACTCTATTTTCCCATCAGGAAGAAGAATTAACCACAGGCTCAGCCTGCCCCCCGGAACCAGAACAGGGCCTGAAGCCATCCTGCGCTTTTGCGGCCAGCTCCCAAAAAAGCGAGTTGTAAAATGGAGGTTCAGGGCACTGCAATTCACAAACCTGCAGAGTTATAAATGATAACTCTCGTCCACAAATATATTGAGGGAAGGCAAAGAAGAGGATTTGAAATCAAGGCAGAATTGCACGAAACAGATTTCAGGAGGTAGATACGAATCGCCTTTAAAGCACATGAAAAGCGGCAAAACGTTGACAATGATGCCCTTGGCCAAAAAGGGCGTATGCGTTTTTTGCTGAATATATTCAGGAAAAAACGCATACGCCCTTTTTGGCCAACCAAGCAACCTGGAAAGGCAAATCAGCGCTACAGAGAAGTCTCGCTTCCCATCGGTCAAAAGGGCCATGCTGAAAAAAGTGTCAAAACCAGAAATGCAGGACAGGCCATGGAGAAATGGGAGCCTTGCTACACTGATGGGCGGGATGTAAATTGGCAACAGCCACTCTGGAGAAGTGCACGGTGTGTCCTGAAACATCTGAAAAACACAGCTTAGAGAGCATAGGGCACTTCCACTCATGGGGGTATAAATTGGGAAAATGAAAAATCAGCAAGACACAAGCACCCCAAAGTTGAGGGCTGCTCTGTTGACAAGGACCTCCACTTCATTCCACCTTAAATATCCCAGGAAAGAGAAAAATGGATAAAGAAGTTGTGGTCCTTATGTACAATGGAATATCACTCAGCCATGAAATCAATGTCATAAGGTTAGTAGCAGCATGATGAGTGGATTTAGGTACGACGATTCTAAGTGAAATAAGTCACACAGAAAAGGACACTTCTCCTAAGGTATCACTGATAGAGGGAATGTAAAAACCGTTACACTTGAACTGAATTACAAAACAGAACAGAGTCACACATGCAGAAAACACACTATGGCTGCTTAACGGGAAAGGTGAGGTGGGGTGATACATAAAACAAGGGTATCAAATTAGCTCAGATACCGTTCCATAAACCCAATATGTAGTAGACAAGACCTACTCCTTGCTCAGAGAACTGGACTCAACACGCCCTATTCACCGCACAAGAATATATCTGACTAGTAATAATCTTAAAGCCTATGTATTGATATCTCTCTGTTAGTGTGTCAAGTGGGTGGAAAGCGGCATAAACACAGCCGTGAAAAGCAGCTAAACCCCATTATGAAAATAAATTACTTTGAAAAACCCATGAAACAACGACAGTGAAAGAGATAGAAATTCTTACACAATGAGTTCAGGGGCTGTGATGCAACCTGGATTGACCATATCTAGACCCACAGCTGGATGAGACATAAGGGTGGACACTCTTGGGGCTGAGAGGTTTGGTGAGGTTGGGTGAGCAAACGCAGACCCTTTAAAGGAATACTGCGTGGTACCCATCGCATGGGTCCCAAATCTCCAGCTTCAAGGGCATCTTCCTACATCGAAAACATGCATGAGAAACCCAGAAGATGGTACACCGTGTGATGGGGAAAGGTTTCTAAAACGCACCTCATTTCTCATCTCCTTGTGCCCGGGTTCGCCATTCCAGCCACTTTACTAGCAATCTCCCTACTTGGAGCATCAGCACCTTTAACCTCCTGTTCCGTACAGGTTGCAATTTGTCCTGAGGATGAACGGGAAGACGGGGAACCAACGAGAGACTAGCTCTTGGTGTCGGGACAGGCACAGGTCACTCTATTTTCCCATCAGGAAGAAGAATTAACCACAGGCTCAGCCTGCCCCCCGGAACCAGAACAGGGCCTGAAGCCATCCTGCGCTTTTGCGGCCAGCTCCCAAAAAAGCGAGTTGTAAAATGGAGGTTCAGGGCACTGCAATTCACAAACCTGCAGAGTTATAAATGATAACTCTCGTCCACAAATATATTGAGGGAAGGCAAAGAAGAGGATTTGAAATCAAGGCAGAATTGCACGAAACAGATTTCAGGAGGTAGATACGAATCGCCTTTAAAGCACATGAAAAGCGGCAAAACGTTGACAATGAGGCCCTTGGCCAAAAAGGGCGTATGCGTTTTTTCCTGAATATATTCAGGAAAAAACGCATACGCCCTTTTTGGCCAACCAAGCAACCTGGAAAGGCAAATCAGCGATACAGAGAAGTCTCGCTTCCCATCGGTCAAAAGGGCCATGCTGAAAAAAGTGTCAAAACCAGAAATGCAGGACAGGCCATGGAGAAATGGGAGCCTTGCTACGCTGATGGGCGGGATGTAAATTGGCAACAGCCACTCTGGAGAAGTGCACGGTGTGTCCTGAAACATCTGAAAAACACAGCTTAGAGAGCATAGGGCACTTCCACTCATGGGGGTATAAATTGGGAAAATGAAAAATCAGCAAGACACAAGCACCCCAAAGTTGAGGGCTGCTCTGTTGACAAGGACCTCCACTTCATTCCACCTTAAATATCCCAGGAAAGAGAAAAATGGATAAAGAAGTTGTGGTCCTTATGTACAATGGAATATCACTCAGCCATGAAATCAATGTCATAAGGTTAGTAGCAGCATGATGAGTGGATTTAGGTACGACGATTCTAAGTGAAATAAGTCACACAGAAAAGGACACTTCTCCTAAGGTATCACTGATAGAGGGAATGTAAAAACCGTTACACTTGAACTGAATTACAAAACAGAACAGAGTCACACATGCAGAAAACACACTATGGCTGCTTAACGGGAAAGGTGAGGTGGGGTGATACATAAAACAAGGGTATCAAATTAGCTCAGATACCGTTCCATAAACCCAATATGTAGTAGACAAGACCTACTCCTTGCTCAGAGAACTGGACTCAACACGCCCTATTCACCGCACAAGAATATATCTGACTAGTAATAATCTTAAAGCCTATGTATTGATATCTCTCTGTTAGTGTGTCAAGTGGGTGGAAAGCGGCATAAACACAGCCGTGAAAAGCAGCTAAACCCCATTATGAAAATAAATTACTTTGAAAAACCCATGAAACAACGACAGTGAAAGAGATAGAAATTCTTACACAATGAGTTCAGGGGCTGTGATGCAACCTGGATTGACCATATCTAGACCCACAGCTGGATGAGACATAAGGGTGGACACTCTTGGGGCTGAGAGGTTTGGTGAGGTTGGGTGAGCAAACGCAGACCCTTTAAAGGAATACTGCGTGGTACCCATCGCATGGGTCCCAAATCTCCAGCTTCAAGGGCATCTTCCTACATCGAAAACATGCATGAGAAACCCAGAAGATGGTACACCGTGTGATGGGGAAAGGTTTCTAAAACGCACCTCATTTCTCATCTCCTTGTGCCCGGGTTCGCCATTCCAGCCCCTTTACTAGCAATCTCCCTACTTGGAGCATCAGCACCTTTAACCTCCTGTTCCGTACAGGTTGCAATTTGTCCTGAGGATGAACGGGAAGACGGGGAACCAACGAGAGACTAGCTCTTGGTGTCGGGACAGGCACAGGTCACTCTATTTTCCCATCAGGAAGAAGAATTAACCACAGGCTCAGCCTGCCCCCCGGAACCAGAACAGGGCCTGAAGCCATCCTGCGCTTTTGCGGCCAGCTCCCAAAAAAGCGAGTTGTAAAATGGAGGTTCAGGGCACTGCAATTCACAAACCTGCAGAGTTATAAATGATAACTCTCGTCCACAAATATATTGAGGGAAGGCAAAGAAGAGGATTTGAAATCAAGGCAGAATTGCACGAAACAGATTTCAGGAGGTAGATACGAATCGCCTTTAAAGCACATGAAAAGCGGCAAAACGTTGACAATGATGCCCTTGGCCAAAAAGGGCGTATGCGTTTTTTCCTGAATATATTCAGGAAAAAACGCATACGCCCTTTTTGGCCAACCAAGCAACCTGGAAAGGCAAATCAGCGCTACAGAGAAGTCTCGCTTCCCATCGGTCAAAAGGGCCATGCTGAAAAAAGTGTCAAAACCAGAAATGCAGGACAGGCCATGGAGAAATGGGAGCCTTGCTACGCTGATGGGCGGGATGTAAATTGGCAACAGCCACTCTGGAGAAGTGCACGGTGTGTCCTGAAACATCTGAAAAACACAGCTTAGAGAGCATAGGGCACTTCCACTCATGGGGGTATAAATTGGGAAAATGAAAAATCAGCAAGACACAAGCACCCCAAAGTTGAGGGCTGCTCTGTTGACAAGGACCTCCACTTCATTCCACCTTAAATATCCCAGGAAAGAGAAAAATGGATAAAGAAGTTGTGGTCCTTATGTACAATGGAATATCACTCAGCCATGAAATCAATGTCATAAGGTTAGTAGCAGCATGATGAGTGGATTTAGGTACGACGATTCTAAGTGAAATAAGTCACACAGAAAAGGACACTTCTCCTAAGGTATCACTGATAGAGGGAATGTAAAAACCGTTACACTTGAACTGAATTACAAAACAGAACAGAGTCACACATGCAGAAAACACACTATGGCTGCTTAACGGGAAAGGTGAGGTGGGGTGATACATAAAACAAGGGTATCAAATTAGCTCAGATACCGTTCCATAAACCCAATATGTAGTAGACAAGACCTACTCCTTGCTCAGAGAACTGGACTCAACACGCCCTATTCACCGCACAAGAATATATCTGACTAGTAATAATCTTAAAGCCTATGTATTGATATCTCTCTGTTAGTGTGTCAAGTGGGTGGAAAGCGGCATAAACACAGCCGTGAAAAGCAGCTAAACCCCATTATGAAAATAAATTACTTTGAAAAACCCATGAAACAACGACAGTGAAAGAGATAGAAATTCTTACACAATGAGTTCAGGGGCTGTGATGCAACCTGGATTGACCATATCTAGACCCACAGCTGGATGAGACATAAGGGTGGACACTCTTGGGGCTGAGAGGTTTGGTGAGGTTGGGTGAGCAAACGCAGACCCTTTAAAGGAATACTGCGTGGTACCCATCGCATGGGTCCCAAATCTCCAGCTTCAAGGGCATCTTCCTACATCGAAAACATGCATGAGAAACCCAGAAGATGGTACACCGTGTGATGGGGAAAGGTTTCTAAAACGCACCTCATTTCTCATCTCCTTGTGCCCGGGTTCGCCATTCCAGCCACTTTACTAGCAATCTCCCTACTTGGAGCATCAGCACCTTTAACCTCCTGTTCCGTACAGGTTGCAATTTGTCCTGAGGATGAACGGGAAGACGGGGAACCAACGAGAGACTAGCTCTTGGTGTCGGGACAGGCACAGGTCACTCTATTTTCCCATCAGGAAGAAGAATTAACCACAGGCTCAGCCTGCCCCCCGGAACCAGAACAGGGCCTGAAGCCATCCTGCGCTTTTGCGGCCAGCTCCCAAAAAAGCGAGTTGTAAAATGGAGGTTCAGGGCACTGCAATTCACAAACCTGCAGAGTTATAAATGATAACTCTCGTCCACAAATATATTGAGGGAAGGCAAAGAAGAGGATTTGAAATCAAGGCAGAATTGCACGAAACAGATTTCAGGAGGTAGATACGAATCGCCTTTAAAGCACATGAAAAGCGGCAAAACGTTGACAATGAGGCCCTTGGCCAAAAAGGGCGTATGCGTTTTTTGCTGAATATATTCAGGAAAAAACGCATACGCCCTTTTTGGCCAACCAAGCAACCTGGAAAGGCAAATCAGCGCTACAGAGAAGTCTCGCTTCCCATCGGTCAAAAGGGCCATGCTGAAAAAAGTGTCAAAACCAGAAATGCAGGACAGGCCATGGAGAAATGGGAGCCTTGCTACGCTGATGGGCGGGATGTAAATTGCCAACAGCCACTCTGGAGAAGTGTACGGTGTGTCCTGAAACATCTGAAAAACACAGCTTAGAGAGCATAGGGCACTTCCACTCATGGGGGTATAAATTGGGAAAATGAAAAATCAGCAAGACACAAGCACCCCAAAGTTGAGGGCTGCTCTGTTGACAAGGACCTCCACTTCATTCCACCTTAAATATCCCAGGAAAGAGAAAAATGGATAAAGAAGTTGTGGTCCTTATGTACAATGGAATATCACTCAGCCATGAAATCAATGTCATAAGGTTAGTAGCAGCATGATGAGTGGATTTAGGTACGACGATTCTAAGTGAAATAAGTCACACAGAAAAGGACACTTCTCCTAAGGTATCACTGATAGAGGGAATGTAAAAACCGTTACACTTGAACTGAATTACAAAACAGAACAGAGTCACACATGCAGAAAACACACTATGGCTGCTTAACGGGAAAGGTGAGGTGGGGTGATACATAAAACAAGGGTATCAAATTAGCTCAGATACCGTTCCATAAACCCAATATGTAGTAGACAAGACCTACTCCTTGCTCAGAGAACTGGACTCAACACGCCCTATTCACCGCACAAGAATATATCTGACTAGTAATAATCTTAAAGCCTATGTATTGATATCTCTCTGTTAGTGTGTCAAGTGGGTGGAAAGCGGCATAAACACAGCCGTGAAAAGCAGCTAAACCCCATTATGAAAATAAATTACTTTGAAAAACCCATGAAACAACGACAGTGAAAGAGATAGAAATTCTTACACAATGAGTTCAGGGGCTGTGATGCAACCTGGATTGACCATATCTAGACCCACAGCTGGATGAGACATAAGGGTGGACACTCTTGGGGCTGAGAGGTTTGGTGAGGTTGGGTGAGCAAACGCAGACCCTTTAAAGGAATACTGCGTGGTACCCATCGCATGGGTCCCAAATCTCCAGCTTCAAGGGCATCTTCCTACATCGAAAACATGCATGAGAAACCCAGAAGATGGTACACCGTGTGATGGGGAAAGGTTTCTAAAACGCACCTCATTTCTCATCTCCTTGTGCCCGGGTTCGCCATTCCAGCCACTTTACTAGCAATCTCCCTACTTGGAGCATCAGCACCTTTAACCTCCTGTTCCGTACAGGTTGCAATTTGTCCTGAGGATGAACGGGAAGACGGGGAACCAACGAGAGACTAGCTCTTGGTGTCGGGACAGGCACAGGTCACTCTATTTTCCCATCAGGAAGAAGAATTAACCACAGGCTCAGCCTGCCCCCCGGAACCAGAACAGGGCCTGAAGCCATCCTGCGCTTTTGCGGCCAGCTCCCAAAAAAGCGAGTTGTAAAATGGAGGTTCAGGGCACTGCAATTCACAAACCTGCAGAGTTATAAATGATAACTCTCGTCCACAAATATATTGAGGGAAGGCAAAGAAGAGGATTTGAAATCAAGGCAGAATTGCACGAAACAGATTTCAGGAGGTAGATACGAATCGCCTTTAAAGCACATGAAAAGCGGCAAAACGTTGACAATGAGGCCCTTGGCCAAAAAGGGCGTATGCGTTTTTTGCTGAATATATTCAGGAAAAAACGCATACGCCCTTTTTGGCCAACCAAGCAACCTGGAAAGGCAAATCAGCGCTACAGAGAAGTCTCGCTTCCCATCGGTCAAAAGGGCCATGCTGAAAAAAGTGTCAAAACCAGAAATGCAGGACAGGCCATGGAGAAATGGGAGCCTTGCTACGCTGATGGGCGGGATGTAAATTGGCAACAGCCACTCTGGAGAAGTGCACGGTGTGTCCTGAAACATCTGAAAAACACAGCTTAGAGAGCATAGGGCACTTCCACTCATGGGGGTATAAATTGGGAAAATGAAAAATCAGCAAGACACAAGCACCCCAAAGTTGAGGGCTGCTCTGTTGACAAGGACCTCCACTTCATTCCACCTTAAATATCCCAGGAAAGAGAAAAATGGATAAAGAAGTTGTGGTCCTTATGTACAATGGAATATCACTCAGCCATGAAATCAATGTCATAAGGTTAGTAGCAGCATGATGAGTGGATTTAGGTACGACGATTCTAAGTGAAATAAGTCACACAGAAAAGGACACTTCTCCTAAGGTATCACTGATAGAGGGAATGTAAAAACCGTTACACTTGAACTGAATTACAAAACAGAACAGAGTCACACATGCAGAAAACACACTATGGCTGCTTAACGGGAAAGGTGAGGTGGGGTGATACATAAAACAAGGGTATCAAATTAGCTCAGATACCGTTCCATAAACCCAATATGTAGTAGACAAGACCTACTCCTTGCTCAGAGAACTGGACTCAACACGCCCTATTCACCGCACAAGAATATATCTGACTAGTAATAATCTTAAAGCCTATGTATTGATATCTCTCTGTTAGTGTGTCAAGTGGGTGGAAAGCGGCATAAACACAGCCGTGAAAAGCAGCTAAACCCCATTATGAAAATAAATTACTTTGAAAAACCCATGAAACAACGACAGTGAAAGAGATAGAAATTCTTACACAATGAGTTCAGGGGCTGTGATGCAACCTGGATTGACCATATCTAGACCCACAGCTGGATGAGACATAAGGGTGGACACTCTTGGGGCTGAGAGGTTTGGTGAGGTTGGGTGAGCAAACGCAGACCCTTTAAAGGAATACTGCGTGGTACCCATCGCATGGGTCCCAAATCTCCAGCTTCAAGGGCATCTTCCTACATCGAAAACATGCATGAGAAACCCAGAAGATGGTACACCGTGTGATGGGGAAAGGTTTCTAAAACGCACCTCATTTCTCATCTCCTTGTGCCCGGGTTCGCCATTCCAGCCCCTTTACTAGCAATCTCCCTACTTGGAGCATCAGCACCTTTAACCTCCTGTTCCGTACAGGTTGCAATTTGTCCTGAGGATGAACGGGAAGACGGGGAACCAACGAGAGACTAGCTCTTGGTGTCGGGACAGGCACAGGTCACTCTATTTTCCCATCAGGAAGAAGAATTAACCACAGGCTCAGCCTGCCCCCCGGAACCAGAACAGGGCCTGAAGCCATCCTGCGCTTTTGCGGCCAGCTCCCAAAAAAGCGAGTTGTAAAATGGAGGTTCAGGGCACTGCAATTCACAAACCTGCAGAGTTATAAATGATAACTCTCGTCCACAAATATATTGAGGGAAGGCAAAGAAGAGGATTTGAAATCAAGGCAGAATTGCACGAAACAGATTTCAGGAGGTAGATACGAATCGCCTTTAAAGCACATGAAAAGCGGCAAAACGTTGACAATGATGCCCTTGGCCAAAAAGGGCGTATGCGTTTTTTCCTGAATATATTCAGGAAAAAACGCATACGCCCTTTTTGGCCAACCAAGCAACCTGGAAAGGCAAATCAGCGCTACAGAGAAGTCTCGCTTCCCATCGGTCAAAAGGGCCATGCTGAAAAAAGTGTCAAAACCAGAAATGCAGGACAGGCCATGGAGAAATGGGAGCCTTGCTACGCTGATGGGCGGGATGTAAATTGGCAACAGCCACTCTGGAGAAGTGCACGGTGTGTCCTGAAACATCTGAAAAACACAGCTTAGAGAGCATAGGGCACTTCCACTCATGGGGGTATAAATTGGGAAAATGAAAAATCAGCAAGACACAAGCACCCCAAAGTTGAGGGCTGCTCTGTTGACAAGGACCTCCACTTCATTCCACCTTAAATATCCCAGGAAAGAGAAAAATGGATAAAGAAGTTGTGGTCCTTATGTACAATGGAATATCACTCAGCCATGAAATCAATGTCATAAGGTTAGTAGCAGCATGATGAGTGGATTTAGGTACGACGATTCTAAGTGAAATAAGTCACACAGAAAAGGACACTTCTCCTAAGGTATCACTGATAGAGGGAATGTAAAAACCGTTACACTTGAACTGAATTACAAAACAGAACAGAGTCACACATGCAGAAAACACACTATGGCTGCTTAACGGGAAAGGTGAGGTGGGGTGATACATAAAACAAGGGTATCAAATTAGCTCAGATACCGTTCCATAAACCCAATATGTAGTAGACAAGACCTACTCCTTGCTCAGAGAACTGGACTCAACACGCCCTATTCACCGCACAAGAATATATCTGACTAGTAATAATCTTAAAGCCTATGTATTGATATCTCTCTGTTAGTGTGTCAAGTGGGTGGAAAGCGGCATAAACACAGCCGTGAAAAGCAGCTAAACCCCATTATGAAAATAAATTACTTTGAAAAACCCATGAAACAACGACAGTGAAAGAGATAGAAATTCTTACACAATGAGTTCAGGGGCTGTGATGCAACCTGGATTGACCATATCTAGACCCACAGCTGGATGAGACATAAGGGTGGACACTCTTGGGGCTGAGAGGTTTGGTGAGGTTGGGTGAGCAAACGCAGACCCTTTAAAGGAATACTGCGTGGTACCCATCGCATGGGTCCCAAATCTCCAGCTTCAAGGGCATCTTCCTACATCGAAAACATGCATGAGAAACCCAGAAGATGGTACACCGTGTGATGGGGAAAGGTTTCTAAAACGCACCTCATTTCTCATCTCCTTGTGCCCGGGTTCGCCATTCCAGCCACTTTACTAGCAATCTCCCTACTTGGAGCATCAGCACCTTTAACCTCCTGTTCCGTACAGGTTGCAATTTGTCCTGAGGATGAACGGGAAGACGGGGAACCAACGAGAGACTAGCTCTTGGTGTCGGGACAGGCACAGGTCACTCTATTTTCCCATCAGGAAGAAGAATTAACCACAGGCTCAGCCTGCCCCCCGGAACCAGAACAGGGCCTGAAGCCATCCTGCGCTTTTGCGGCCAGCTCCCAAAAAAGCGAGTTGTAAAATGGAGGTTCAGGGCACTGCAATTCACAAACCTGCAGAGTTATAAATGATAACTCTCGTCCACAAATATATTGAGGGAAGGCAAAGAAGAGGATTTGAAATCAAGGCAGAATTGCACGAAACAGATTTCAGGAGGTAGATACGAATCGCCTTTAAAGCACATGAAAAGCGGCAAAACGTTGACAATGAGGCCCTTGGCCAAAAAGGGCGTATGCGTTTTTTGCTGAATATATTCAGGAAAAAACGCATACGCCCTTTTTGGCCAACCAAGCAACCTGGAAAGGCAAATCAGCGCTACAGAGAAGTCTCGCTTCCCATCGGTCAAAAGGGCCATGCTGAAAAAAGTGTCAAAACCAGAAATGCAGGACAGGCCATGGAGAAATGGGAGCCTTGCTACGCTGATGGGCGGGATGTAAATTGCCAACAGCCACTCTGGAGAAGTGTACGGTGTGTCCTGAAACATCTGAAAAACACAGCTTAGAGAGCATAGGGCACTTCCACTCATGGGGGTATAAATTGGGAAAATGAAAAATCAGCAAGACACAAGCACCCCAAAGTTGAGGGCTGCTCTGTTGACAAGGACCTCCACTTCATTCCACCTTAAATATCCCAGGAAAGAGAAAAATGGATAAAGAAGTTGTGGTCCTTATGTACAATGGAATATCACTCAGCCATGAAATCAATGTCATAAGGTTAGTAGCAGCATGATGAGTGGATTTAGGTACGACGATTCTAAGTGAAATAAGTCACACAGAAAAGGACACTTCTCCTAAGGTATCACTGATAGAGGGAATGTAAAAACCGTTACACTTGAACTGAATTACAAAACAGAACAGAGTCACACATGCAGAAAACACACTATGGCTGCTTAACGGGAAAGGTGAGGTGGGGTGATACATAAAACAAGGGTATCAAATTAGCTCAGATACCGTTCCATAAACCCAATATGTAGTAGACAAGACCTACTCCTTGCTCAGAGAACTGGACTCAACACGCCCTATTCACCGCACAAGAATATATCTGACTAGTAATAATCTTAAAGCCTATGTATTGATATCTCTCTGTTAGTGTGTCAAGTGGGTGGAAAGCGGCATAAACACAGCCGTGAAAAGCAGCTAAACCCCATTATGAAAATAAATTACTTTGAAAAACCCATGAAACAACGACAGTGAAAGAGATAGAAATTCTTACACA
This sequence comes from Balaenoptera borealis, assembly GCF_965194805.1. Taxonomy (NCBI): domain Eukaryota; kingdom Metazoa; phylum Chordata; class Mammalia; order Artiodactyla; family Balaenopteridae; genus Balaenoptera; species Balaenoptera borealis. The sequence continues at coordinate 134,269 of NW_028123421.1, forward strand.
ATGAGTTCAGGGGCTGTGATGCAACCTGGATTGACCATATCTAGACCCACAGCTGGATGAGACATAAGGGTGGACACTCTTGGGGCTGAGAGGTTTGGTGAGGTTGGGTGAGCAAACGCAGACCCTTTAAAGGAATACTGCGTGGTACCCATCGCATGGGTCCCAAATCTCCAGCTTCAAGGGCATCTTCCTACATCGAAAACATGCATGAGAAACCCAGAAGATGGTACACCGTGTGATGGGGAAAGGTTTCTAAAACGCACCTCATTTCTCATCTCCTTGTGCCCGGGTTCGCCATTCCAGCCACTTTACTAGCAATCTCCCTACTTGGAGCATCAGCACCTTTAACCTCCTGTTCCGTACAGGTTGCAATTTGTCCTGAGGATGAACGGGAAGACGGGGAACCAACGAGAGACTAGCTCTTGGTGTCGGGACAGGCACAGGTCACTCTATTTTCCCATCAGGAAGAAGAATTAACCACAGGCTCAGCCTGCCCCCCGGAACCAGAACAGGGCCTGAAGCCATCCTGCGCTTTTGCGGCCAGCTCCCAAAAAAGCGAGTTGTAAAATGGAGGTTCAGGGCACTGCAATTCACAAACCTGCAGAGTTATAAATGATAACTCTCGTCCACAAATATATTGAGGGAAGGCAAAGAAGAGGATTTGAAATCAAGGCAGAATTGCACGAAACAGATTTCAGGAGGTAGATACGAATCGCCTTTAAAGCACATGAAAAGCGGCAAAACGTTGACAATGAGGCCCTTGGCCAAAAAGGGCGTATGCGTTTTTTGCTGAATATATTCAGGAAAAAACGCATACGCCCTTTTTGGCCAACCAAGCAACCTGGAAAGGCAAATCAGCGCTACAGAGAAGTCTCGCTTCCCATCGGTCAAAAGGGCCATGCTGAAAAAAGTGTCAAAACCAGAAATGCAGGACAGGCCATGGAGAAATGGGAGCCTTGCTACGCTGATGGGCGGGATGTAAATTGGCAACAGCCACTCTGGAGAAGTGCACGGTGTGTCCTGAAACATCTGAAAAACACAGCTTAGAGAGCATAGGGCACTTCCACTCATGGGGGTATAAATTGGGAAAATGAAAAATCAGCAAGACACAAGCACCCCAAAGTTGAGGGCTGCTCTGTTGACAAGGACCTCCACTTCATTCCACCTTAAATATCCCAGGAAAGAGAAAAATGGATAAAGAAGTTGTGGTCCTTATGTACAATGGAATATCACTCAGCCATGAAATCAATGTCATAAGGTTAGTAGCAGCATGATGAGTGGATTTAGGTACGACGATTCTAAGTGAAATAAGTCACACAGAAAAGGACACTTCTCCTAAGGTATCACTGATAGAGGGAATGTAAAAACCGTTACACTTGAACTGAATTACAAAACAGAACAGAGTCACACATGCAGAAAACACACTATGGCTGCTTAACGGGAAAGGTGAGGTGGGGTGATACATAAAACAAGGGTATCAAATTAGCTCAGATACCGTTCCATAAACCCAATATGTAGTAGACAAGACCTACTCCTTGCTCAGAGAACTGGACTCAACACGCCCTATTCACCGCACAAGAATATATCTGACTAGTAATAATCTTAAAGCCTATGTATTGATATCTCTCTGTTAGTGTGTCAAGTGGGTGGAAAGCGGCATAAACACAGCCGTGAAAAGCAGCTAAACCCCATTATGAAAATAAATTACTTTGAAAAACCCATGAAACAACGACAGTGAAAGAGATAGAAATTCTTACACAATGAGTTCAGGGGCTGTGATGCAACCTGGATTGACCATATCTAGACCCACAGCTGGATGAGACATAAGGGTGGACACTCTTGGGGCTGAGAGGTTTGGTGAGGTTGGGTGAGCAAACGCAGACCCTTTAAAGGAATACTGCGTGGTACCCATCGCATGGGTCCCAAATCTCCAGCTTCAAGGGCATCTTCCTACATCGAAAACATGCATGAGAAACCCAGAAGATGGTACACCGTGTGATGGGGAAAGGTTTCTAAAACGCACCTCATTTCTCATCTCCTTGTGCCCGGGTTCGCCATTCCAGCCACTTTACTAGCAATCTCCCTACTTGGAGCATCAGCACCTTTAACCTCCTGTTCCGTACAGGTTGCAATTTGTCCTGAGGATGAACGGGAAGACGGGGAACCAACGAGAGACTAGCTCTTGGTGTCGGGACAGGCACAGGTCACTCTATTTTCCCATCAGGAAGAAGAATTAACCACAGGCTCAGCCTGCCCCCCGGAACCAGAACAGGGCCTGAAGCCATCCTGCGCTTTTGCGGCCAGCTCCCAAAAAAGCGAGTTGTAAAATGGAGGTTCAGGGCACTGCAATTCACAAACCTGCAGAGTTATAAATGATAACTCTCGTCCACAAATATATTGAGGGAAGGCAAAGAAGAGGATTTGAAATCAAGGCAGAATTGCACGAAACAGATTTCAGGAGGTAGATACGAATCGCCTTTAAAGCACATGAAAAGCGGCAAAACGTTGACAATGAGGCCCTTGGCCAAAAAGGGCGTATGCGTTTTTTGCTGAATATATTCAGGAAAAAACGCATACGCCCTTTTTGGCCAACCAAGCAACCTGGAAAGGCAAATCAGCGCTACAGAGAAGTCTCGCTTCCCATCGGTCAAAAGGGCCATGCTGAAAAAAGTGTCAAAACCAGAAATGCAGGACAGGCCATGGAGAAATGGGAGCCTTGCTACGCTGATGGGCGGGATGTAAATTGGCAACAGCCACTCTGGAGAAGTGCACGGTGTGTCCTGAAACATCTGAAAAACACAGCTTAGAGAGCATAGGGCACTTCCACTCATGGGGGTATAAATTGGGAAAATGAAAAATCAGCAAGACACAAGCACCCCAAAGTTGAGGGCTGCTCTGTTGACAAGGACCTCCACTTCATTCCACCTTAAATATCCCAGGAAAGAGAAAAATGGATAAAGAAGTTGTGGTCCTTATGTACAATGGAATATCACTCAGCCATGAAATCAATGTCATAAGGTTAGTAGCAGCATGATGAGTGGATTTAGGTACGACGATTCTAAGTGAAATAAGTCACACAGAAAAGGACACTTCTCCTAAGGTATCACTGATAGAGGGAATGTAAAAACCGTTACACTTGAACTGAATTACAAAACAGAACAGAGTCACACATGCAGAAAACACACTATGGCTGCTTAACGGGAAAGGTGAGGTGGGGTGATACATAAAACAAGGGTATCAAATTAGCTCAGATACCGTTCCATAAACCCAATATGTAGTAGACAAGACCTACTCCTTGCTCAGAGAACTGGACTCAACACGCCCTATTCACCGCACAAGAATATATCTGACTAGTAATAATCTTAAAGCCTATGTATTGATATCTCTCTGTTAGTGTGTCAAGTGGGTGGAAAGCGGCATAAACACAGCCGTGAAAAGCAGCTAAACCCCATTATGAAAATAAATTACTTTGAAAAACCCATGAAACAACGACAGTGAAAGAGATAGAAATTCTTACACAATGAGTTCAGGGGCTGTGATGCAACCTGGATTGACCATATCTAGACCCACAGCTGGATGAGACATAAGGGTGGACACTCTTGGGGCTGAGAGGTTTGGTGAGGTTGGGTGAGCAAACGCAGACCCTTTAAAGGAATACTGCGTGGTACCCATCGCATGGGTCCCAAATCTCCAGCTTCAAGGGCATCTTCCTACATCGAAAACATGCATGAGAAACCCAGAAGATGGTACACCGTGTGATGGGGAAAGGTTTCTAAAACGCACCTCATTTCTCATCTCCTTGTGCCCGGGTTCGCCATTCCAGCCACTTTACTAGCAATCTCCCTACTTGGAGCATCAGCACCTTTAACCTCCTGTTCCGTACAGGTTGCAATTTGTCCTGAGGATGAACGGGAAGACGGGGAACCAACGAGAGACTAGCTCTTGGTGTCGGGACAGGCACAGGTCACTCTATTTTCCCATCAGGAAGAAGAATTAACCACAGGCTCAGCCTGCCCCCCGGAACCAGAACAGGGCCTGAAGCCATCCTGCGCTTTTGCGGCCAGCTCCCAAAAAAGCGAGTTGTAAAATGGAGGTTCAGGGCACTGCAATTCACAAACCTGCAGAGTTATAAATGATAACTCTCGTCCACAAATATATTGAGGGAAGGCAAAGAAGAGGATTTGAAATCAAGGCAGAATTGCACGAAACAGATTTCAGGAGGTAGATACGAATCGCCTTTAAAGCACATGAAAAGCGGCAAAACGTTGACAATGATGCCCTTGGCCAAAAAGGGCGTATGCGTTTTTTCCTGAATATATTCAGGAAAAAACGCATACGCCCTTTTTGGCCAACCAAGCAACCTGGAAAGGCAAATCAGCGCTACAGAGAAGTCTCGCTTCCCATCGGTCAAAAGGGCCATGCTGAAAAAAGTGTCAAAACCAGAAATGCAGGACAGGCCATGGAGAAATGGGAGCCTTGCTACGCTGATGGGCGGGATGTAAATTGGCAACAGCCACTCTGGAGAAGTGCACGGTGTGTCCTGAAACATCTGAAAAACACAGCTTAGAGAGCATAGGGCACTTCCACTCATGGGGGTATAAATTGGGAAAATGAAAAATCAGCAAGACACAAGCACCCCAAAGTTGAGGGCTGCTCTGTTGACAAGGACCTCCACTTCATTCCACCTTAAATATCCCAGGAAAGAGAAAAATGGATAAAGAAGTTGTGGTCCTTATGTACAATGGAATATCACTCAGCCATGAAATCAATGTCATAAGGTTAGTAGCAGCATGATGAGTGGATTTAGGTACGACGATTCTAAGTGAAATAAGTCACACAGAAAAGGACACTTCTCCTAAGGTATCACTGATAGAGGGAATGTAAAAACCGTTACACTTGAACTGAATTACAAAACAGAACAGAGTCACACATGCAGAAAACACACTATGGCTGCTTAACGGGAAAGGTGAGGTGGGGTGATACATAAAACAAGGGTATCAAATTAGCTCAGATACCGTTCCATAAACCCAATATGTAGTAGACAAGACCTACTCCTTGCTCAGAGAACTGGACTCAACACGCCCTATTCACCGCACAAGAATATATCTGACTAGTAATAATCTTAAAGCCTATGTATTGATATCTCTCTGTTAGTGTGTCAAGTGGGTGGAAAGCGGCATAAACACAGCCGTGAAAAGCAGCTAAACCCCATTATGAAAATAAATTACTTTGAAAAACCCATGAAACAACGACAGTGAAAGAGATAGAAATTCTTACACAATGAGTTCAGGGGCTGTGATGCAACCTGGATTGACCATATCTAGACCCACAGCTGGATGAGACATAAGGGTGGACACTCTTGGGGCTGAGAGGTTTGGTGAGGTTGGGTGAGCAAACGCAGACCCTTTAAAGGAATACTGCGTGGTACCCATCGCATGGGTCCCAAATCTCCAGCTTCAAGGGCATCTTCCTACATCGAAAACATGCATGAGAAACCCAGAAGATGGTACACCGTGTGATGGGGAAAGGTTTCTAAAACGCACCTCATTTCTCATCTCCTTGTGCCCGGGTTCGCCATTCCAGCCCCTTTACTAGCAATCTCCCTACTTGGAGCATCAGCACCTTTAACCTCCTGTTCCGTACAGGTTGCAATTTGTCCTGAGGATGAACGGGAAGACGGGGAACCAACGAGAGACTAGCTCTTGGTGTCGGGACAGGCACAGGTCACTCTATTTTCCCATCAGGAAGAAGAATTAACCACAGGCTCAGCCTGCCCCCCGGAACCAGAACAGGGCCTGAAGCCATCCTGCGCTTTTGCGGCCAGCTCCCAAAAAAGCGAGTTGTAAAATGGAGGTTCAGGGCACTGCAATTCACAAACCTGCAGAGTTATAAATGATAACTCTCGTCCACAAATATATTGAGGGAAGGCAAAGAAGAGGATTTGAAATCAAGGCAGAATTGCACGAAACAGATTTCAGGAGGTAGATACGAATCGCCTTTAAAGCACATGAAAAGCGGCAAAACGTTGACAATGATGCCCTTGGCCAAAAAGGGCGTATGCGTTTTTTCCTGAATATATTCAGGAAAAAACGCATACGCCCTTTTTGGCCAACCAAGCAACCTGGAAAGGCAAATCAGCGCTACAGAGAAGTCTCGCTTCCCATCGGTCAAAAGGGCCATGCTGAAAAAAGTGTCAAAACCAGAAATGCAGGACAGGCCATGGAGAAATGGGAGCCTTGCTACGCTGATGGGCGGGATGTAAATTGGCAACAGCCACTCTGGAGAAGTGCACGGTGTGTCCTGAAACATCTGAAAAACACAGCTTAGAGAGCATAGGGCACTTCCACTCATGGGGGTATAAATTGGGAAAATGAAAAATCAGCAAGACACAAGCACCCCAAAGTTGAGGGCTGCTCTGTTGACAAGGACCTCCACTTCATTCCACCTTAAATATCCCAGGAAAGAGAAAAATGGATAAAGAAGTTGTGGTCCTTATGTACAATGGAATATCACTCAGCCATGAAATCAATGTCATAAGGTTAGTAGCAGCATGATGAGTGGATTTAGGTACGACGATTCTAAGTGAAATAAGTCACACAGAAAAGGACACTTCTCCTAAGGTATCACTGATAGAGGGAATGTAAAAACCGTTACACTTGAACTGAATTACAAAACAGAACAGAGTCACACATGCAGAAAACACACTATGGCTGCTTAACGGGAAAGGTGAGGTGGGGTGATACATAAAACAAGGGTATCAAATTAGCTCAGATACCGTTCCATAAACCCAATATGTAGTAGACAAGACCTACTCCTTGCTCAGAGAACTGGACTCAACACGCCCTATTCACCGCACAAGAATATATCTGACTAGTAATAATCTTAAAGCCTATGTATTGATATCTCTCTGTTAGTGTGTCAAGTGGGTGGAAAGCGGCATAAACACAGCCGTGAAAAGCAGCTAAACCCCATTATGAAAATAAATTACTTTGAAAAACCCATGAAACAACGACAGTGAAAGAGATAGAAATTCTTACACAATGAGTTCAGGGGCTGTGATGCAACCTGGATTGACCATATCTAGACCCACAGCTGGATGAGACATAAGGGTGGACACTCTTGGGGCTGAGAGGTTTGGTGAGGTTGGGTGAGCAAACGCAGACCCTTTAAAGGAATACTGCGTGGTACCCATCGCATGGGTCCCAAATCTCCAGCTTCAAGGGCATCTTCCTACATCGAAAACATGCATGAGAAACCCAGAAGATGGTACACCGTGTGATGGGGAAAGGTTTCTAAAACGCACCTCATTTCTCATCTCCTTGTGCCCGGGTTCGCCATTCCAGCCACTTTACTAGCAATCTCCCTACTTGGAGCATCAGCACCTTTAACCTCCTGTTCCGTACAGGTTGCAATTTGTCCTGAGGATGAACGGGAAGACGGGGAACCAACGAGAGACTAGCTCTTGGTGTCGGGACAGGCACAGGTCACTCTATTTTCCCATCAGGAAGAAGAATTAACCACAGGCTCAGCCTGCCCCCCGGAACCAGAACAGGGCCTGAAGCCATCCTGCGCTTTTGCGGCCAGCTCCCAAAAAAGCGAGGTGTAAAATGGAGGTTCAGGGCACTGCAATTCACAAACCTGCAGAGTTATAAATGATAACTCTCGTCCACAAATATATTGAGGGAAGGCAAAGAAGAGGATTTGAAATCAAGGCAGAATTGCACGAAACAGATTTCAGGAGGTAGATACGAATCGCCTTTAAAGCACATGAAAAGCGGCAAAACGTTGACAATGATGCCCTTGGCCAAAAAGGGCGTATGCGTTTTTTCCTGAATATATTCAGGAAAAAACGCATACGCCCTTTTTGGCCAACCAAGCAACCTGGAAAGGCAAATCAGCGCTACAGAGAAGTCTCGCTTCCCATCGGTCAAAAGGGCCATGCTGAAAAAAGTGTCAAAACCAGAAATGCAGGACAGGCCATGGAGAAATGGGAGCCTTGCTACGCTGATGGGCGGGATGTAAATTGGCAACAGCCACTCTGGAGAAGTGCACGGTGTGTCCTGAAACATCTGAAAAACACAGCTTAGAGAGCATAGGGCACTTCCACTCATGGGGGTATAAATTGGGAAAATGAAAAATCAGCAAGACACAAGCACCCCAAAGTTGAGGGCTGCTCTGTTGACAAGGACCTCCACTTCATTCCACCTTAAATATCCCAGGAAAGAGAAAAATGGATAAAGAAGTTGTGGTCCTTATGTACAATGGAATATCACTCAGCCATGAAATCAATGTCATAAGGTTAGTAGCAGCATGATGAGTGGATTTAGGTACGACGATTCTAAGTGAAATAAGTCACACAGAAAAGGACACTTCTCCTAAGGTATCACTGATAGAGGGAATGTAAAAACCGTTACACTTGAACTGAATTACAAAACAGAACAGAGTCACACATGCAGAAAACACACTATGGCTGCTTAACGGGAAAGGTGAGGTGGGGTGATACATAAAACAAGGGTATCAAATTAGCTCAGATACCGTTCCATAAACCCAATATGTAGTAGACAAGACCTACTCCTTGCTCAGAGAACTGGACTCAACACGCCCTATTCACCGCACAAGAATATATCTGACTAGTAATAATCTTAAAGCCTATGTATTGATATCTCTCTGTTAGTGTGTCAAGTGGGTGGAAAGCGGCATAAACACAGCCGTGAAAAGCAGCTAAACCCCATTATGAAAATAAATTACTTTGAAAAACCCATGAAACAACGACAGTGAAAGAGATAGAAATTCTTACACAATGAGTTCAGGGGCTGTGATGCAACCTGGATTGACCATATCTAGACCCACAGCTGGATGAGACATAAGGGTGGACACTCTTGGGGCTGAGAGGTTTGGTGAGGTTGGGTGAGCAAACGCAGACCCTTTAAAGGAATACTGCGTGGTACCCATCGCATGGGTCCCAAATCTCCAGCTTCAAGGGCATCTTCCTACATCGAAAACATGCATGAGAAACCCAGAAGATGGTACACCGTGTGATGGGGAAAGGTTTCTAAAACGCACCTCATTTCTCATCTCCTTGTGCCCGGGTTCGCCATTCCAGCCCCTTTACTAGCAATCTCCCTACTTGGAGCATCAGCACCTTTAACCTCCTGTTCCGTACAGGTTGCAATTTGTCCTGAGGATGAACGGGAAGACGGGGAACCAACGAGAGACTAGCTCTTGGTGTCGGGACAGGCACAGGTCACTCTATTTTCCCATCAGGAAGAAGAATTAACCACAGGCTCAGCCTGCCCCCCGGAACCAGAACAGGGCCTGAAGCCATCCTGCGCTTTTGCGGCCAGCTCCCAAAAAAGCGAGTTGTAAAATGGAGGTTCAGGGCACTGCAATTCACAAACCTGCAGAGTTATAAATGATAACTCTCGTCCACAAATATATTGAGGGAAGGCAAAGAAGAGGATTTGAAATCAAGGCAGAATTGCACGAAACAGATTTCAGGAGGTAGATACGAATCGCCTTTAAAGCACATGAAAAGCGGCAAAACGTTGACAATGAGGCCCTTGGCCAAAAAGGGCGTATGCGTTTTTTGCTGAATATATTCAGGAAAAAACGCATACGCCCTTTTTGGCCAACCAAGCAACCTGGAAAGGCAAATCAGCGCTACAGAGAAGTCTCGCTTCCCATCGGTCAAAAGGGCCATGCTGAAAAAAGTGTCAAAACCAGAAATGCAGGACAGGCCATGGAGAAATGGGAGCCTTGCTACGCTGATGGGCGGGATGTAAATTGGCAACAGCCACTCTGGAGAAGTGCACGGTGTGTCCTGAAACATCTGAAAAACACAGCTTAGAGAGCATAGGGCACTTCCACTCATGGGGGTATAAATTGGGAAAATGAAAAATCAGCAAGACACAAGCACCCCAAAGTTGAGGGCTGCTCTGTTGACAAGGACCTCCACTTCATTCCACCTTAAATATCCCAGGAAAGAGAAAAATGGATAAAGAAGTTGTGGTCCTTATGTACAATGGAATATCACTCAGCCATGAAATCAATGTCATAAGGTTAGTAGCAGCATGATGAGTGGATTTAGGTACGACGATTCTAAGTGAAATAAGTCACACAGAAAAGGACACTTCTCCTAAGGTATCACTGATAGAGGGAATGTAAAAACCGTTACACTTGAACTGAATTACAAAACAGAACAGAGTCACACATGCAGAAAACACACTATGGCTGCTTAACGGGAAAGGTGAGGTGGGGTGATACATAAAACAAGGGTATCAAATTAGCTCAGATACCGTTCCATAAACCCAATATGTAGTAGACAAGACCTACTCCTTGCTCAGAGAACTGGACTCAACACGCCCTATTCACCGCACAAGAATATATCTGACTAGTAATAATCTTAAAGCCTATGTATTGATATCTCTCTGTTAGTGTGTCAAGTGGGTGGAAAGCGGCATAAACACAGCCGTGAAAAGCAGCTAAACCCCATTATGAAAATAAATTACTTTGAAAAACCCATGAAACAACGACAGTGAAAGAGATAGAAATTCTTACACAATGAGTTCAGGGGCTGTGATGCAACCTGGATTGACCATATCTAGACCCACAGCTGGATGAGACATAAGGGTGGACACTCTTGGGGCTGAGAGGTTTGGTGAGGTTGGGTGAGCAAACGCAGACCCTTTAAAGGAATACTGCGTGGTACCCATCGCATGGGATCCAAATCTCCAGCTTCAAGGGCATCTTCCTACATCGAAAACATGCATGAGAAACCCAGAAGATGGTACACCGTGTGATGGGGAAAGGTTTCTAAAACGCACCTCATTTCTCATCTCCTTGTGCCCGGGTTCGCCATTCCAGCCCCTTTACTAGCAATCTCCCTACTTGGAGCATCAGCACCTTTAACCTCCTGTTCCGTACAGGTTGCAATTTGTCCTGAGGATGAACGGGAAGACGGGGAACCAACGAGAGACTAGCTCTTGGTGTCGGGACAGGCACAGGTCACTCTATTTTCCCATCAGGAAGAAGAATTAACCACAGGCTCAGCCTGCCCCCCGGAACCAGAACAGGGCCTGAAGCCATCCTGCGCTTTTGCGGCCAGCTCCCAAAAAAGCGAGTTGTAAAATGGAGGTTCAGGGCACTGCAATTCACAAACCTGCAGAGTTATAAATGATAACTCTCGTCCACAAATATATTGAGGGAAGGCAAAGAAGAGGATTTGAAATCAAGGCAGAATTGCACGAAACAGATTTCAGGAGGTAGATACGAATCGCCTTTAAAGCACATGAAAAGCGGCAAAACGTTGACAATGAGGCCCTTGGCCAAAAAGGGCGTATGCGTTTTTTGCTGAATATATTCAGGAAAAAACGCATACGCCCTTTTTGGCCAACCAAGCAACCTGGAAAGGCAAATCAGCGCTACAGAGAAGTCTCGCTTCCCATCGGTCAAAAGGGCCATGCTGAAAAAAGTGTCAAAACCAGAAATGCAGGACAGGCCATGGAGAAATGGGAGCCTTGCTACGCTGATGGGCGGGATGTAAATTGGCAACAGCCACTCTGGAGAAGTGCACGGTGTGTCCTGAAACATCTGAAAAACACAGCTTAGAGAGCATAGGGCACTTCCACTCATGGGGGTATAAATTGGGAAAATGAAAAATCAGCAAGACACAAGCACCCCAAAGTTGAGGGCTGCTCTGTTGACAAGGACCTCCACTTCATTCCACCTTAAATATCCCAGGAAAGAGAAAAATGGATAAAGAAGTTGTGGTCCTTATGTACAATGGAATATCACTCAGCCATGAAATCAATGTCATAAGGTTAGTAGCAGCATGATGAGTGGATTTAGGTACGACGATTCTAAGTGAAATAAGTCACACAGAAAAGGACACTTCTCCTAAGGTATCACTGATAGAGGGAATGTAAAAACCGTTACACTTGAACTGAATTACAAAACAGAACAGAGTCACACATGCAGAAAACACACTATGGCTGCTTAACGGGAAAGGTGAGGTGGGGTGATACATAAAACAAGGGTATCAAATTAGCTCAGATACCGTTCCATAAACCCAATATGTAGTAGACAAGACCTACTCCTTGCTCAGAGAACTGGACTCAACACGCCCTATTCACCGCACAAGAATATATCTGACTAGTAATAATCTTAAAGCCTATGTATTGATATCTCTCTGTTAGTGTGTCAAGTGGGTGGAAAGCGGCATAAACACAGCCGTGAAAAGCAGCTAAACCCCATTATGAAAATAAATTACTTTGAAAAACCCATGAAACAACGACAGTGAAAGAGATAGAAATTCTTACACAATGAGTTCAGGGGCTGTGATGCAACCTGGATTGACCATATCTAGACCCACAGCTGGATGAGACATAAGGGTGGACACTCTTGGGGCTGAGAGGTTTGGTGAGGTTGGGTGAGCAAACGCAGACCCTTTAAAGGAATACTGCGTGGTACCCATCGCATGGGTCCCAAATCTCCAGCTTCAAGGGCATCTTCCTACATCGAAAACATGCATGAGAAACCCAGAAGATGGTACACCGTGTGATGGGGAAAGGTTTCTAAAACGCACCTCATTTCTCATCTCCTTGTGCCCGGGTTCGCCATTCCAGCCCCTTTACTAGCAATCTCCCTACTTGGAGCATCAGCACCTTTAACCTCCTGTTCCGTACAGGTTGCAATTTGTCCTGAGGATGAACGGGAAGACGGGGAACCAACGAGAGACTAGCTCTTGGTGTCGGGACAGGCACAGGTCACTCTATTTTCCCATCAGGAAGAAGAATTAACCACAGGCTCAGCCTGCCCCCCGGAACCAGAACAGGGCCTGAAGCCATCCTGCGCTTTTGCGGCCAGCTCCCAAAAAAGCGAGTTGTAAAATGGAGGTTCAGGGCACTGCAATTCACAAACCTGCAGAGTTATAAATGATAACTCTCGTCCACAAATATATTGAGGGAAGGCAAAGAAGAGGATTTGAAATCAAGGCAGAATTGCACGAAACAGATTTCAGGAGGTAGATACGAATCGCCTTTAAAGCACATGAAAAGCGGCAAAACGTTGACAATGATGCCCTTGGCCAAAAAGGGCGTATGCGTTTTTTCCTGAATATATTCAGGAAAAAACGCATACGCCCTTTTTGGCCAACCAAGCAACCTGGAAAGGCAAATCAGCGCTACAGAGAAGTCTCGCTTCCCATCGGTCAAAAGGGCCATGCTGAAAAAAGTGTCAAAACCAGAAATGCAGGACAGGCCATGGAGAAATGGGAGCCTTGCTACGCTGATGGGCGGGATGTAAATTGGCAACAGCCACTCTGGAGAAGTGCACGGTGTGTCCTGAAACATCTGAAAAACACAGCTTAGAGAGCATAGGGCACTTCCACTCATGGGGGTATAAATTGGGAAAATGAAAAATCAGCAAGACACAAGCACCCCAAAGTTGAGGGCTGCTCTGTTGACAAGGACCTCCACTTCATTCCACCTTAAATATCTAAGGAAAGAGAAAAATGGATAAAGAAGTTGTGGTCCTTATGTACAATGGAATATCACTCAGCCATGAAATCAATGTCATAAGGCTAGTAGCAGCATGATGAGTGGATTTAGGTACGACGATTCTAAGTGAAATAAGTCACACAGAAAAGGACACTTCTCCTAAGGTATCACTGATAGAGGGAATGTAAAAACCGTTACACTTGAACTGAATTACAAAACAGAACAGAGTCACACATGCAGAAAACACACTATGGCTGCTTAACGGGAAAGGTGAGGTGGGGTGATACATAAAACAAGGGTATCAAATTAGCTCAGATACCGTTCCATAAACCCAATATGTAGTAGACAAGACCTACTCCTTGCTCAGAGAACTGGACTCAACACGCCCTATTCACCGCACAAGAATATATCTGACTAGTAATAATCTTAAAGCCTATGTATTGATATCTCTCTGTTAGTGTGTCAAGTGGGTGGAAAGCGGCATAAACACAGCCGTGAAAAGCAGCTAAACCCCATTATGAAAATAAATTACTTTGAAAAACCCATGAAACAACGACAGTGAAAGAGATAGAAATTCTTACACAATGAGTTCAGGGGCTGTGATGCAACCTGGATTGACCATATCTAGACCCACAGCTGGATGAGACATAAGGGTGGACACTCTTGGGGCTGAGAGGTTTGGTGAGGTTGGGTGAGCAAACGCAGACCCTTTAAAGGAATACTGCGTGGTACCCATCGCATGGGTCCCAAATCTCCAGCTTCAAGGGCATCTTCCTACATCGAAAACATGCATGAGAAACCCAGAAGATGGTACACCGTGTGATGGGGAAAGGTTTCTAAAACGCACCTCATTTCTCATCTCCTTGTGCCCGGGTTCGCCATTCCAGCCCCTTTACTAGCAATCTCCCTACTTGGAGCATCAGCACCTTTAACCTCCTGTTCCGTACAGGTTGCAATTTGTCCTGAGGATGAACGGGAAGACGGGGAACCAACGAGAGACTAGCTCTTGGTGTCGGGACAGGCACAGGTCACTCTATTTTCCCATCAGGAAGAAGAATTAACCACAGGCTCAGCCTGCCCCCCGGAACCAGAACAGGGCCTGAAGCCATCCTGCGCTTTTGCGGCCAGCTCCCAAAAAAGCGAGTTGTAAAATGGAGGTTCAGGGCACTGCAATTCACAAACCTGCAGAGTTATAAATGATAACTCTCGTCCACAAATATATTGAGGGAAGGCAAAGAAGAGGATTTGAAATCAAGGCAGAATTGCACGAAACAGATTTCAGGAGGTAGATACGAATCGCCTTTAAAGCACATGAAAAGCGGCAAAACGTTGACAATGAGGCCCTTGGCCAAAAAGGGCGTATGCGTTTTTTGCTGAATATATTCAGGAAAAAACGCATACGCCCTTTTTGGCCAACCAAGCAACCTGGAAAGGCAAATCAGCGCTACAGAGAAGTCTCGCTTCCCATCGGTCAAAAGGGCCATGCTGAAAAAAGTGTCAAAACCAGAAATGCAGGACAGGCCATGGAGAAATGGGAGCCTTGCTACGCTGATGGGCGGGATGTAAATTGGCAACAGCCACTCTGGAGAAGTGCACGGTGTGTCCTGAAACATCTGAAAAACACAGCTTAGAGAGCATAGGGCACTTCCACTCATGGGGGTATAAATTGGGAAAATGAAAAATCAGCAAGACACAAGCACCCCAAAGTTGAGGGCTGCTCTGTTGACAAGGACCTCCACTTCATTCCACCTTAAATATCCCAGGAAAGAGAAAAATGGATAAAGAAGTTGTGGTCCTTATGTACAATGGAATATCACTCAGCCATGAAATCAATGTCATAAGGTTAGTAGCAGCATGATGAGTGGATTTAGGTACGACGATTCTAAGTGAAATAAGTCACACAGAAAAGGACACTTCTCCTAAGGTATCACTGATAGAGGGAATGTAAAAACCGTTACACTTGAACTGAATTACAAAACAGAACAGAGTCACACATGCAGAAAACACACTATGGCTGCTTAACGGGAAAGGTGAGGTGGGGTGATACATAAAACAAGGGTATCAAATTAGCTCAGATACCGTTCCATAAACCCAATATGTAGTAGACAAGACCTACTCCTTGCTCAGAGAACTGGACTCAACACGCCCTATTCACCGCACAAGAATATATCTGACTAGTAATAATCTTAAAGCCTATGTATTGATATCTCTCTGTTAGTGTGTCAAGTGGGTGGAAAGCGGCATAAACACAGCCGTGAAAAGCAGCTAAACCCCATTATGAAAATAAATTACTTTGAAAAACCCATGAAACAACGACAGTGAAAGAGATAGAAATTCTTACACAATGAGTTCAGGGGCTGTGATGCAACCTGGATTGACCATATCTAGACCCACAGCTGGATGAGACATAAGGGTGGACACTCTTGGGGCTGAGAGGTTTGGTGAGGTTGGGTGAGCAAACGCAGACCCTTTAAAGGAATACTGCGTGGTACCCATCGCATGGGTCCCAAATCTCCAGCTTCAAGGGCATCTTCCTACATCGAAAACATGCATGAGAAACCCAGAAGATGGTACACCGTGTGATGGGGAAAGGTTTCTAAAACGCACCTCATTTCTCATCTCCTTGTGCCCGGGTTCGCCATTCCAGCCACTTTACTAGCAATCTCCCTACTTGGAGCATCAGCACCTTTAACCTCCTGTTCCGTACAGGTTGCAATTTGTCCTGAGGATGAACGGGAAGACGGGGAACCAACGAGAGACTAGCTCTTGGTGTCGGGACAGGCACAGGTCACTCTATTTTCCCATCAGGAAGAAGAATTAACCACAGGCTCAGCCTGCCCCCCGGAACCAGAACAGGGCCTGAAGCCATCCTGCGCTTTTGCGGCCAGCTCCCAAAAAAGCGAGGTGTAAAATGGAGGTTCAGGGCACTGCAATTCACAAACCTGCAGAGTTATAAATGATAACTCTCGTCCACAAATATATTGAGGGAAGGCAAAGAAGAGGATTTGAAATCAAGGCAGAATTGCACGAAACAGATTTCAGGACGTAGATACGAATCGCCTTTAAAGCACATGAAAAGCGGCAAAACGTTGACAATGATGCCCTTGGCCAAAAAGGGCGTATGCGTTTTTTCCTGAATATATTCAGGAAAAAACGCATACGCCCTTTTTGGCCAACCAAGCAACCTGGAAAGGCAAATCAGCGCTACAGAGAAGTCTCGCTTCCCATCGGTCAAAAGGGCCATGCTGAAAAAAGTGTCAAAACCAGAAATGCAGGACAGGCCATGGAGAAATGGGAGCCTTGCTACGCTGATGGGCGGGATGTAAATTGGCAACAGCCACTCTGGAGAAGTGCACGGTGTGTCCTGAAACATCTGAAAAACACAGCTTAGAGAGCATAGGGCACTTCCACTCATGGGGGTATAAATTGGGAAAATGAAAAATCAGCAAGACACAAGCACCCCAAAGTTGAGGGCTGCTCTGTTGACAAGGACCTCCACTTCATTCCACCTTAAATATCCCAGGAAAGAGAAAAATGGATAAAGAAGTTGTGGTCCTTATGTACAATGGAATATCACTCAGCCATGAAATCAATGTCATAAGGTTAGTAGCAGCATGATGAGTGGATTTAGGTACGACGATTCTAAGTGAAATAAGTCACACAGAAAAGGACACTTCTCCTAAGGTATCACTGATAGAGGGAATGTAAAAACCGTTACACTTGAACTGAATTACAAAACAGAACAGAGTCACACATGCAGAAAACACACTATGGCTGCTTAACGGGAAAGGTGAGGTGGGGTGATACATAAAACAAGGGTATCAAATTAGCTCAGATACCGTTCCATAAACCCAATATGTAGTAGACAAGACCTACTCCTTGCTCAGAGAACTGGACTCAACACGCCCTATTCACCGCACAAGAATATATCTGACTAGTAATAATCTTAAAGCCTATGTATTGATATCTCTCTGTTAGTGTGTCAAGTGGGTGGAAAGCGGCATAAACACAGCCGTGAAAAGCAGCTAAACCCCATTATGAAAATAAATTACTTTGAAAAACCCATGAAACAACGACAGTGAAAGAGATAGAAATTCTTACACAATGAGTTCAGGGGCTGTGATGCAACCTGGATTGACCATATCTAGACCCACAGCTGGATGAGACATAAGGGTGGACACTCTTGGGGCTGAGAGGTTTGGTGAGGTTGGGTGAGCAAACGCAGACCCTTTAAAGGAATACTGCGTGGTACCCATCGCATGGGTCCCAAATCTCCAGCTTCAAGGGCATCTTCCTACATCGAAAACATGCATGAGAAACCCAGAAGATGGTACACCGTGTGATGGGGAAAGGTTTCTAAAACGCACCTCATTTCTCATCTCCTTGTGCCCGGGTTCGCCATTCCAGCCACTTTACTAGCAATCTCCCTACTTGGAGCATCAGCACCTTTAACCTCCTGTTCCGTACAGGTTGCAATTTGTCCTGAGGATGAACGGGAAGACGGGGAACCAATGAGAGACTAGCTCTTGGTGTCGGGACAGGCACAGGTCACTCTATTTTCCCATCAGGAAGAAGAAATAACCACAGGCTCAGCCTGCCCCCCGGAACCAGAACAGGGCCTGAAGCCATCCTGCGCTTTTGCGGCCAGCTCCCAAAAAAGCGAGGTGTAAAATGGAGGTTCAGGGCACTGCAATTCACAAACCTGCAGAGTTATAAATGATAACTCTCGTCCACAAATATATTGAGGGAAGGCAAAGAAGAGGATTTGAAATCAAGGCAGAATTGCACGAAACAGATTTCAGGACGTAGATACGAATCGCCTTTAAAGCACATGAAAAGCGGCAAAACGTTGACAATGATGCCCTTGGCCAAAAAGGGCGTATGCGTTTTTTCCTGAATATATTCAGGAAAAAACGCATACGCCCTTTTTGGCCAACCAAGCAACCTGGAAAGGCAAATCAGCGCTACAGAGAAGTCTCGCTTCCCATCGGTCAAAAGGGCCATGCTGAAAAAAGTGTCAAAACCAGAAATGCAGGACAGGCCATGGAGAAATGGGAGCCTTGCTACGCTGATGGGCGGGATGTAAATTGGCAACAGCCACTCTGGAGAAGTGCACGGTGTGTCCTGAAACATCTGAAAAACACAGCTTAGAGAGCATAGGGCACTTCCACTCATGGGGGTATAAATTGGGAAAATGAAAAATCAGCAAGACACAAGCACCCCAAAGTTGAGGGCTGCTCTGTTGACAAGGACCTCCACTTCATTCCACCTTAAATATCCCAGGAAAGAGAAAAATGGATAAAGAAGTTGTGGTCCTTATGTACAATGGAATATCACTCAGCCATGAAATCAATGTCATAATGTTAGTAGCAGCATGATGAGTGGATTTAGGTACGACGATTCTAAGTGAAATAAGTCACACAGAAAAGGACACTTCTCCTAAGGTATCACTGATAGAGGGAATGTAAAAACCGTTACACTTGAACTGAATTACAAAACAGAACAGAGTCACACATGCAGAAAACACACTATGGCTGCTTAACGGGAAAGGTGAGGTGGGGTGATACATAAAACAAGGGTATCAAATTAGCTCAGATACCGTTCCATAAACCCAATATGTAGTAGACAAGACCTACTCCTTGCTCAGAGAACTGGACTCAACACGCCCTATTCACCGCACAAGAATATATCTGACTAGTAATAATCTTAAAGCCTATGTATTGATATCTCTCTGTTAGTGTGTCAAGTGGGTGGAAAGCGGCATAAACACAGCCGTGAAAAGCAGCTAAACCCCATTATGAAAATAAATTACTTTGAAAAACCCATGAAACAACGACAGTGAAAGAGATAGAAATTCTTACACAATGAGTTCAGGGGCTGTGATGCAACCTGGATTGACCATATCTAGACCCACAGCTGGATGAGACATAAGGGTGGACACTCTTGGGGCTGAGAGGTTTGGTGAGGTTGGGTGAGCAAACGCAGACCCTTTAAAGGAATACTGCGTGGTACCCATCGCATGGGTCCCAAATCTCCAGCTTCAAGGGCATCTTCCTACATCGAAAACATGCATGAGAAACCCAGAAGATGGTACACCGTGTGATGGGGAAAGGTTTCTAAAACGCACCTCATTTCTCATCTCCTTGTGCCCGGGTTCGCCATTCCAGCCACTTTACTAGCAATCTCCCTACTTGGAGCATCAGCACCTTTAACCTCCTGTTCCGTACAGGTTGCAATTTGTCCTGAGGATGAACGGGAAGACGGGGAACCAACGAGAGACTAGCTCTTGGTGTCGGGACAGGCACAGGTCACTCTATTTTCCCATCAGGAAGAAGAATTAACCACAGGCTCAGCCTGCCCCCCGGAACCAGAACAGGGCCTGAAGCCATCCTGCGCTTTTGCGGCCAGCTCCCAAAAAAGCGAGTTGTAAAATGGAGGTTCAGGGCACTGCAATTCACAAACCTGCAGAGTTATAAATGATAACACTCGTCCACAAATATATTGAGGGAAGGCAAAGAAGAGGATTTGAAATCAAGGCAGAATTGCACGAAACAGATTTCAGGAGGTAGATACGAATCGCCTTTAAAGCACATGAAAAGCGGCAAAACGTTGACAATGAGGCCCTTGGCCAAAAAGGGCGTATGCGTTTTTTCCTGAATATATTCAGGAAAAAACGCATACGCCCTTTTTGGCCAACCAAGCAACCTGGAAAGGCAAATCAGCGCTACAGAGAAGTCTCGCTTCCCATCGGTCAAAAGGGCCATGCTGAAAAAAGTGTCAAAACCAGAAATGCAGGACAGGCCATGGAGAAATGGGAGCCTTGCTACGCTGATGGGCGGGATGTAAATTGGCAACAGCCACTCTGGAGAAGTGCACGGTGTGTCCTGAAACATCTGAAAAACACAGCTTAGAGAGCATAGGGCACTTCCACTCATGGGGGTATAAATTGGGAAAATGAAAAATCAGCAAGACACAAGCACCCCAAAGTTGAGGGCTGCTCTGTTGACAAGGACCTCCACTTCATTCCACCTTAAATATCCAAGGAAAGAGAAAAATGGATAAAGAAGTTGTGGTCCTTATGTACAATGGAATATCACTCAGCCATGAAATCAATGTCATAAGGTTAGTAGCAGCATGATGAGTGGATTTAGGTACGACGATTCTAAGTGAAATAAGTCACACAGAAAAGGACACTTCTCCTAAGGTATCACTGATAGAGGGAATGTAAAAACCGTTACACTTGAACTGAATTACAAAACAGAACAGAGTCACACATGCAGAAAACACACTATGGCTGCTTAACGGGAAAGGTGAGGTGGGGTGATACATAAAACAAGGGTATCAAATTAGCTCAGATACCGTTCCATAAACCCAATATGTAGTAGACAAGACCTACTCCTTGCTCAGAGAACTGGACTCAACACGCCCTATTCACCGCACAAGAATATATCTGACTAGTAATAATCTTAAAGCCTATGTATTGATATCTCTCTGTTAGTGTGTCAAGTGGGTGGAAAGCGGCTTAAACACAGCCGTGAAAAGCAGCTAAACCCCATTATGAAAATAAATTACTTTGAAAAACCCATGAAACAACGACAGTGAAAGAGATAGAAATTCTTACACAATGACTTCAGGGGCTGTGATGCAACCTGGATTGACCATATCTAGACCCACAGCTGGATGAGACATAAGGGTGGACACTCTTGGGGCTGAGAGGTTTGGTGAGGTTGGGTGAGCAAACGCAGACCCTTTAAAGGAATACTGCGTGGTACCCATCGCATGGGTCCCAAATCTCCAGCTTCAAGGGCATCTTCCTACATCGAAAACATGCATGAGAAACCCAGAAGATGGTACACCGTGTGATGGGGAAAGGTTTCTAAAACGCACCTCATTTCTCATCTCCTTGTGCCCGGGTTCGCCATTCCAGCCACTTTACTAGCAATCTCCCTACTTGGAGCATCAGCACCTTTAACCTCCTGTTCCGTACAGGTTGCAATTTGTCCTGAGGATGAACGGGAAGACGGGGAACCAACGAGAGACTAGCTCTTGGTGTCGGGACAGGCACAGGTCACTCTATTTTCCCATCAGGAAGAAGAATTAACCACAGGCTCAGCCTGCCCCCCGGAACCAGAACAGGGCCTGAAGCCATCCTGCGCTTTTGCGGCCAGCTCCCAAAAAAGCGAGTTGTAAAATGGAGGTTCAGGGCACTGCAATTCACAAACCTGCAGAGTTATAAATGATAACTCTCGTCCACAAATATATTGAGGGAAGGCAAAGAAGAGGATTTGAAATCAAGGCAGAATTGCATGAAACAGATTTCAGGAGGTAGATACGAATCGCCTTTAAAGCACATGAAAAGCGGCAAAACGTTGACAATGATGCCCTTGGCCAAAAAGGGCGTATGCGTTTTTTCCTGAATATATTCAGGAAAAAACGCATACGCCCTTTTTGGCCAACCAAGCAACCTGGAAAGGCAAATCAGCGCTACAGAGAAGTCTCGCTTCCCATCGGTCAAAAGGGCCATGCTGAAAAAAGTGTCAAAACCAGAAATGCAGGACAGGCCATGGAGAAATGGGAGCCTTGCTACGCTGATGGGCGGGATGTAAATTGGCAACAGCCACTCTGGAGAAGTGCACGGTGTGTCCTGAAACATCTGAAAAACACAGCTTAGAGAGCATAGGGCACTTCCACTCATGGGGGTATAAATTGGGAAAATGAAAAATCAGCAAGACACAAGCACCCCAAAGTTGAGGGCTGCTCTGTTGACAAGGACCTCCACTTCATTCCACCTTAAATATCCAAGGAAAGAGAAAAATGGATAAAGAAGTTGTGGTCCTTATGTACAATGGAATATCACTCAGCCATGAAATCAATGTCATAAGGTTAGTAGCAGCATGATGAGTGGATTTAGGTACGACGATTCTAAGTGAAATAAGTCACACAGAAAAGGACACTTCTCCTAAGGTATCACTGATAGAGGGAATGTAAAAACCGTTACACTTGAACTGAATTACAAAACAGAACAGAGTCACACATGCAGAAAACACACTATGGCTGCTTAACGGGAAAGGTGAGGTGGGGTGATACATAAAACAAGGGTATCAAATTAGCTCAGATACCGTTCCATAAACCCAATATGTAGTAGACAAGACCTACTCCTTGCTCAGAGAACTGGACTCAACACGCCCTATTCACCGCACAAGAATATATCTGACTAGTAATAATCTTAAAGCCTATGTATTGATATCTCTCTGTTAGTGTGTCAAGTGGGTGGAAAGCGGCATAAACACAGCCGTGAAAAGCAGCTAAACCCCATTATGAAAATAAATTACTTTGAAAAACCCATGAAACAACGACAGTGAAAGAGATAGAAATTCTTACACAATGAGTTCAGGGGCTGTGATGCAACCTGGATTGACCATATCTAGACCCACAGCTGGATGAGACATAAGGGTGGACACTCTTGGGGCTGAGAGGTTTGGTGAGGTTGGGTGAGCAAACGCAGACCCTTTAAAGGAATACTGCGTGGTACCCATCGCATGGGTCCCAAATCTCCAGCTTCAAGGGCATCTTCCTACATCGAAAACATGCATGAGAAACCCAGAAGATGGTACACCGTGTGATGGGGAAAGGTTTCTAAAACGCACCTCATTTCTCATCTCCTTGTGCCCGGGTTCGCCATTCCAGCCACTTTACTAGCAATCTCCCTACTTGGAGCATCAGCACCTTTAACCTCCTGTTCCGTACAGGTTGCAATTTGTCCTGAGGATGAACGGGAAGACGGGGAACCAACGAGAGACTAGCTCTTGGTGTCGGGACAGGCACAGGTCACTCTATTTTCCCATCAGGAAGAAGAATTAACCACAGGCTCAGCCTGCCCCCCGGAACCAGAACAGGGCCTGAAGCCATCCTGCGCTTTTGCGGCCAGCTCCCAAAAAAGCGAGGTGTAAAATGGAGGTTCAGGGCACTGCAATTCACAAACCTGCAGAGTTATAAATGATAACTCTCGTCCACAAATATATTGAGGGAAGGCAAAGAAGAGGATTTGAAATCAAGGCAGAATTGCACGAAACAGATTTCAGGACGTAGATACGAATCGCCTTTAAAGCACATGAAAAGCGGCAAAACGTTGACAATGATGCCCTTGGCCAAAAAGGGCGTATGCGTTTTTTCCTGAATATATTCAGGAAAAAACGCATACGCCCTTTTTGGCCAACCAAGCAACCTGGAAAGGCAAATCAGCGCTACAGAGAAGTCTCGCTTCCCATCGGTCAAAAGGGCCATGCTGAAAAAAGTGTCAAAACCAGAAATGCAGGACAGGCCATGGAGAAATGGGAGCCTTGCTACGCTGATGGGCGGGATGTAAATTGGCAACAGCCACTCTGGAGAAGTGCACGGTGTGTCCTGAAACATCTGAAAAACACAGCTTAGAGAGCATAGGGCACTTCCACTCATGGGGGTATAAATTGGGAAAATGAAAAATCAGCAAGACACAAGCACCCCAAAGTTGAGGGCTGCTCTGTTGACAAGGACCTCCACTTCATTCCACCTTAAATATCCCAGGAAAGAGAAAAATGGATAAAGAAGTTGTGGTCCTTATGTACAATGGAATATCACTCAGCCATGAAATCAATGTCATAAGGTTAGTAGCAGCATGATGAGTGGATTTAGGTACGACGATTCTAAGTGAAATAAGTCACACAGAAAAGGACACTTCTCCTAAGGTATCACTGATAGAGGGAATGTAAAAACCGTTACACTTGAACTGAATTACAAAACAGAACAGAGTCACACATGCAGAAAACACACTATGGCTGCTTAACGGGAAAGGTGAGGTGGGGTGATACATAAAACAAGGGTATCAAATTAGCTCAGATACCGTTCCATAAACCCAATATGTAGTAGACAAGACCTACTCCTTGCTCAGAGAACTGGACTCAACACGCCCTATTCACCGCACAAGAATATATCTGACTAGTAATAATCTTAAAGCCTATGTATTGATATCTCTCTGTTAGTGTGTCAAGTGGGTGGAAAGCGGCATAAACACAGCCGTGAAAAGCAGCTAAACCCCATTATGAAAATAAATTACTTTGAAAAACCCATGAAACAACGACAGTGAAAGAGATAGAAATTCTTACACAATGAGTTCAGGGGCTGTGATGCAACCTGGATTGACCATATCTAGACCCACAGCTGGATGAGACATAAGGGTGGACACTCTTGGGGCTGAGAGGTTTGGTGAGGTTGGGTGAGCAAACGCAGACCCTTTAAAGGAATACTGCGTGGTACCCATCGCATGGGTCCCAAATCTCCAGCTTCAAGGGCATCTTCCTACATCGAAAACATGCATGAGAAACCCAGAAGATGGTACACCGTGTGATGGGGAAAGGTTTCTAAAACGCACCTCATTTCTCATCTCCTTGTGCCCGGGTTCGCCATTCCAGCCACTTTACTAGCAATCTCCCTACTTGGAGCATCAGCACCTTTAACCTCCTGTTCCGTACAGGTTGCAATTTGTCCTGAGGATGAACGGGAAGACGGGGAACCAACGAGAGACTAGCTCTTGGTGTCGGGACAGGCACAGGTCACTCTATTTTCCCATCAGGAAGAAGAATTAACCACAGGCTCAGCCTGCCCCCCGGAACCAGAACAGGGCCTGAAGCCATCCTGCGCTTTTGCGGCCAGCTCCCAAAAAAGCGAGTTGTAAAATGGAGGTTCAGGGCACTGCAATTCACAAACCTGCAGAGTTATAAATGATAACACTCGTCCACAAATATATTGAGGGAAGGCAAAGAAGAGGATTTGAAATCAAGGCAGAATTGCACGAAACAGATTTCAGGAGGTAGATACGAATCGCCTTTAAAGCACATGAAAAGCGGCAAAACGTTGACAATGAGGCCCTTGGCCAAAAAGGGCGTATGCGTTTTTTCCTGAATATATTCAGGAAAAAACGCATACGCCCTTTTTGGCCAACCAAGCAACCTGGAAAGGCAAATCAGCGCTACAGAGAAGTCTCGCTTCCCATCGGTCAAAAGGGCCATGCTGAAAAAAGTGTCAAAACCAGAAATGCAGGACAGGCCATGGAGAAATGGGAGCCTTGCTACGCTGATGGGCGGGATGTAAATTGGCAACAGCCACTCTGGAGAAGTGCACGGTGTGTCCTGAAACATCTGAAAAACACAGCTTAGAGAGCATAGGGCACTTCCACTCATGGGGGTATAAATTGGGAAAATGAAAAATCAGCAAGACACAAGCACCCCAAAGTTGAGGGCTGCTCTGTTGACAAGGACCTCCACTTCATTCCACCTTAAATATCCAAGGAAAGAGAAAAATGGATAAAGAAGTTGTGGTCCTTATGTACAATGGAATATCACTCAGCCATGAAATCAATGTCATAAGGTTAGTAGCAGCATGATGAGTGGATTTAGGTACGACGATTCTAAGTGAAATAAGTCACACAGAAAAGGACACTTCTCCTAAGGTATCACTGATAGAGGGAATGTAAAAACCGTTACACTTGAACTGAATTACAAAACAGAACAGAGTCACACATGCAGAAAACACACTATGGCTGCTTAACGGGAAAGGTGAGGTGGGGTGATACATAAAACAAGGGTATCAAATTAGCTCAGATACCGTTCCATAAACCCAATATGTAGTAGACAAGACCTACTCCTTGCTCAGAGAACTGGACTCAACACGCCCTATTCACCGCACAAGAATATATCTGACTAGTAATAATCTTAAAGCCTATGTATTGATATCTCTCTGTTAGTGTGTCAAGTGGGTGGAAAGCGGCATAAACACAGCCGTGAAAAGCAGCTAAACCCCATTATGAAAATAAATTACTTTGAAAAACCCATGAAACAACGACAGTGAAAGAGATAGAAATTCTTACACAATGAGTTCAGGGGCTGTGATGCAACCTGGATTGACCATATCTAGACCCACAGCTGGATGAGACATAAGGGTGGACACTCTTGGGGCTGAGAGGTTTGGTGAGGTTGGGTGAGCAAACGCAGACCCTTTAAAGGAATACTGCGTGGTACCCATCGCATGGGTCCCAAATCTCCAGCTTCAAGGGCATCTTCCTACATCGAAAACATGCATGAGAAACCCAGAAGATGGTACACCGTGTGATGGGGAAAGGTTTCTAAAACGCACCTCATTTCTCATCTCCTTGTGCCCGGGTTCGCCATTCCAGCCACTTTACTAGCAATCTCCCTACTTGGAGCATCAGCACCTTTAACCTCCTGTTCCGTACAGGTTGCAATTTGTCCTGAGGATGAACGGGAAGACGGGGAACCAACGAGAGACTAGCTCTTGGTGTCGGGACAGGCACAGGTCACTCTATTTTCCCATCAGGAAGAAGAATTAACCACAGGCTCAGCCTGCCCCCCGGAACCAGAACAGGGCCTGAAGCCATCCTGCGCTTTTGCGGCCAGCTCCCAAAAAAGCGAGTTGTAAAATGGAGGTTCAGGGCACTGCAATTCACAAACCTGCAGAGTTATAAATGATAACTCTCGTCCACAAATATATTGAGGGAAGGCAAAGAAGAGGATTTGAAATCAAGGCAGAATTGCACGAAACAGATTTCAGGAGGTAGATACGAATCGCCTTTAAAGCACATGAAAAGCGGCAAAACGTTGACAATGAGGCCCTTGGCCAAAAAGGGCGTATGCGTTTTTTCCTGAATATATTCAGGAAAAAACGCATACGCCCTTTTTGGCCAACCAAGCAACCTGGAAAGGCAAATCAGCGCTACAGAGAAGTCTCGCTTCCCATCGGTCAAAAGGGCCATGCTGAAAAAAGTGTCAAAACCAGAAATGCAGGACAGGCCATGGAGAAATGGGAGCCTTGCTACGCTGATGGGCGGGATGTAAATTGGCAACAGCCACTCTGGAGAAGTGCACGGTGTGTCCTGAAACATCTGAAAAACACAGCTTAGAGAGCATAGGGCACTTCCACTCATGGGGGTATAAATTGGGAAAATGAAAAATCAGCAAGACACAAGCACCCCAAAGTTGAGGGCTGCTCTGTTGACAAGGACCTCCACTTCATTCCACCTTAAATATCCCAGGAAAGAGAAAAATGGATAAAGAAGTTGTGGTCCTTATGTACAATGGAATATCACTCAGCCATGAAATCAATGTCATAAGGTTAGTAGCAGCATGATGAGTGGATTTAGGTACGACGATTCTAAGTGAAATAAGTCACACAGAAAAGGACACTTCTCCTAAGGTATCACTGATAGAGGGAATGTAAAAACCGTTACACTTGAACTGAATTACAAAACAGAACAGAGTCACACATGCAGAAAACACACTATGGCTGCTTAACGGGAAAGGTGAGGTGGGGTGATACATAAAACAAGGGTATCAAATTAGCTCAGATACCGTTCCATAAACCCAATATGTAGTAGACAAGACCTACTCCTTGCTCAGAGAACTGGACTCAACACGCCCTATTCACCGCACAAGAATATATCTGACTAGTAATAATCTTAAAGCCTATGTATTGATATCTCTCTGTTAGTGTGTCAAGTGGGTGGAAAGCGGCATAAACACAGCCGTGAAAAGCAGCTAAACCCCATTATGAAAATAAATTACTTTGAAAAACCCATGAAACAACGACAGTGAAAGAGATAGAAATTCTTACACAATGAGTTCAGGGGCTGTGATGCAACCTGGATTGACCATATCTAGACCCACAGCTGGATGAGACATAAGGGTGGACACTCTTGGGGCTGAGAGGTTTGGTGAGGTTGGGTGAGCAAACGCAGACCCTTTAAAGGAATACTGCGTGGTACCCATCGCATGGGTCCCAAATCTCCAGCTTCAAGGGCATCTTCCTACATCGAAAACATGCATGAGAAACCCAGAAGATGGTACACCGTGTGATGGGGAAAGGTTTCTAAAACGCACCTCATTTCTCATCTCCTTGTGCCCGGGTTCGCCATTCCAGCCACTTTACTAGCAATCTCCCTACTTGGAGCATCAGCACCTTTAACCTCCTGTTCCGTACAGGTTGCAATTTGTCCTGAGGATGAACGGGAAGACGGGGAACCAACGAGAGACTAGCTCTTGGTGTCGGGACAGGCACAGGTCACTCTATTTTCCCATCAGGAAGAAGAATTAACCACAGGCTCAGCCTGCCCCCCGGAACCAGAACAGGGCCTGAAGCCATCCTGAGCTTTTGCGGCCAGCTCCCAAAAAAGCGAGTTGTAAAATGGAGGTTCAGGGCACTGCAATTCACAAACCTGCAGAGTTATAAATGATAACACTCGTCCACAAATATATTGAGGGAAGGCAAAGAAGAGGATTTGAAATCAAGGCAGAATTGCACGAAACAGATTTCAGGAGGTAGATACGAATCGCCTTTAAAGCACATGAAAAGCGGCAAAACGTTGACAATGAGGCCCTTGGCCAAAAAGGGCGTATGCGTTTTTTCCTGAATATATTCAGGAAAAAACGCATACGCCCTTTTTGGCCAACCAAGCAACCTGGAAAGGCAAATCAGCGCTACAGAGAAGTCTCGCTTCCCATCGGTCAAAAGGGCCATGCTGAAAAAAGTGTCAAAACCAGAAATGCAGGACAGGCCATGGAGAAATGGGAGCCTTGCTACGCTGATGGGCGGGATGTAAATTGGCAACAGCCACTCTGGAGAAGTGCACGGTGTGTCCTGAAACATCTGAAAAACACAGCTTAGAGAGCATAGGGCACTTCCACTCATGGGGGTATAAATTGGGAAAATGAAAAATCAGCAAGACACAAGCACCCCAAAGTTGAGGGCTGCTCTGTTGACAAGGACCTCCACTTCATTCCACCTTAAATATCCCAGGAAAGAGAAAAATGGATAAAGAAGTTGTGGTCCTTATGTACAATGGAATATCACTCAGCCATGAAATCAATGTCATAAGGTTAGTAGCAGCATGATGAGTGGATTTAGGTACGACGATTCTAAGTGAAATAAGTCACACAGAAAAGGACACTTCTCCTAAGGTATCACTGATAGAGGGAATGTAAAAACCGTTACACTTGAACTGAATTACAAAACAGAACAGAGTCACACATGCAGAAAACACACTATGGCTGCTTAACGGGAAAGGTGAGGTGGGGTGATACATAAAACAAGGGTATCAAATTAGCTCAGATACCGTTCCATAAACCCAATATGTAGTAGACAAGACCTACTCCTTGCTCAGAGAACTGGACTCAACACGCCCTATTCACCGCACAAGAATATATCTGACTAGTAATAATCTTAAAGCCTATGTATTGATATCTCTCTGTTAGTGTGTCAAGTGGGTGGAAAGCGGCATAAACACAGCCGTGAAAAGCAGCTAAACCCCATTATGAAAATAAATTACTTTGAAAAACCCATGAAACAACGACAGTGAAAGAGATAGAAATTCTTACACAATGAGTTCAGGGGCTGTGATGCAACCTGGATTGACCATATCTAGACCCACAGCTGGATGAGACATAAGGGTGGACACTCTTGGGGCTGAGAGGTTTGGTGAGGTTGGGTGAGCAAACGCAGACCCTTTAAAGGAATACTGCGTGGTACCCATCGCATGGGTCCCAAATCTCCAGCTTCAAGGGCATCTTCCTACATCGAAAACATGCATGAGAAACCCAGAAGATGGTACACCGTGTGATGGGGAAAGGTTTCTAAAACGCACCTCATTTCTCATCTCCTTGTGCCCGGGTTCGCCATTCCAGCCACTTTACTAGCAATCTCCCTACTTGGAGCATCAGCACCTTTAACCTCCTGTTCCGTACAGGTTGCAATTTGTCCTGAGGATGAACGGGAAGACGGGGAACCAACGAGAGACTAGCTCTTGGTGTCGGGACAGGCACAGGTCACTCTATTTTCCCATCAGGAAGAAGAATTAACCACAGGCTCAGCCTGCCCCCCGGAACCAGAACAGGGCCTGAAGCCATCCTGCGCTTTTGCGGCCAGCTCCCAAAAAAGCGAGTTGTAAAATGGAGGTTCAGGGCACTGCAATTCACAAACCTGCAGAGTTATAAATGATAACTCTCGTCCACAAATATATTGAGGGAAGGCAAAGAAGAGGATTTGAAATCAAGGCAGAATTGCACGAAACAGATTTCAGGAGGTAGATACGAATCGCCTTTAAAGCACATGAAAAGCGGCAAAACGTTGACAATGAGGCCCTTGGCCAAAAAGGGCGTATGCGTTTTTTCCTGAATATATTCAGGAAAAAACGCATACGCCCTTTTTGGCCAACCAAGCAACCTGGAAAGGCAAATCAGCGCTACAGAGAAGTCTCGCTTCCCATCGGTCAAAAGGGCCATGCTGAAAAAAGTGTCAAAACCAGAAATGCAGGACAGGCCATGGAGAAATGGGAGCCTTGCTACGCTGATGGGCGGGATGTAAATTGGCAACAGCCACTCTGGAGAAGTGCACGGTGTGTCCTGAAACATCTGAAAAACACAGCTTAGAGAGCATAGGGCACTTCCACTCATGGGGGTATAAATTGGGAAAATGAAAAATCAGCAAGACACAAGCACCCCAAAGTTGAGGGCTGCTCTGTTGACAAGGACCTCCACTTCATTCCACCTTAAATATCCCAGGAAAGAGAAAAATGGATAAAGAAGTTGTGGTCCTTATGTACAATGGAATATCACTCAGCCATGAAATCAATGTCATAAGGTTAGTAGCAGCATGATGAGTGGATTTAGGTACGACGATTCTAAGTGAAATAAGTCACACAGAAAAGGACACTTCTCCTAAGGTATCACTGATAGAGGGAATGTAAAAACCGTTACACTTGAACTGAATTACAAAACAGAACAGAGTCACACATGCAGAAAACACACTATGGCTGCTTAACGGGAAAGGTGAGGTGGGGTGATACATAAAACAAGGGTATCAAATTAGCTCAGATACCGTTCCATAAACCCAATATGTAGTAGACAAGACCTACTCCTTGCTCAGAGAACTGGACTCAACACGCCCTATTCACCGCACAAGAATATATCTGACTAGTAATAATCTTAAAGCCTATGTATTGATATCTCTCTGTTAGTGTGTCAAGTGGGTGGAAAGCGGCATAAACACAGCCGTGAAAAGCAGCTAAACCCCATTATGAAAATAAATTACTTTGAAAAACCCATGAAACAACGACAGTGAAAGAGATAGAAATTCTTACACAATGAGTTCAGGGGCTGTGATGCAACCTGGATTGACCATATCTAGACCCACAGCTGGATGAGACATAAGGGTGGACACTCTTGGGGCTGAGAGGTTTGGTGAGGTTGGGTGAGCAAACGCAGACCCTTTAAAGGAATACTGCGTGGTACCCATCGCATGGGTCCCAAATCTCCAGCTTCAAGGGCATCTTCCTACATCGAAAACATGCATGAGAAACCCAGAAGATGGTACACCGTGTGATGGGGAAAGGTTTCTAAAACGCACCTCATTTCTCATCTCCTTGTGCCCGGGTTCGCCATTCCAGCCACTTTACTAGCAATCTCCCTACTTGGAGCATCAGCACCTTTAACCTCCTGTTCCGTACAGGTTGCAATTTGTCCTGAGGATGAACGGGAAGACGGGGAACCAACGAGAGACTAGCTCTTGGTGTCGGGACAGGCACAGGTCACTCTATTTTCCCATCAGGAAGAAGAATTAACCACAGGCTCAGCCTGCCCCCCGGAACCAGAACAGGGCCTGAAGCCATCCTGCGCTTTTGCGGCCAGCTCCCAAAAAAGCGAGTTGTAAAATGGAGGTTCAGGGCACTGCAATTCACAAACCTGCAGAGTTATAAATGATAACTCTCGTCCACAAATATATTGAGGGAAGGCAAAGAAGAGGATTTGAAATCAAGGCAGAATTGCACGAAACAGATTTCAGGAGGTAGATACGAATCGCCTTTAAAGCACATGAAAAGCGGCAAAACGTTGACAATGATGCCCTTGGCCAAAAAGGGCGTATGCGTTTTTTCCTGAATATATTCAGGAAAAAACGCATACGCCCTTTTTGGCCAACCAAGCAACCTGGAAAGGCAAATCAGCGCTACAGAGAAGTCTCGCTTCCCATCGGTCAAAAGGGCCATGCTGAAAAAAGTGTCAAAACCAGAAATGCAGGACAGGCCATGGAGAAATGGGAGCCTTGCTACGCTGATGGGCGGGATGTAAATTGCCAACAGCCACTCTGGAGAAGTGTACGGTGTGTCCTGAAACATCTGAAAAACACAGCTTAGAGAGCATAGGGCACTTCCACTCATGGGGGTATAAATTGGGAAAATGAAAAATCAGCAAGACACAAGCACCCCAAAGTTGAGGGCTGCTCTGTTGACAAGGACCTCCACTTCATTCCACCTTAAATATCCCAGGAAAGAGAAAAATGGATAAAGAAGTTGTGGTCCTTATGTACAATGGAATATCACTCAGCCATGAAATCAATGTCATAATGTTAGTAGCAGCATGATGAGTGGATTTAGGTACGACGATTCTAAGTGAAATAAGTCACACAGAAAAGGACACTTCTCCTAAGGTATCACTGATAGAGGGAATGTAAAAACCGTTACACTTGAACTGAATTACAAAACAGAACAGAGTCACACATGCAGAAAACACACTATGGCTGCTTAACGGGAAAGGTGAGGTGGGGTGATACATAAAACAAGGGTATCAAATTAGCTCAGATACCGTTCCATAAACCCAATATGTAGTAGACAAGACCTACTCCTTGCTCAGAGAACTGGACTCAACACGCCCTATTCACCGCACAAGAATATATCTGACTAGTAATAATCTTAAAGCCTATGTATTGATATCTCTCTGTTAGTGTGTCAAGTGGGTGGAAAGCGGCATAAACACAGCCGTGAAAAGCAGCTAAACCCCATTATGAAAATAAATTACTTTGAAAAACCCATGAAACAACGACAGTGAAAGAGATAGAAATTCTTACACAATGAGTTCAGGGGCTGTGATGCAACCTGGATTGACCATATCTAGACCCACAGCTGGATGAGACATAAGGGTGGACACTCTTGGGGCTGAGAGGTTTGGTGAGGTTGGGTGAGCAAACGCAGACCCTTTAAAGGAATACTGCGTGGTACCCATCGCATGGGTCCCAAATCTCCAGCTTCAAGGGCATCTTCCTACATCGAAAACATGCATGAGAAACCCAGAAGATGGTACACCGTGTGATGGGGAAAGGTTTCTAAAACGCACCTCATTTCTCATCTCCTTGTGCCCGGGTTCGCCATTCCAGCCCCTTTACTAGCAATCTCCCTACTTGGAGCATCAGCACCTTTAACCTCCTGTTCCGTACAGGTTGCAATTTGTCCTGAGGATGAACGGGAAGACGGGGAACCAACGAGAGACTAGCTCTTGGTGTCGGGACAGGCACAGGTCACTCTATTTTCCCATCAGGAAGAAGAATTAACCACAGGCTCAGCCTGCCCCCCGGAACCAGAACAGGGCCTGAAGCCATCCTGCGCTTTTGCGGCCAGCTCCCAAAAAAGCGAGTTGTAAAATGGAGGTTCAGGGCACTGCAATTCACAAACCTGCAGAGTTATAAATGATAACTCTCGTCCACAAATATATTGAGGGAAGGCAAAGAAGAGGATTTGAAATCAAGGCAGAATTGCACGAAACAGATTTCAGGAGGTAGATACGAATCGCCTTTAAAGCACATGAAAAGCGGCAAAACGTTGACAATGATGCCCTTGGCCAAAAAGGGCGTATGCGTTTTTTCCTGAATATATTCAGGAAAAAACGCATACGCCCTTTTTGGCCAACCAAGCAACCTGGAAAGGCAAATCAGCGCTACAGAGAAGTCTCGCTTCCCATCGGTCAAAAGGGCCATGCTGAAAAAAGTGTCAAAACCAGAAATGCAGGACAGGCCATGGAGAAATGGGAGCCTTGCTACGCTGATGGGCGGGATGTAAATTGGCAACAGCCACTCTGGAGAAGTGCACGGTGTGTCCTGAAACATCTGAAAAACACAGCTTAGAGAGCATAGGGCACTTCCACTCATGGGGGTATAAATTGGGAAAATGAAAAATCAGCAAGACACAAGCACCCCAAAGTTGAGGGCTGCTCTGTTGACAAGGACCTCCACTTCATTCCACCTTAAATATCCAAGGAAAGAGAAAAATGGATAAAGAAGTTGTGGTCCTTATGTACAATGGAATATCACTCAGCCATGAAATCAATGTCATAAGGTTAGTAGCAGCATGATGAGTGGATTTAGGTACGACGATTCTAAGTGAAATAAGTCACACAGAAAAGGACACTTCTCATAAGGTATCACTGATAGAGGGAATGTAAAAACCGTTACACTTGAACTGAATTACAAAACAGAACAGAGTCACACATGCAGAAAACACACTATGGCTGCTTAACGGGAAAGGTGAGGTGGGGTGATACATAAAACAAGGGTATCAAATTAGCTCAGATACCGTTCCATAAACCCAATATGTAGTAGACAAGACCTACTCCTTGCTCAGAGAACTGGACTCAACACGCCCTATTCACCGCACAAGAATATATCTGACTAGTAATAATCTTAAAGCCTATGTATTGATATCTCTCTGTTAGTGTGTCAAGT
Organism: Balaenoptera borealis; assembly: GCF_965194805.1. NCBI lineage: Eukaryota > Metazoa > Chordata > Mammalia > Artiodactyla > Balaenopteridae > Balaenoptera > Balaenoptera borealis. The sequence continues at coordinate 169,353 of NW_028123421.1, forward strand.
GGGTGGAAAGCGGCATAAACACAGCCGTGAAAAGCAGCTAAACCCCATTATGAAAATAAATTACTTTGAAAAACCCATGAAACAACGACAGTGAAAGAGATAGAAATTCTTACACAATGAGTTCAGGGGCTGTGATGCAACCTGGATTGACCATATCTAGACCCACAGCTGGATGAGACATAAGGGTGGACACTCTTGGGGCTGAGAGGTTTGGTGAGGTTGGGTGAGCAAACGCAGACCCTTTAAAGGAATACTGCGTGGTACCCATCGCATGGGTCCCAAATCTCCAGCTTCAAGGGCATCTTCCTACATCGAAAACATGCATGAGAAACCCAGAAGATGGTACACCGTGTGATGGGGAAAGGTTTCTAAAACGCACCTCATTTCTCATCTCCTTGTGCCCGGGTTCGCCATTCCAGCCCCTTTACGAGCAATCTCCCTACTTGGAGCATCAGCACCTTTAACCTCCTGTTCCGTACAGGTTGCAATTTGTCCTGAGGATGAACGGGAAGACGGGGAACCAACGAGAGACTAGCTCTTGGTGTCGGGACAGGCACAGGTCACTCTATTTTCCCATCAGGAAGAAGAATTAACCACAGGCTCAGCCTGCCCCCCGGAACCAGAACAGGGCCTGAAGCCATCCTGCGCTTTTGCGGCCAGCTCCCAAAAAAGCGAGTTGTAAAATGGAGGTTCAGGGCACTGCAATTCACAAACCTGCAGAGTTATAAATGATAACTCTCGTCCACAAATATATTGAGGGAAGGCAAAGAAGAGGATTTGAAATCAAGGCAGAATTGCACGAAACAGATTTCAGGAGGTAGATACGAATCGCCTTTAAAGCACATGAAAAGCGGCAAAACGTTGACAATGATGCCCTTGGCCAAAAAGGGCGTATGCGTTTTTTCCTGAATATATTCAGGAAAAAACGCATACGCCCTTTTTGGCCAACCAAGCAACCTGGAAAGGCAAATCAGCGCTACAGAGAAGTCTCGCTTCCCATCGGTCAAAAGGGCCATGCTGAAAAAAGTGTCAAAACCAGAAATGCAGGACAGGCCATGGAGAAATGGGAGCCTTGCTACGCTGATGGGCGGGATGTAAATTGGCAACAGCCACTCTGGAGAAGTGCACGGTGTGTCCTGAAACATCTGAAAAACACAGCTTAGAGAGCATAGGGCACTTCCACTCATGGGGGTATAAATTGGGAAAATGAAAAATCAGCAAGACACAAGCACCCCAAAGTTGAGGGCTGCTCTGTTGACAAGGACCTCCACTTCATTCCACCTTAAATATCCCAGGAAAGAGAAAAATGGATAAAGAAGTTGTGGTCCTTATGTACAATGGAATATCACTCAGCCATGAAATCAATGTCATAAGGTTAGTAGCAGCATGATGAGTGGATTTAGGTACGACGATTCTAAGTGAAATAAGTCACACAGAAAAGGACACTTCTCCTAAGGTATCACTGATAGAGGGAATGTAAAAACCGTTACACTTGAACTGAATTACAAAACAGAACAGAGTCACACATGCAGAAAACACACTATGGCTGCTTAACGGGAAAGGTGAGGTGGGGTGATACATAAAACAAGGGTATCAAATTAGCTCAGATACCGTTCCATAAACCCAATATGTAGTAGACAAGACCTACTCCTTGCTCAGAGAACTGGACTCAACACGCCCTATTCACCGCACAAGAATATATCTGACTAGTAATAATCTTAAAGCCTATGTATTGATATCTCTCTGTTAGTGTGTCAAGTGGGTGGAAAGCGGCATAAACACAGCCGTGAAAAGCAGCTAAACCCCATTATGAAAATAAATTACTTTGAAAAACCCATGAAACAACGACAGTGAAAGAGATAGAAATTCTTACACAATGAGTTCAGGGGCTGTGATGCAACCTGGATTGACCATATCTAGACCCACAGCTGGATGAGACATAAGGGTGGACACTCTTGGGGCTGAGAGGTTTGGTGAGGTTGGGTGAGCAAACGCAGACCCTTTAAAGGAATACTGCGTGGTACCCATCGCATGGGTCCCAAATCTCCAGCTTCAAGGGCATCTTCCTACATCGAAAACATGCATGAGAAACCCAGAAGATGGTACACCGTGTGATGGGGAAAGGTTTCTAAAACGCACCTCATTTCTCATCTCCTTGTGCCCGGGTTCGCCATTCCAGCCCCTTTACTAGCAATCTCCCTACTTGGAGCATCAGCACCTTTAACCTCCTGTTCCGTACAGGTTGCAATTTGTCCTGAGGATGAACGGGAAGACGGGGAACCAACGAGAGACTAGCTCTTGGTGTCGGGACAGGCACAGGTCACTCTATTTTCCCATCAGGAAGAAGAATTAACCACAGGCTCAGCCTGCCCCCCGGAACCAGAACAGGGCCTGAAGCCATCCTGCGCTTTTGCGGCCAGCTCCCAAAAAAGCGAGTTGTAAAATGGAGGTTCAGGGCACTGCAATTCACAAACCTGCAGAGTTATAAATGATAACTCTCGTCCACAAATATATTGAGGGAAGGCAAAGAAGAGGATTTGAAATCAAGGCAGAATTGCACGAAACAGATTTCAGGAGGTAGATACGAATCGCCTTTAAAGCACATGAAAAGCGGCAAAACGTTGACAATGATGCCCTTGGCCAAAAAGGGCGTATGCGTTTTTTCCTGAATATATTCAGGAAAAAACGCATACGCCCTTTTTGGCCAACCAAGCAACCTGGAAAGGCAAATCAGCGCTACAGAGAAGTCTCGCTTCCCATCGGTCAAAAGGGCCATGCTGAAAAAAGTGTCAAAACCAGAAATGCAGGACAGGCCATGGAGAAATGGGAGCCTTGCTACGCTGATGGGCGGGATGTAAATTGGCAACAGCCACTCTGGAGAAGTGCACGGTGTGTCCTGAAACATCTGAAAAACACAGCTTAGAGAGCATAGGGCACTTCCACTCATGGGGGTATAAATTGGGAAAATGAAAAATCAGCAAGACACAAGCACCCCAAAGTTGAGGGCTGCTCTGTTGACAAGGACCTCCACTTCATTCCACCTTAAATATCCCAGGAAAGAGAAAAATGGATAAAGAAGTTGTGGTCCTTATGTACAATGGAATATCACTCAGCCATGAAATCAATGTCATAAGGTTAGTAGCAGCATGATGAGTGGATTTAGGTACGACGATTCTAAGTGAAATAAGTCACACAGAAAAGGACACTTCTCCTAAGGTATCACTGATAGAGGGAATGTAAAAACCGTTACACTTGAACTGAATTACAAAACAGAACAGAGTCACACATGCAGAAAACACACTATGGCTGCTTAACGGGAAAGGTGAGGTGGGGTGATACATAAAACAAGGGTATCAAATTAGCTCAGATACCGTTCCATAAACCCAATATGTAGTAGACAAGACCTACTCCTTGCTCAGAGAACTGGACTCAACACGCCCTATTCACCGCACAAGAATATATCTGACTAGTAATAATCTTAAAGCCTATGTATTGATATCTCTCTGTTAGTGTGTCAAGTGGGTGGAAAGCGGCATAAACACAGCCGTGAAAAGCAGCTAAACCCCATTATGAAAATAAATTACTTTGAAAAACCCATGAAACAACGACAGTGAAAGAGATAGAAATTCTTACACAATGAGTTCAGGGGCTGTGATGCAACCTGGATTGACCATATCTAGACCCACAGCTGGATGAGACATAAGGGTGGACACTCTTGGGGCTGAGAGGTTTGGTGAGGTTGGGTGAGCAAACGCAGACCCTTTAAAGGAATACTGCGTGGTACCCATCGCATGGGTCCCAAATCTCCAGCTTCAAGGGCATCTTCCTACATCGAAAACATGCATGAGAAACCCAGAAGATGGTACACCGTGTGATGGGGAAAGGTTTCTAAAACGCACCTCATTTCTCATCTCCTTGTGCCCGGGTTCGCCATTCCAGCCACTTTACTAGCAATCTCCCTACTTGGAGCATCAGCACCTTTAACCTCCTGTTCCGTACAGGTTGCAATTTGTCCTGAGGATGAACGGGAAGACGGGGAACCAACGAGAGACTAGCTCTTGGTGTCGGGACAGGCACAGGTCACTCTATTTTCCCATCAGGAAGAAGAATTAACCACAGGCTCAGCCTGCCCCCCGGAACCAGAACAGGGCCTGAAGCCATCCTGCGCTTTTGCGGCCAGCTCCCAAAAAAGCGAGTTGTAAAATGGAGGTTCAGGGCACTGCAATTCACAAACCTGCAGAGTTATAAATGATAACTCTCGTCCACAAATATATTGAGGGAAGGCAAAGAAGAGGATTTGAAATCAAGGCAGAATTGCATGAAACAGATTTCAGGAGGTAGATACGAATCGCCTTTAAAGCACATGAAAAGCGGCAAAACGTTGACAATGATGCCCTTGGCCAAAAAGGGCGTATGCGTTTTTTCCTGAATATATTCAGGAAAAAACGCATACGCCCTTTTTGGCCAACCAAGCAACCTGGAAAGGCAAATCAGCGCTACAGAGAAGTCTCGCTTCCCATCGGTCAAAAGGGCCATGCTGAAAAAAGTGTCAAAACCAGAAATGCAGGACAGGCCATGGAGAAATGGGAGCCTTGCTACGCTGATGGGCGGGATGTAAATTGGCAACAGCCACTCTGGAGAAGTGCACGGTGTGTCCTGAAACATCTGAAAAACACAGCTTAGAGAGCATAGGGCACTTCCACTCATGGGGGTATAAATTGGGAAAATGAAAAATCAGCAAGACACAAGCACCCCAAAGTTGAGGGCTGCTCTGTTGACAAGGACCTCCACTTCATTCCACCTTAAATATCCCAGGAAAGAGAAAAATGGATAAAGAAGTTGTGGTCCTTATGTACAATGGAATATCACTCAGCCATGAAATCAATGTCATAAGGTTAGTAGCAGCATGATGAGTGGATTTAGGTACGACGATTCTAAGTGAAATAAGTCACACAGAAAAGGACACTTCTCCTAAGGTATCACTGATAGAGGGAATGTAAAAACCGTTACACTTGAACTGAATTACAAAACAGAACAGAGTCACACATGCAGAAAACACACTATGGCTGCTTAACGGGAAAGGTGAGGTGGGGTGATACATAAAACAAGGGTATCAAATTAGCTCAGATACCGTTCCATAAACCCAATATGTAGTAGACAAGACCTACTCCTTGCTCAGAGAACTGGACTCAACACGCCCTATTCACCGCACAAGAATATATCTGACTAGTAATAATCTTAAAGCCTATGTATTGATATCTCTCTGTTAGTGTGTCAAGTGGGTGGAAAGCGGCATAAACACAGCCGTGAAAAGCAGCTAAACCCCATTATGAAAATAAATTACTTTGAAAAACCCATGAAACAACGACAGTGAAAGAGATAGAAATTCTTACACAATGAGTTCAGGGGCTGTGATGCAACCTGGATTGACCATATCTAGACCCACAGCTGGATGAGACATAAGGGTGGACACTCTTGGGGCTGAGAGGTTTGGTGAGGTTGGGTGAGCAAACGCAGACCCTTTAAAGGAATACTGCGTGGTACCCATCGCATGGGTCCCAAATCTCCAGCTTCAAGGGCATCTTCCTACATCGAAAACATGCATGAGAAACCCAGAAGATGGTACACCGTGTGATGGGGAAAGGTTTCTAAAACGCACCTCATTTCTCATCTCCTTGTGCCCGGGTTCGCCATTCCAGCCACTTTACTAGCAATCTCCCTACTTGGAGCATCAGCACCTTTAACCTCCTGTTCCGTACAGGTTGCAATTTGTCCTGAGGATGAACGGGAAGACGGGGAACCAACGAGAGACTAGCTCTTGGTGTCGGGACAGGCACAGGTCACTCTATTTTCCCATCAGGAAGAAGAATTAACCACAGGCTCAGCCTGCCCCCCGGAACCAGAACAGGGCCTGAAGCCATCCTGCGCTTTTGCGGCCAGCTCCCAAAAAAGCGAGTTGTAAAATGGAGGTTCAGGGCACTGCAATTCACAAACCTGCAGAGTTATAAATGATAACACTCGTCCACAAATATATTGAGGGAAGGCAAAGAAGAGGATTTGAAATCAAGGCAGAATTGCACGAAACAGATTTCAGGAGGTAGATACGAATCGCCTTTAAAGCACATGAAAAGCGGCAAAACGTTGACAATGAGGCCCTTGGCCAAAAAGGGCGTATGCGTTTTTTCCTGAATATATTCAGGAAAAAACGCATACGCCCTTTTTGGCCAACCAAGCAACCTGGAAAGGCAAATCAGCGCTACAGAGAAGTCTCGCTTCCCATCGGTCAAAAGGGCCATGCTGAAAAAAGTGTCAAAACCAGAAATGCAGGACAGGCCATGGAGAAATGGGAGCCTTGCTACGCTGATGGGCGGGATGTAAATTGGCAACAGCCACTCTGGAGAAGTGCACGGTGTGTCCTGAAACATCTGAAAAACACAGCTTAGAGAGCATAGGGCACTTCCACTCATGGGGGTATAAATTGGGAAAATGAAAAATCAGCAAGACACAAGCACCCCAAAGTTGAGGGCTGCTCTGTTGACAAGGACCTCCACTTCATTCCACCTTAAATATCTAAGGAAAGAGAAAAATGGATAAAGAAGTTGTGGTCCTTATGTACAATGGAATATCACTCAGCCATGAAATCAATGTCATAAGGTTAGTAGCAGCATGATGAGTGGATTTAGGTACGACGATTCTAAGTGAAATAAGTCACACAGAAAAGGACACTTCTCCTAAGGTATCACTGATAGAGGGAATGTAAAAACCGTTACACTTGAACTGAATTACAAAACAGAACAGAGTCACACATGCAGAAAACACACTATGGCTGCTTAACGGGAAAGGTGAGGTGGGGTGATACATAAAACAAGGGTATCAAATTAGCTCAGATACCGTTCCATAAACCCAATATGTAGTAGACAAGACCTACTCCTTGCTCAGAGAACTGGACTCAACACGCCCTATTCACCGCACAAGAATATATCTGACTAGTAATAATCTTAAAGCCTATGTATTGATATCTCTCTGTTAGTGTGTCAAGTGGGTGGAAAGCGGCATAAACACAGCCGTGAAAAGCAGCTAAACCCCATTATGAAAATAAATTACTTTGAAAAACCCATGAAACAACGACAGTGAAAGAGATAGAAATTCTTACACAATGAGTTCAGGGGCTGTGATGCAACCTGGATTGACCATATCTAGACCCACAGCTGGATGAGACATAAGGGTGGACACTCTTGGGGCTGAGAGGTTTGGTGAGGTTGGGTGAGCAAACGCAGACCCTTTAAAGGAATACTGCGTGGTACCCATCGCATGGGTCCCAAATCTCCAGCTTCAAGGGCATCTTCCTACATCGAAAACATGCATGAGAAACCCAGAAGATGGTACACCGTGTGATGGGGAAAGGTTTCTAAAACGCACCTCATTTCTCATCTCCTTGTGCCCGGGTTCGCCATTCCAGCCACTTTACTAGCAATCTCCCTACTTGGAGCATCAGCACCTTTAACCTCCTGTTCCGTACAGGTTGCAATTTGTCCTGAGGATGAACGGGAAGACGGGGAACCAACGAGAGACTAGCTCTTGGTGTCGGGACAGGCACAGGTCACTCTATTTTCCCATCAGGAAGAAGAATTAACCACAGGCTCAGCCTGCCCCCCGGAACCAGAACAGGGCCTGAAGCCATCCTGCGCTTTTGCGGCCAGCTCCCAAAAAAGCGAGTTGTAAAATGGAGGTTCAGGGCACTGCAATTCACAAACCTGCAGAGTTATAAATGATAACTCTCGTCCACAAATATATTGAGGGAAGGCAAAGAAGAGGATTTGAAATCAAGGCAGAATTGCACGAAACAGATTTCAGGAGGTAGATACGAATCGCCTTTAAAGCACATGAAAAGCGGCAAAACGTTGACAATGAGGCCCTTGGCCAAAAAGGGCGTATGCGTTTTTTGCTGAATATATTCAGGAAAAAACGCATACGCCCTTTTTGGCCAACCAAGCAACCTGGAAAGGCAAATCAGCGCTACAGAGAAGTCTCGCTTCCCATCGGTCAAAAGGGCCATGCTGAAAAAAGTGTCAAAACCAGAAATGCAGGACAGGCCATGGAGAAATGGGAGCCTTGCTACGCTGATGGGCGGGATGTAAATTGGCAACAGCCACTCTGGAGAAGTGCACGGTGTGTCCTGAAACATCTGAAAAACACAGCTTAGAGAGCATAGGGCACTTCCACTCATGGGGGTATAAATTGGGAAAATGAAAAATCAGCAAGACACAAGCACCCCAAAGTTGAGGGCTGCTCTGTTGACAAGGACCTCCACTTCATTCCACCTTAAATATCCCAGGAAAGAGAAAAATGGATAAAGAAGTTGTGGTCCTTATGTACAATGGAATATCACTCAGCCATGAAATCAATGTCATAAGGTTAGTAGCAGCATGATGAGTGGATTTAGGTACGACGATTCTAAGTGAAATAAGTCACACAGAAAAGGACACTTCTCCTAAGGTATCACTGATAGAGGGAATGTAAAAACCGTTACACTTGAACTGAATTACAAAACAGAACAGAGTCACACATGCAGAAAACACACTATGGCTGCTTAACGGGAAAGGTGAGGTGGGGTGATACATAAAACAAGGGTATCAAATTAGCTCAGATACCGTTCCATAAACCCAATATGTAGTAGACAAGACCTACTCCTTGCTCAGAGAACTGGACTCAACACGCCCTATTCACCGCACAAGAATATATCTGACTAGTAATAATCTTAAAGCCTATGTATTGATATCTCTCTGTTAGTGTGTCAAGTGGGTGGAAAGCGGCATAAACACAGCCGTGAAAAGCAGCTAAACCCCATTATGAAAATAAATTACTTTGAAAAACCCATGAAACAACGACAGTGAAAGAGATAGAAATTCTTACACAATGAGTTCAGGGGCTGTGATGCAACCTGGATTGACCATATCTAGACCCACAGCTGGATGAGACATAAGGGTGGACACTCTTGGGGCTGAGAGGTTTGGTGAGGTTGGGTGAGCAAACGCAGACCCTTTAAAGGAATACTGCGTGGTACCCATCGCATGGGTCCCAAATCTCCAGCTTCAAGGGCATCTTCCTACATCGAAAACATGCATGAGAAACCCAGAAGATGGTACACCGTGTGATGGGGAAAGGTTTCTAAAACGCACCTCATTTCTCATCTCCTTGTGCCCGGGTTCGCCATTCCAGCCACTTTACTAGCAATCTCCCTACTTGGAGCATCAGCACCTTTAACCTCCTGTTCCGTACAGGTTGCAATTTGTCCTGAGGATGAACGGGAAGACGGGGAACCAACGAGAGACTAGCTCTTGGTGTCGGGACAGGCACAGGTCACTCTATTTTCCCATCAGGAAGAAGAATTAACCACAGGCTCAGCCTGCCCCCCGGAACCAGAACAGGGCCTGAAGCCATCCTGCGCTTTTGCGGCCAGCTCCCAAAAAAGCGAGGTGTAAAATGGAGGTTCAGGGCACTGCAATTCACAAACCTGCAGAGTTATAAATGATAACTCTCGTCCACAAATATATTGAGGGAAGGCAAAGAAGAGGATTTGAAATCAAGGCAGAATTGCACGAAACAGATTTCAGGAGGTAGATACGAATCGCCTTTAAAGCACATGAAAAGCGGCAAAACGTTGACAATGAGGCCCTTGGCCAAAAAGGGCGTATGCGTTTTTTCCTGAATATATTCAGGAAAAAACGCATACGCCCTTTTTGGCCAACCAAGCAACCTGGAAAGGCAAATCAGCGCTACAGAGAAGTCTCGCTTCCCATCGGTCAAAAGGGCCATGCTGAAAAAAGTGTCAAAACCAGAAATGCAGGACAGGCCATGGAGAAATGGGAGCCTTGCTACGCTGATGGGCGGGATGTAAATTGGCAACAGCCACTCTGGAGAAGTGCACGGTGTGTCCTGAAACATCTGAAAAACACAGCTTAGAGAGCATAGGGCACTTCCACTCATGGGGGTATAAATTGGGAAAATGAAAAATCAGCAAGACACAAGCACCCCAAAGTTGAGGGCTGCTCTGTTGACAAGGACCTCCACTTCATTCCACCTTAAATATCCCAGGAAAGAGAAAAATGGATAAAGAAGTTGTGGTCCTTATGTACAATGGAATATCACTCAGCCATGAAATCAATGTCATAAGGTTAGTAGCAGCATGATGAGTGGATTTAGGTACGACGATTCTAAGTGAAATAAGTCACACAGAAAAGGACACTTCTCCTAAGGTATCACTGATAGAGGGAATGTAAAAACCGTTACACTTGAACTGAATTACAAAACAGAACAGAGTCACACATGCAGAAAACACACTATGGCTGCTTAACGGGAAAGGTGAGGTGGGGTGATACATAAAACAAGGGTATCAAATTAGCTCAGATACCGTTCCATAAACCCAATATGTAGTAGACAAGACCTACTCCTTGCTCAGAGAACTGGACTCAACACGCCCTATTCACCGCACAAGAATATATCTGACTAGTAATAATCTTAAAGCCTATGTATTGATATCTCTCTGTTAGTGTGTCAAGTGGGTGGAAAGCGGCATAAACACAGCCGTGAAAAGCAGCTAAACCCCATTATGAAAATAAATTACTTTGAAAAACCCATGAAACAACGACAGTGAAAGAGATAGAAATTCTTACACAATGAGTTCAGGGGCTGTGATGCAACCTGGATTGACCATATCTAGACCCACAGCTGGATGAGACATAAGGGTGGACACTCTTGGGGCTGAGAGGTTTGGTGAGGTTGGGTGAGCAAACGCAGACCCTTTAAAGGAATACTGCGTGGTACCCATCGCATGGGTCCCAAATCTCCAGCTTCAAGGGCATCTTCCTACATCGAAAACATGCATGAGAAACCCAGAAGATGGTACACCGTGTGATGGGGAAAGGTTTCTAAAACGCACCTCATTTCTCATCTCCTTGTGCCCGGGTTCGCCATTCCAGCCACTTTACTAGCAATCTCCCTACTTGGAGCATCAGCACCTTTAACCTCCTGTTCCGTACAGGTTGCAATTTGTCCTGAGGATGAACGGGAAGACGGGGAACCAACGAGAGACTAGCTCTTGGTGTCGGGACAGGCACAGGTCACTCTATTTTCCCATCAGGAAGAAGAATTAACCACAGGCTCAGCCTGCCCCCCGGAACCAGAACAGGGCCTGAAGCCATCCTGCGCTTTTGCGGCCAGCTCCCAAAAAAGCGAGTTGTAAAATGGAGGTTCAGGGCACTGCAATTCACAAACCTGCAGAGTTATAAATGATAACTCTCGTCCACAAATATATTGAGGGAAGGCAAAGAAGAGGATTTGAAATCAAGGCAGAATTGCACAAAACAGATTTCAGGAGGTAGATACGAATCGCCTTTAAAGCACATGAAAAGCGGCAAAACGTTGACAATGAGGCCCTTGGCCAAAAAGGGCGTATGCGTTTTTTGCTGAATATATTCAGGAAAAAACGCATACGCCCTTTTTGGCCAACCAAGCAACCTGGAAAGGCAAATCAGCGCTACAGAGAAGTCTCGCTTCCCATCGGTCAAAAGGGCCATGCTGAAAAAAGTGTCAAAACCAGAAATGCAGGACAGGCCATGGAGAAATGGGAGCCTTGCTACGCTGATGGGCGGGATGTAAATTGGCAACAGCCACTCTGGAGAAGTGCACGGTGTGTCCTGAAACATCTGAAAAACACAGCTTAGAGAGCATAGGGCACTTCCACTCATGGGGGTATAAATTGGGAAAATGAAAAATCAGCAAGACACAAGCACCCCAAAGTTGAGGGCTGCTCTGTTGACAAGGACCTCCACTTCATTCCACCTTAAATATCCCAGGAAAGAGAAAAATGGATAAAGAAGTTGTGGTCCTTATGTACAATGGAATATCACTCAGCCATGAAATCAATGTCATAAGGTTAGTAGCAGCATGATGAGTGGATTTAGGTACGACGATTCTAAGTGAAATAAGTCACACAGAAAAGGACACTTCTCCTAAGGTATCACTGATAGAGGGAATGTAAAAACCGTTACACTTGAACTGAATTACAAAACAGAACAGAGTCACACATGCAGAAAACACACTATGGCTGCTTAACGGGAAAGGTGAGGTGGGGTGATACATAAAACAAGGGTATCAAATTAGCTCAGATACCGTTCCATAAACCCAATATGTAGTAGACAAGACCTACTCCTTGCTCAGAGAACTGGACTCAACACGCCCTATTCACCGCACAAGAATATATCTGACTAGTAATAATCTTAAAGCCTATGTATTGATATCTCTCTGTTAGTGTGTCAAGTGGGTGGAAAGCGGCATAAACACAGCCGTGAAAAGCAGCTAAACCCCATTATGAAAATAAATTACTTTGAAAAACCCATGAAACAACGACAGTGAAAGAGATAGAAATTCTTACACAATGAGTTCAGGGGCTGTGATGCAACCTGGATTGACCATATCTAGACCCACAGCTGGATGAGACATAAGGGTGGACACTCTTGGGGCTGAGAGGTTTGGTGAGGTTGGGTGAGCAAACGCAGACCCTTTAAAGGAATACTGCGTGGTACCCATCGCATGGGTCCCAAATCTCCAGCTTCAAGGGCATCTTCCTACATCGAAAACATGCATGAGAAACCCAGAAGATGGTACACCGTGTGATGGGGAAAGGTTTCTAAAACGCACCTCATTTCTCATCTCCTTGTGCCCGGGTTCGCCATTCCAGCCACTTTACTAGCAATCTCCCTACTTGGAGCATCAGCACCTTTAACCTCCTGTTCCGTACAGGTTGCAATTTGTCCTGAGGATGAACGGGAAGACGGGGAACCAACGAGAGACTAGCTCTTGGTGTCGGGACAGGCACAGGTCACTCTATTTTCCCATCAGGAAGAAGAATTAACCACAGGCTCAGCCTGCCCCCCGGAACCAGAACAGGGCCTGAAGCCATCCTGCGCTTTTGCGGCCAGCTCCCAAAAAAGCGAGGTGTAAAATGGAGGTTCAGGGCACTGCAATTCACAAACCTGCAGAGTTATAAATGATAACTCTCGTCCACAAATATATTGAGGGAAGGCAAAGAAGAGGATTTGAAATCAAGGCAGAATTGCACGAAACAGATTTCAGGAGGTAGATACGAATCGCCTTTAAAGCACATGAAAAGCGGCAAAACGTTGACAATGAGGCCCTTGGCCAAAAAGGGCGTATGCGTTTTTTCCTGAATATATTCAGGAAAAAACGCATACGCCCTTTTTGGCCAACCAAGCAACCTGGAAAGGCAAATCAGCGCTACAGAGAAGTCTCGCTTCCCATCGGTCAAAAGGGCCATGCTGAAAAAAGTGTCAAAACCAGAAATGCAGGACAGGCCATGGAGAAATGGGAGCCTTGCTACACTGATGGGCGGGATGTAAATTGCCAACAGCCACTCTGGAGAAGTGTACGGTGTGTCCTGAAACATCTGAAAAACACAGCTTAGAGAGCATAGGGCACTTCCACTCATGGGGGTATAAATTGGGAAAATGAAAAATCAGCAAGACACAAGCACCCCAAAGTTGAGGGCTGCTCTGTTGACAAGGACCTCCACTTCATTCCACCTTAAATATCCCAGGAAAGAGAAAAATGGATAAAGAAGTTGTGGTCCTTATGTACAATGGAATATCACTCAGCCATGAAATCAATGTCATAATGTTAGTAGCAGCATGATGAGTGGATTTAGGTACGACGATTCTAAGTGAAATAAGTCACACAGAAAAGGACACTTCTCCTAAGGTATCACTGATAGAGGGAATGTAAAAACCGTTACACTTGAACTGAATTACAAAACAGAACAGAGTCACACATGCAGAAAACACACTATGGCTGCTTAACGGGAAAGGTGAGGTGGGGTGATACATAAAACAAGGGTATCAAATTAGCTCAGATACCGTTCCATAAACCCAATATGTAGTAGACAAGACCTACTCCTTGCTCAGAGAACTGGACTCAACACGCCCTATTCACCGCACAAGAATATATCTGACTAGTAATAATCTTAAAGCCTATGTATTGATATCTCTCTGTTAGTGTGTCAAGTGGGTGGAAAGCGGCATAAACACAGCCGTGAAAAGCAGCTAAACCCCATTATGAAAATAAATTACTTTGAAAAACCCATGAAACAACGACAGTGAAAGAGATAGAAATTCTTACACAATGAGTTCAGGGGCTGTGATGCAACCTGGATTGACCATATCTAGACCCACAGCTGGATGAGACATAAGGGTGGACACTCTTGGGGCTGAGAGGTTTGGTGAGGTTGGGTGAGCAAACGCAGACCCTTTAAAGGAATACTGCGTGGTACCCATCGCATGGGTCCCAAATCTCCAGCTTCAAGGGCATCTTCCTACATCGAAAACATGCATGAGAAACCCAGAAGATGGTACACCGTGTGATGGGGAAAGGTTTCTAAAACGCACCTCATTTCTCATCTCCTTGTGCCCGGGTTCACCATTCCAGCCACTTTACTAGCAATCTCCCTACTTGGAGCATCAGCACCTTTAACCTCCTGTTCCGTACAGGTTGCAATTTGTCCTGAGGATGAACGGGAAGACGGGGAACCAACGAGAGACTAGCTCTTGGTGTCGGGACAGGCACAGGTCACTCTATTTTCCCATCAGGAAGAAGAATTAACCACAGGCTCAGCCTGCCCCCCGGAACCAGAACAGGGCCTGAAGCCATCCTGCGCTTTTGCAGCCAGCTCCCAAAAAAGCGAGTTGTAAAATGGAGGTTCAGGGCACTGCAATTCACAAACCTGCAGAGTTATAAATGATAACTCTCGTCCACAAATATATTGAGGGAAGGCAAAGAAGAGGATTTGAAATCAAGGCAGAATTGCACGAAACAGATTTCAGGAGGTAGATACGAATCGCCTTTAAAGCACATGAAAAGCGGCAAAACGTTGACAATGATGCCCTTGGCCAAAAAGGGCGTATGCGTTTTTTCCTGAATATATTCAGGAAAAAACGCATACGCCCTTTTTGGCCAACCAAGCAACCTGGAAAGGCAAATCAGCGCTACAGAGAAGTCTCGCTTCCCATCGGTCAAAAGGGCCATGCTGAAAAAAGTGTCAAAACCAGAAATGCAGGACAGGCCATGGAGAAATGGGAGCCTTGCTACGCTGATGGGCGGGATGTAAATTGGCAACAGCCACTCTGGAGAAGTGCACGGTGTGTCCTGAAACATCTGAAAAACACAGCTTAGAGAGCATAGGGCACTTCCACTCATGGGGGTATAAATTGGGAAAATGAAAAATCAGCAAGACACAAGCACCCCAAAGTTGAGGGCTGCTCTGTTGACAAGGACCTCCACTTCATTCCACCTTAAATATCCCAGGAAAGAGAAAAATGGATAAAGAAGTTGTGGTCCTTATGTACAATGGAATATCACTCAGCCATGAAATCAATGTCATAAGGTTAGTAGCAGCATGATGAGTGGATTTAGGTACGACGATTCTAAGTGAAATAAGTCACACAGAAAAGGACACTTCTCCTAAGGTATCACTGATAGAGGGAATGTAAAAACCGTTACACTTGAACTGAATTACAAAACAGAACAGAGTCACACATGCAGAAAACACACTATGGCTGCTTAACGGGAAAGGTGAGGTGGGGTGATACATAAAACAAGGGTATCAAATTAGCTCAGATACCGTTCCATAAACCCAATATGTAGTAGACAAGACCTACTCCTTGCTCAGAGAACTGGACTCAACACGCCCTATTCACCGCACAAGAATATATCTGACTAGTAATAATCTTAAAGCCTATGTATTGATATCTCTCTGTTAGTGTGTCAAGTGGGTGGAAAGCGGCATAAACACAGCCGTGAAAAGCAGCTAAACCCCATTATGAAAATAAATTACTTTGAAAAACCCATGAAACAACGACAGTGAAAGAGATAGAAATTCTTACACAATGAGTTCAGGGGCTGTGATGCAACCTGGATTGACCATATCTAGACCCACAGCTGGATGAGACATAAGGGTGGACACTCTTGGGGCTGAGAGGTTTGGTGAGGTTGGGTGAGCAAACGCAGACCCTTTAAAGGAATACTGCGTGGTACCCATCGCATGGGTCCCAAATCTCCAGCTTCAAGGGCATCTTCCTACATCGAAAACATGCATGAGAAACCCAGAAGATGGTACACCGTGTGATGGGGAAAGGTTTCTAAAACGCACCTCATTTCTCATCTCCTTGTGCCCGGGTTCGCCATTCCAGCCCCTTTACTAGCAATCTCCCTACTGGGAGCATCAGCACCTTTAACCTCCTGTTCCGTACAGGTTGCAATTTGTCCTGAGGATGAACGGGAAGACGGGGAACCAACGAGAGACTAGCTCTTGGTGTCGGGACAGGCACAGGTCACTCTATTTTCCCATCAGGAAGAAGAATTAACCACAGGCTCAGCCTGCCCCCCGGAACCAGAACAGGGCCTGAAGCCATCCTGCGCTTTTGCGGCCAGCTCCCAAAAAAGCGAGTTGTAAAATGGAGGTTCAGGGCACTGCAATTCACAAACCTGCAGAGTTATAAATGATAACTCTCGTCCACAAATATATTGAGGGAAGGCAAAGAAGAGGATTTGAAATCAAGGCAGAATTGCATGAAACAGATTTCAGGAGGTAGATACGAATCGCCTTTAAAGCACATGAAAAGCGGCAAAACGTTGACAATGATGCCCTTGGCCAAAAAGGGCGTATGCGTTTTTTCCTGAATATATTCAGGAAAAAACGCATACGCCCTTTTTGGCCAACCAAGCAACCTGGAAAGGCAAATCAGCGCTACAGAGAAGTCTCGCTTCCCATCGGTCAAAAGGGCCATGCTGAAAAAAGTGTCAAAACCAGAAATGCAGGACAGGCCATGGAGAAATGGGAGCCTTGCTACGCTGATGGGCGGGATGTAAATTGGCAACAGCCACTCTGGAGAAGTGCACGGTGTGTCCTGAAACATCTGAAAAACACAGCTTAGAGAGCATAGGGCACTTCCACTCATGGGGGTATAAATTGGGAAAATGAAAAATCAGCAAGACACAAGCACCCCAAAGTTGAGGGCTGCTCTGTTGACAAGGACCTCCACTTCATTCCACCTTAAATATCCCAGGAAAGAGAAAAATGGATAAAGAAGTTGTGGTCCTTATGTACAATGGAATATCACTCAGCCATGAAATCAATGTCATAAGGTTAGTAGCAGCATGATGAGTGGATTTAGGTACGACGATTCTAAGTGAAATAAGTCACACAGAAAAGGACACTTCTCCTAAGGTATCACTGATAGAGGGAATGTAAAAACCGTTACACTTGAACTGAATTACAAAACAGAACAGAGTCACACATGCAGAAAACACACTATGGCTGCTTAACGGGAAAGGTGAGGTGGGGTGATACATAAAACAAGGGTATCAAATTAGCTCAGATACCGTTCCATAAACCCAATATGTAGTAGACAAGACCTACTCCTTGCTCAGAGAACTGGACTCAACACGCCCTATTCACCGCACAAGAATATATCTGACTAGTAATAATCTTAAAGCCTATGTATTGATATCTCTCTGTTAGTGTGTCAAGTGGGTGGAAAGCGGCATAAACACAGCCGTGAAAAGCAGCTAAACCCCATTATGAAAATAAATTACTTTGAAAAACCCATGAAACAACGACAGTGAAAGAGATAGAAATTCTTACACAATGAGTTCAGGGGCTGTGATGCAACCTGGATTGACCATATCTAGACCCACAGCTGGATGAGACATAAGGGTGGACACTCTTGGGGCTGAGAGGTTTGGTGAGGTTGGGTGAGCAAACGCAGACCCTTTAAAGGAATACTGCGTGGTACCCATCGCATGGGTCCCAAATCTCCAGCTTCAAGGGCATCTTCCTACATCGAAAACATGCATGAGAAACCCAGAAGATGGTACACCGTGTGATGGGGAAAGGTTTCTAAAACGCACCTCATTTCTCATCTCCTTGTGCCCGGGTTCGCCATTCCAGCCACTTTACTAGCAATCTCCCTACTTGGAGCATCAGCACCTTTAACCTCCTGTTCCGTACAGGTTGCAATTTGTCCTGAGGATGAACGGGAAGACGGGGAACCAACGAGAGACTAGCTCTTGGTGTCGGGACAGGCACAGGTCACTCTATTTTCCCATCAGGAAGAAGAATTAACCACAGGCTCAGCCTGCCCCCCGGAACCAGAACAGGGCCTGAAGCCATCCTGCGCTTTTGCGGCCAGCTCCCAAAAAAGCGAGTTGTAAAATGGAGGTTCAGGGCACTGCAATTCACAAACCTGCAGAGTTATAAATGATAACTCTCGTCCACAAATATATTGAGGGAAGGCAAAGAAGAGGATTTGAAATCAAGGCAGAATTGCACGAAACAGATTTCAGGAGGTAGATACGAATCGCCTTTAAAGCACATGAAAAGCGGCAAAACGTTGACAATGATGCCCTTGGCCAAAAAGGGCGTATGCGTTTTTTCCTGAATATATTCAGGAAAAAACGCATACGCCCTTTTTGGCCAACCAAGCAACCTGGAAAGGCAAATCAGCGCTACAGAGAAGTCTCGCTTCCCATCGGTCAAAAGGGCCATGCTGAAAAAAGTGTCAAAACCAGAAATGCAGGACAGGCCATGGAGAAATGGGAGCCTTGCTACGCTGATGGGCGGGATGTAAATTGGCAACAGCCACTCTGGAGAAGTGCACGGTGTGTCCTGAAACATCTGAAAAACACAGCTTAGAGAGCATAGGGCACTTCCACTCATGGGGGTATAAATTGGGAAAATGAAAAATCAGCAAGACACAAGCACCCCAAAGTTGAGGGCTGCTCTGTTGACAAGGACCTCCACTTCATTCCACCTTAAATATCCCAGGAAAGAGAAAAATGGATAAAGAAGTTGTGGTCCTTATGTACAATGGAATATCACTCAGCCATGAAATCAATGTCATAAGGTTAGTAGCAGCATGATGAGTGGATTTAGGTACGACGATTCTAAGTGAAATAAGTCACACAGAAAAGGACACTTCTCCTAAGGTATCACTGATAGAGGGAATGTAAAAACCGTTACACTTGAACTGAATTACAAAACAGAACAGAGTCACACATGCAGAAAACACACTATGGCTGCTTAACGGGAAAGGTGAGGTGGGGTGATACATAAAACAAGGGTATCAAATTAGCTCAGATACCGTTCCATAAACCCAATATGTAGTAGACAAGACCTACTCCTTGCTCAGAGAACTGGACTCAACACGCCCTATTCACCGCACAAGAATATATCTGACTAGTAATAATCTTAAAGCCTATGTATTGATATCTCTCTGTTAGTGTGTCAAGTGGGTGGAAAGCGGCATAAACACAGCCGTGAAAAGCAGCTAAACCCCATTATGAAAATAAATTACTTTGAAAAACCCATGAAACAACGACAGTGAAAGAGATAGAAATTCTTACACAATGAGTTCAGGGGCTGTGATGCAACCTGGATTGACCATATCTAGACCCACAGCTGGATGAGACATAAGGGTGGACACTCTTGGGGCTGAGAGGTTTGGTGAGGTTGGGTGAGCAAACGCAGACCCTTTAAAGGAATACTGCGTGGTACCCATCGCATGGGTCCCAAATCTCCAGCTTCAAGGGCATCTTCCTACATCGAAAACATGCATGAGAAACCCAGAAGATGGTACACCGTGTGATGGGGAAAGGTTTCTAAAACGCACCTCATTTCTCATCTCCTTGTGCCCGGGTTCGCCATTCCAGCCACTTTACTAGCAATCTCCCTACTTGGAGCATCAGCACCTTTAACCTCCTGTTCCGTACAGGTTGCAATTTGTCCTGAGGATGAACGGGAAGACGGGGAACCAACGAGAGACTAGCTCTTGGTGTCGGGACAGGCACAGGTCACTCTATTTTCCCATCAGGAAGAAGAATTAACCACAGGCTCAGCCTGCCCCCCGGAACCAGAACAGGGCCTGAAGCCATCCTGCGCTTTTGCGGCCAGCTCCCAAAAAAGCGAGGTGTAAAATGGAGGTTCAGGGCACTGCAATTCACAAACCTGCAGAGTTATAAATGATAACTCTCGTCCACAAATATATTGAGGGAAGGCAAAGAAGAGGATTTGAAATCAAGGCAGAATTGCACGAAACAGATTTCAGGAGGTAGATACGAATCGCCTTTAAAGCACATGAAAAGCGGCAAAACGTTGACAATGAGGCCCTTGGCCAAAAAGGGCGTATGCGTTTTTTCCTGAATATATTCAGGAAAAAACGCATACGCCCTTTTTGGCCAACCAAGCAACCTGGAAAGGCAAATCAGCGCTACAGAGAAGTCTCGCTTCCCATCGGTCAAAAGGGCCATGCTGAAAAAAGTGTCAAAACCAGAAATGCAGGACAGGCCATGGAGAAATGGGAGCCTTGCTACGCTGATGGGCGGGATGTAAATTGGCAACAGCCACTCTGGAGAAGTGCACGGTGTGTCCTGAAACATCTGAAAAACACAGCTTAGAGAGCATAGGGCACTTCCACTCATGGGGGTATAAATTGGGAAAATGAAAAATCAGCAAGACACAAGCACCCCAAAGTTGAGGGCTGCTCTGTTGACAAGGACCTCCACTTCATTCCACCTTAAATATCCCAGGAAAGAGAAAAATGGATAAAGAAGTTGTGGTCCTTATGTACAATGGAATATCACTCAGCCATGAAATCAATGTCATAAGGTTAGTAGCAGCATGATGAGTGGATTTAGGTACGACGATTCTAAGTGAAATAAGTCACACAGAAAAGGACACTTCTCCTAAGGTATCACTGATAGAGGGAATGTAAAAACCGTTACACTTGAACTGAATTACAAAACAGAACAGAGTCACACATGCAGAAAACACACTATGGCTGCTTAACGGGAAAGGTGAGGTGGGGTGATACATAAAACAAGGGTATCAAATTAGCTCAGATACCGTTCCATAAACCCAATATGTAGTAGACAAGACCTACTCCTTGCTCAGAGAACTGGACTCAACACGCCCTACTCACCGCACAAGAATATATCTGACTAGTAATAATCTTAAAGCCTATGTATTGATATCTCTCTGTTAGTGTGTCAAGTGGGTGGAAAGCGGCATAAACACAGCCGTGAAAAGCAGCTAAACCCCATTATGAAAATAAATTACTTTGAAAAACCCATGAAACAACGACAGTGAAAGAGATAGAAATTCTTACACAATGAGTTCAGGGGCTGTGATGCAACCTGGATTGACCATATCTAGACCCACAGCTGGATGAGACATAAGGGTGGACACTCTTGGGGCTGAGAGGTTTGGTGAGGTTGGGTGAGCAAACGCAGACCCTTTAAAGGAATACTGCGTGGTACCCATCGCATGGGTCCCAAATCTCCAGCTTCAAGGGCATCTTCCTACATCGAAAACATGCATGAGAAACCCAGAAGATGGTACACCGTGTGATGGGGAAAGGTTTCTAAAACGCACCTCATTTCTCATCTCCTTGTGCCCGGGTTCGCCATTCCAGCCCCTTTACTAGCAATCTCCCTACTTGGAGCATCAGCACCTTTAACCTCCTGTTCCGTACAGGTTGCAATTTGTCCTGAGGATGAACGGGAAGACGGGGAACCAACGAGAGACTAGCTCTTGGTGTCGGGACAGGCACAGGTCACTCTATTTTCCCATCAGGAAGAAGAATTAACCACAGGCTCAGCCTGCCCCCCGGAACCAGAACAGGGCCTGAAGCCATCCTGCGCTTTTGCGGCCAGCTCCCAAAAAAGCGAGTTGTAAAATGGAGGTTCAGGGCACTGCAATTCACAAACCTGCAGAGTTATAAATGATAACTCTCGTCCACAAATATATTGAGGGAAGGCAAAGAAGAGGATTTGAAATCAAGGCAGAATTGCACGAAACAGATTTCAGGAGGTAGATACGAATCGCCTTTAAAGCACATGAAAAGCGGCAAAACGTTGACAATGAGGCCCTTGGCCAAAAAGGGCGTATGCGTTTTTTCCTGAATATATTCAGGAAAAAACGCATACGCCCTTTTTGGCCAACCAAGCAACCTGGAAAGGCAAATCAGCGCTACAGAGAAGTCTCGCTTCCCATCGGTCAAAAGGGCCATGCTGAAAAAAGTGTCAAAACCAGAAATGCAGGACAGGCCATGGAGAAATGGGAGCCTTGCTACGCTGATGGGCGGGATGTAAATTGGCAACAGCCACTCTGGAGAAGTGCACGGTGTGTCCTGAAACATCTGAAAAACACAGCTTAGAGAGCATAGGGCACTTCCACTCATGGGGGTATAAATTGGGAAAATGAAAAATCAGCAAGACACAAGCACCCCAAAGTTGAGGGCTGCTCTGTTGACAAGGACCTCCACTTCATTCCACCTTAAATATCCCAGGAAAGAGAAAAATGGATAAAGAAGTTGTGGTCCTTATGTACAATGGAATATCACTCAGCCATGAAATCAATGTCATAAGGTTAGTAGCAGCATGATGAGTGGATTTAGGTACGACGATTCTAAGTGAAATAAGTCACACAGAAAAGGACACTTCTCCTAAGGTATCACTGATAGAGGGAATGTAAAAACCGTTACACTTGAACTGAATTACAAAACAGAACAGAGTCACACATGCAGAAAACACACTATGGCTGCTTAACGGGAAAGGTGAGGTGGGGTGATACATAAAACAAGGGTATCAAATTAGCTCAGATACCGTTCCATAAACCCAATATGTAGTAGACAAGACCTACTCCTTGCTCAGAGAACTGGACTCAACACGCCCTACTCACCGCACAAGAATATATCTGACTAGTAATAATCTTAAAGCCTATGTATTGATATCTCTCTGTTAGTGTGTCAAGTGGGTGGAAAGCGGCATAAACACAGCCGTGAAAAGCAGCTAAACCCCATTATGAAAATAAATTACTTTGAAAAACCCATGAAACAACGACAGTGAAAGAGATAGAAATTCTTACACAATGAGTTCAGGGGCTGTGATGCAACCTGGATTGACCATATCTAGACCCACAGCTGGATGAGACATAAGGGTGGACACTCTTGGGGCTGAGAGGTTTGGTGAGGTTGGGTGAGCAAACGCAGACCCTTTAAAGGAATACTGCGTGGTACCCATCGCATGGGTCCCAAATCTCCAGCTTCAAGGGCATCTTCCTACATCGAAAACATGCATGAGAAACCCAGAAGATGGTACACCGTGTGATGGGGAAAGGTTTCTAAAACGCACCTCATTTCTCATCTCCTTGTGCCCGGGTTCGCCATTCCAGCCCCTTTACTAGCAATCTCCCTACTTGGAGCATCAGCACCTTTAACCTCCTGTTCCGTACAGGTTGCAATTTGTCCTGAGGATGAACGGGAAGACGGGGAACCAACGAGAGACTAGCTCTTGGTGTCGGGACAGGCACAGGTCACTCTATTTTCCCATCAGGAAGAAGAATTAACCACAGGCTCAGCCTGCCCCCCGGAACCAGAACAGGGCCTGAAGCCATCCTGCGCTTTTGCGGCCAGCTCCCAAAAAAGCGAGTTGTAAAATGGAGGTTCAGGGCACTGCAATTCACAAACCTGCAGAGTTATAAATGATAACTCTCGTCCACAAATATATTGAGGGAAGGCAAAGAAGAGGATTTGAAATCAAGGCAGAATTGCACGAAACAGATTTCAGGAGGTAGATACGAATCGCCTTTAAAGCACATGAAAAGCGGCAAAACGTTGACAATGAGGCCCTTGGCCAAAAAGGGCGTATGCGTTTTTTCCTGAATATATTCAGGAAAAAACGCATACGCCCTTTTTGGCCAACCAAGCAACCTGGAAAGGCAAATCAGCGCTACAGAGAAGTCTCGCTTCCCATCGGTCAAAAGGGCCATGCTGAAAAAAGTGTCAAAACCAGAAATGCAGGACAGGCCATGGAGAAATGGGAGCCTTGCTACGCTGATGGGCGGGATGTAAATTGGCAACAGCCACTCTGGAGAAGTGCACGGTGTGTCCTGAAACATCTGAAAAACACAGCTTAGAGAGCATAGGGCACTTCCACTCATGGGGGTATAAATTGGGAAAATGAAAAATCAGCAAGACACAAGCACCCCAAAGTTGAGGGCTGCTCTGTTGACAAGGACCTCCACTTCATTCCACCTTAAATATCCCAGGAAAGAGAAAAATGGATAAAGAAGTTGTGGTCCTTATGTACAATGGAATATCACTCAGCCATGAAATCAATGTCATAAGGTTAGTAGCAGCATGATGAGTGGATTTAGGTACGACGATTCTAAGTGAAATAAGTCACACAGAAAAGGACACTTCTCCTAAGGTATCACTGATAGAGGGAATGTAAAAACCGTTACACTTGAACTGAATTACAAAACAGAACAGAGTCACACATGCAGAAAACACACTATGGCTGCTTAACGGGAAAGGTGAGGTGGGGTGATACATAAAACAAGGGTATCAAATTAGCTCAGATACCGTTCCATAAACCCAATATGTAGTAGACAAGACCTACTCCTTGCTCAGAGAACTGGACTCAACACGCCCTATTCACCGCACAAGAATATATCTGACTAGTAATAATCTTAAAGCCTATGTATTGATATCTCTCTGTTAGTGTGTCAAGTGGGTGGAAAGCGGCATAAACACAGCCGTGAAAAGCAGCTAAACCCCATTATGAAAATAAATTACTTTGAAAAACCCATGAAACAACGACAGTGAAAGAGATAGAAATTCTTACACAATGAGTTCAGGGGCTGTGATGCAACCTGGATTGACCATATCTAGACCCACAGCTGGATGAGACATAAGGGTGGACACTCTTGGGGCTGAGAGGTTTGGTGAGGTTGGGTGAGCAAACGCAGACCCTTTAAAGGAATACTGCGTGGTACCCATCGCATGGGTCCCAAATCTCCAGCTTCAAGGGCATCTTCCTACATCGAAAACATGCATGAGAAACCCAGAAGATGGTACACCGTGTGATGGGGAAAGGTTTCTAAAACGCACCTCATTTCTCATCTCCTTGTGCCCGGGTTCGCCATTCCAGCCCCTTTACTAGCAATCTCCCTACTTGGAGCATCAGCACCTTTAACCTCCTGTTCCATACAGGTTGCAATTTGTCCTGAGGATGAACGGGAAGACGGGGAACCAACGAGAGACTAGCTCTTGGTGTCGGGACAGGCACAGGTCACTCTATTTTCCCATCAGGAAGAAGAATTAACCACAGGCTCAGCCTGCCCCCCGGAACCAGAACAGGGCCTGAAGCCATCCTGCGCTTTTGCGGCCAGCTCCCAAAAAAGCGAGTTGTAAAATGGAGGTTCAGGGCACTGCAATTCACAAACCTGCAGAGTTATAAATGATAACTCTCGTCCACAAATATATTGAGGGAAGGCAAAGAAGAGGATTTGAAATCAAGGCAGAATTGCACGAAACAGATTTCAGGAGGTAGATACGAATCGCCTTTAAAGCACATGAAAAGCGGCAAAACGTTGACAATGAGGCCCTTGGCCAAAAAGGGCGTATGCGTTTTTTCCTGAATATATTCAGGAAAAAACGCATACGCCCTTTTTGGCCAACCAAGCAACCTGGAAAGGCAAATCAGGGCTACAAAGAAGACTCGCTACCCATCGGTCAAAAGGGCCATGCTGAAAAACGTGTCAAAACCAGAAATGCAGGACAGGCCATGGAGAAATGGGAGCCTTGCTACACTGATGGGCGGGATGTAAATTGCCAACAGCCACTCTGGAGAAGTGCACGGTGTGTCCTGAAACATCTGAAAAACACAGCTTAGAGAGCATAGGGCACTTCCACTCATGGGGGTATAAATTGGGAAAATGAAAAATCAGCAAGACACAAGCACCCCAAAGTTGAGGGCTGCTCTGTTGACAAGGACCTCCACTTCATTCCACCTTAAATATCCAAGGAAAGAGAAAAATGGATAAAGAAGTTGTGGTCCTTATGTACAATGGAATATCACTCAGCCATGAAATCAATGTCATAAGGTTAGTAGCAGCATGATGAGTGGATTTAGGTACGACGATTCTAAGTGAAATAAGTCACACAGAAAAGGACACTTCTCCTAAGGTATCACTGATAGAGGGAATGTAAAAACCGTTACACTTGAACTGAATTACAAAACAGAACAGAGTCACACATGCAGAAAACACACTATGGCTGCTTAACGGGAAAGGTGAGGTGGGGTGATACATAAAACAAGGGTATCAAATTAGCTCAGATACCGTTCCATAAACCCAATATGTAGTAGACAAGACCTACTCCTTGCTCAGAGAACTGGACTCAACACGCCCTATTCACCGCACAAGAATATATCTGACTAGTAATAATCTTAAAGCCTATGTATTGATATCTCTCTGTTAGTGTGTCAAGTGGGTGGAAAGCGGCATAAACACAGCCGTGAAAAGCAGCTAAACCCCATTATGAAAATAAATTACTTTGAAAAACCCATGAAACAACGACAGTGAAAGAGATAGAAATTCTTACACAATGAGTTCAGGGGCTGTGATGCAACCTGGATTGACCATATCTAGACCCACAGCTGGATGAGACATAAGGGTGGACACTCTTGGGGCTGAGAGGTTTGGTGAGGTTGGGTGAGCAAACGCAGACCCTTTAAAGGAATACTGCGTGGTACCCATCGCATGGGTCCCAAATCTCCAGCTTCAAGGGCATCTTCCTACATCGAAAACATGCATGAGAAACCCAGAAGATGGTACACCGTGTGATGGGGAAAGGTTTCTAAAACGCACCTCATTTCTCATCTCCTTGTGCCCGGGTTCGCCATTCCAGCCACTTTACTAGCAATCTCCCTACTTGGAGCATCAGCACCTTTAACCTCCTGTTCCGTACAGGTTGCAATTTGTCCTGAGGATGAACGGGAAGACGGGGAACCAACGAGAGACTAGCTCTTGGTGTCGGGACAGGCACAGGTCACTCTATTTTCCCATCAGGAAGAAGAATTAACCACAGGCTCAGCCTGCCCCCCGGAACCAGAACAGGGCCTGAAGCCATCCTGCGCTTTTGCGGCCAGCTCCCAAAAAAGCGAGTTGTAAAATGGAGGTTCAGGGCACTGCAATTCACAAACCTGCAGAGTTATAAATGATAACTCTCGTCCACAAATATATTGAGGGAAGGCAAAGAAGAGGATTTGAAATCAAGGCAGAATTGCACGAAACAGATTTCAGGAGGTAGATACGAATCGCCTTTAAAGCACATGAAAAGCGGCAAAACGTTGACAATGAGGCCCTTGGCCAAAAAGGGCGTATGCGTTTTTTGCTGAATATATTCAGGAAAAAACGCATACGCCCTTTTTGGCCAACCAAGCAACCTGGAAAGGCAAATCAGCGCTACAGAGAAGTCTCGCTTCCCATCGGTCAAAAGGGCCATGCTGAAAAAAGTGTCAAAACCAGAAATGCAGGACAGGCCATGGAGAAATGGGAGCCTTGCTACGCTGATGGGCGGGATGTAAATTGGCAACAGCCACTCTGGAGAAGTGCACGGTGTGTCCTGAAACATCTGAAAAACACAGCTTAGAGAGCATAGGGCACTTCCACTCATGGGGGTATAAATTGGGAAAATGAAAAATCAGCAAGACACAAGCACCCCAAAGTTGAGGGCTGCTCTGTTGACAAGGACCTCCACTTCATTCCACCTTAAATATCCCAGGAAAGAGAAAAATGGATAAAGAAGTTGTGGTCCTTATGTACAATGGAATATCACTCAGCCATGAAATCAATGTCATAAGGTTAGTAGCAGCATGATGAGTGGATTTAGGTACGACGATTCTAAGTGAAATAAGTCACACAGAAAAGGACACTTCTCCTAAGGTATCACTGATAGAGGGAATGTAAAAACCGTTACACTTGAACTGAATTACAAAACAGAACAGAGTCACACATGCAGAAAACACACTATGGCTGCTTAACGGGAAAGGTGAGGTGGGGTGATACATAAAACAAGGGTATCAAATTAGCTCAGATACCGTTCCATAAACCCAATATGTAGTAGACAAGACCTACTCCTTGCTCAGAGAACTGGACTCAACACGCCCTATTCACCGCACAAGAATATATCTGACTAGTAATAATCTTAAAGCCTATGTATTGATATCTCTCTGTTAGTGTGTCAAGTGGGTGGAAAGCGGCATAAACACAGCCGTGAAAAGCAGCTAAACCCCATTATGAAAATAAATTACTTTGAAAAACCCATGAAACAACGACAGTGAAAGAGATAGAAATTCTTACACAATGAGTTCAGGGGCTGTGATGCAACCTGGATTGACCATATCTAGACCCACAGCTGGATGAGACATAAGGGTGGACACTCTTGGGGCTGAGAGGTTTGGTGAGGTTGGGTGAGCAAACGCAGACCCTTTAAAGTAATACTGCATGGTACCCATCGCATGGGTCCCAAATCTCCAGCTTCAAGGGCATCTTCCTACATCGAAAACATGCATGAGAAACCCAGAAGATGGTACACCGTGTGATGGGGAAAGGTTTCTAAAACGCACCTCATTTCTCATCTCCTTGTGCCCGGGTTCGCCATTCCAGCCACTTTACTAGCAATCTCCCTACTTGGAGCATCAGCACCTTTAACCTCCTGTTCCGTACAGGTTGCAATTTGTCCTGAGGATGAACGGGAAGACGGGGAACCAACGAGAGACTAGCTCTTGGTGTCGGGACAGGCACAGGTCACTCTATTTTCCCATCAGGAAGAAGAATTAACCACAGGCTCAGCCTGCCCCCCGGAACCAGAACAGGGCCTGAAGCCATCCTGCGCTTTTGCGGCCAGCTCCCAAAAAAGCGAGTTGTAAAATGGAGGTTCAGGGCACTGCAATTCACAAACCTGCAGAGTTATAAATGATAACTCTCGTCCACAAATATATTGAGGGAAGGCAAAGAAGAGGATTTGAAATCAAGGCAGAATTGCACGAAACAGATTTCAGGAGGTAGATACGAATCGCCTTTAAAGCACATGAAAAGCGGCAAAACGTTGACAATGAGGCCCTTGGCCAAAAAGGGCGTATGCGTTTTTTGCTGAATATATTCAGGAAAAAACGCATACGCCCTTTTTGGCCAACCAAGCAACCTGGAAAGGCAAATCAGCGCTACAGAGAAGTCTCGCTTCCCATCGGTCAAAAGGGCCATGCTGAAAAAAGTGTCAAAACCAGAAATGCAGGACAGGCCATGGAGAAATGGGAGCCTTGCTACGCTGATGGGCGGGATGTAAATTGGCAACAGCCACTCTGGAGAAGTGCACGGTGTGTCCTGAAACATCT
This sequence comes from Balaenoptera borealis, assembly GCF_965194805.1. NCBI lineage: Eukaryota > Metazoa > Chordata > Mammalia > Artiodactyla > Balaenopteridae > Balaenoptera > Balaenoptera borealis. Next base: position 198,660 of record NW_028123421.1, read on the forward strand.
GAAAAACACAGCTTAGAGAGCATAGGGCACTTCCACTCATGGGGGTATAAATTGGGAAAATGAAAAATCAGCAAGACACAAGCACCCCAAAGTTGAGGGCTGCTCTGTTGACAAGGACCTCCACTTCATTCCACCTTAAATATCCCAGGAAAGAGAAAAATGGATAAAGAAGTTGTGGTCCTTATGTACAATGGAATATCACTCAGCCATGAAATCAATGTCATAAGGTTAGTAGCAGCATGATGAGTGGATTTAGGTACGACGATTCTAAGTGAAATAAGTCACACAGAAAAGGACACTTCTCCTAAGGTATCACTGATAGAGGGAATGTAAAAACCGTTACACTTGAACTGAATTACAAAACAGAACAGAGTCACACATGCAGAAAACACACTATGGCTGCTTAACGGGAAAGGTGAGGTGGGGTGATACATAAAACAAGGGTATCAAATTAGCTCAGATACCGTTCCATAAACCCAATATGTAGTAGACAAGACCTACTCCTTGCTCAGAGAACTGGACTCAACACGCCCTATTCACCGCACAAGAATATATCTGACTAGTAATAATCTTAAAGCCTATGTATTGATATCTCTCTGTTAGTGTGTCAAGTGGGTGGAAAGCGGCATAAACACAGCCGTGAAAAGCAGCTAAACCCCATTATGAAAATAAATTACTTTGAAAAACCCATGAAACAACGACAGTGAAAGAGATAGAAATTCTTACACAATGAGTTCAGGGGCTGTGATGCAACCTGGATTGACCATATCTAGACCCACAGCTGGATGAGACATAAGGGTGGACACTCTTGGGGCTGAGAGGTTTGGTGAGGTTGGGTGAGCAAACGCAGACCCTTTAAAGGAATACTGCGTGGTACCCATCGCATGGGTCCCAAATCTCCAGCTTCAAGGGCATCTTCCTACATCGAAAACATGCATGAGAAACCCAGAAGATGGTACACCGTGTGATGGGGAAAGGTTTCTAAAACGCACCTCATTTCTCATCTCCTTGTGCCCGGGTTCGCCATTCCAGCCACTTTACTAGCAATCTCCCTACTTGGAGCATCAGCACCTTTAACCTCCTGTTCCGTACAGGTTGCAATTTGTCCTGAGGATGAACGGGAAGACGGGGAACCAACGAGAGACTAGCTCTTGGTGTCGGGACAGGCACAGGTCACTCTATTTTCCCATCAGGAAGAAGAATTAACCACAGGCTCAGCCTGCCCCCCGGAACCAGAACAGGGCCTGAAGCCATCCTGCGCTTTTGCGGCCAGCTCCCAAAAAAGCGAGGTGTAAAATGGAGGTTCAGGGCACTGCAATTCACAAACCTGCAGAGTTATAAATGATAACTCTCGTCCACAAATATATTGAGGGAAGGCAAAGAAGAGGATTTGAAATCAAGGCAGAATTGCACGAAACAGATTTCAGGAGGTAGATACGAATCGCCTTTAAAGCACATGAAAAGCGGCAAAACGTTGACAATGAGGCCCTTGGCCAAAAAGGGCGTATGCGTTTTTTCCTGAATATATTCAGGAAAAAACGCATACGCCCTTTTTGGCCAACCAAGCAACCTGGAAAGGCAAATCAGCGCTACAGAGAAGTCTCGCTTCCCATCGGTCAAAAGGGCCATGCTGAAAAAAGTGTCAAAACCAGAAATGCAGGACAGGCCATGGAGAAATGGGAGCCTTGCTACGCTGATGGGCGGGATGTAAATTGGCAACAGCCACTCTGGAGAAGTGCACGGTGTGTCCTGAAACATCTGAAAAACACAGCTTAGAGAGCATAGGGCACTTCCACTCATGGGGGTATAAATTGGGAAAATGAAAAATCAGCAAGACACAAGCACCCCAAAGTTGAGGGCTGCTCTGTTGACAAGGACCTCCACTTCATTCCACCTTAAATATCCCAGGAAAGAGAAAAATGGATAAAGAAGTTGTGGTCCTTATGTACAATGGAATATCACTCAGCCATGAAATCAATGTCATAAGGTTAGTAGCAGCATGATGAGTGGATTTAGGTACGACGATTCTAAGTGAAATAAGTCACACAGAAAAGGACACTTCTCCTAAGGTATCACTGATAGAGGGAATGTAAAAACCGTTACACTTGAACTGAATTACAAAACAGAACAGAGTCACACATGCAGAAAACACACTATGGCTGCTTAACGGGAAAGGTGAGGTGGGGTGATACATAAAACAAGGGTATCAAATTAGCTCAGATACCGTTCCATAAACCCAATATGTAGTAGACAAGACCTACTCCTTGCTCAGAGAACTGGACTCAACATGCCCTATTCACCGCACAAGAATATATCTGACTAGTAATAATCTTAAAGCCTATGTATTGATATCTCTCTGTTAGTGTGTCAAGTGGGTGGAAAGCGGCATAAACACAGCCGTGAAAAGCAGCTAAACCCCATTATGAAAATAAATTACTTTGAAAAACCCATGAAACAACGACAGTGAAAGAGATAGAAATTCTTACACAATGAGTTCAGGGGCTGTGATGCAACCTGGATTGACCATATCTAGACCCACAGCTGGATGAGACATAAGGGTGGACACTCTTGGGGCTGAGAGGTTTGGTGAGGTTGGGTGAGCAAACGCAGACCCTTTAAAGTAATACTGCATGGTACCCATCGCATGGGTCCCAAATCTCCAGCTTCAAGGGCATCTTCCTACATCGAAAACATGCATGAGAAACCCAGAAGATGGTACACCGTGTGATGGGGAAAGGTTTCTAAAACGCACCTCATTTCTCATCTCCTTGTGCCCGGGTTCGCCATTCCAGCCACTTTACTAGCAATCTCCCTACTTGGAGCATCAGCACCTTTAACCTCCTGTTCCGTACAGGTTGCAATTTGTCCTGAGGATGAACGGGAAGACGGGGAACCAACGAGAGACTAGCTCTTGGTGTCGGGACAGGCACAGGTCACTCTATTTTCCCATCAGGAAGAAGAATTAACCACAGGCTCAGCCTGCCCCCCGGAACCAGAACAGGGCCTGAAGCCATCCTGCGCTTTTGCGGCCAGCTCCCAAAAAAGCGAGTTGTAAAATGGAGGTTCAGGGCACTGCAATTCACAAACCTGCAGAGTTATAAATGATAACTCTCGTCCACAAATATATTGAGGGAAGGCAAAGAAGAGGATTTGAAATCAAGGCAGAATTGCACGAAACAGATTTCAGGAGGTAGATACGAATCGCCTTTAAAGCACATGAAAAGCGGCAAAACGTTGACAATGATGCCCTTGGCCAAAAAGGGCGTATGCGTTTTTTCCTGAATATATTCAGGAAAAAACGCATACGCCCTTTTTGGCCAACCAAGCAACCTGGAAAGGCAAATCAGCGCTACAGAGAAGTCTCGCTTCCCATCGGTCAAAAGGGCCATGCTGAAAAAAGTGTCAAAACCAGAAATGCAGGACAGGCCATGGAGAAATGGGAGCCTTGCTACGCTGATGGGCGGGATGTAAATTGGCAACAGCCACTCTGGAGAAGTGCACGGTGTGTCCTGAAACATCTGAAAAACACAGCTTAGAGAGCATAGGGCACTTCCACTCATGGGGGTATAAATTGGGAAAATGAAAAATCAGCAAGACACAAGCACCCCAAAGTTGAGGGCTGCTCTGTTGACAAGGACCTCCACTTCATTCCACCTTAAATATCCCAGGAAAGAGAAAAATGGATAAAGAAGTTGTGGTCCTTATGTACAATGGAATATCACTCAGCCATGAAATCAATGTCATAAGGTTAGTAGCAGCATGATGAGTGGATTTAGGTACGACGATTCTAAGTGAAATAAGTCACACAGAAAAGGACACTTCTCCTAAGGTATCACTGATAGAGGGAATGTAAAAACCGTTACACTTGAACTGAATTACAAAACAGAACAGAGTCACACATGCAGAAAACACACTATGGCTGCTTAACGGGAAAGGTGAGGTGGGGTGATACATAAAACAAGGGTATCAAATTAGCTCAGATACCGTTCCATAAACCCAATATGTAGTAGACAAGACCTACTCCTTGCTCAGAGAACTGGACTCAACACGCCCTATTCACCGCACAAGAATATATCTGACTAGTAATAATCTTAAAGCCTATGTATTGATATCTCTCTGTTAGTGTGTCAAGTGGGTGGAAAGCGGCATAAACACAGCCGTGAAAAGCAGCTAAACCCCATTATGAAAATAAATTACTTTGAAAAACCCATGAAACAACGACAGTGAAAGAGATAGAAATTCTTACACAATGAGTTCAGGGGCTGTGATGCAACCTGGATTGACCATATCTAGACCCACAGCTGGATGAGACATAAGGGTGGACACTCTTGGGGCTGAGAGGTTTGGTGAGGTTGGGTGAGCAAACGCAGACCCTTTAAAGGAATACTGCGTGGTACCCATCGCATGGGTCCCAAATCTCCAGCTTCAAGGGCATCTTCCTACATCGAAAACATGCATGAGAAACCCAGAAGATGGTACACCGTGTGATGGGGAAAGGTTTCTAAAACGCACCTCATTTCTCATCTCCTTGTGCCCGGGTTCGCCATTCCAGCCACTTTACTAGCAATCTCCCTACTTGGAGCATCAGCACCTTTAACCTCCTGTTCCGTACAGGTTGCAATTTGTCCTGAGGATGAACGGGAAGACGGGGAACCAACGAGAGACTAGCTCTTGGTGTCGGGACAGGCACAGGTCACTCTATTTTCCCATCAGGAAGAAGAATTAACCACAGGCTCAGCCTGCCCCCCGGAACCAGAACAGGGCCTGAAGCCATCCTGCGCTTTTGCGGCCAGCTCCCAAAAAAGCGAGGTGTAAAATGGAGGTTCAGGGCACTGCAATTCACAAACCTGCAGAGTTATAAATGATAACTCTCGTCCACAAATATATTGAGGGAAGGCAAAGAAGAGGATTTGAAATCAAGGCAGAATTGCACGAAACAGATTTCAGGAGGTAGATACGAATCGCCTTTAAAGCACATGAAAAGCGGCAAAACGTTGACAATGAGGCCCTTGGCCAAAAAGGGCGTATGCGTTTTTTCCTGAATATATTCAGGAAAAAACGCATACGCCCTTTTTGGCCAACCAAGCAACCTGGAAAGGCAAATCAGCGCTACAGAGAAGTCTCGCTTCCCATCGGTCAAAAGGGCCATGCTGAAAAAAGTGTCAAAACCAGAAATGCAGGACAGGCCATGGAGAAATGGGAGCCTTGCTACACTGATGGGCGGGATGTAAATTGCCAACAGCCACTCTGGAGAAGTGTACGGTGTGTCCTGAAACATCTGAAAAACACAGCTTAGAGAGCATAGGGCACTTCCACTCATGGGGGTATAAATTGGGAAAATGAAAAATCAGCAAGACACAAGCACCCCAAAGTTGAGGGCTGCTCTGTTGACAAGGACCTCCACTTCATTCCACCTTAAATATCCCAGGAAAGAGAAAAATGGATAAAGAAGTTGTGGTCCTTATGTACAATGGAATATCACTCAGCCATGAAATCAATGTCATAATGTTAGTAGCAGCATGATGAGTGGATTTAGGTACGACGATTCTAAGTGAAATAAGTCACACAGAAAAGGACACTTCTCCTAAGGTATCACTGATAGAGGGAATGTAAAAACCGTTACACTTGAACTGAATTACAAAACAGAACAGAGTCACACATGCAGAAAACACACTATGGCTGCTTAACGGGAAAGGTGAGGTGGGGTGATACATAAAACAAGGGTATCAAATTAGCTCAGATACCGTTCCATAAACCCAATATGTAGTAGACAAGACCTACTCCTTGCTCAGAGAACTGGACTCAACACGCCCTATTCACCGCACAAGAATATATCTGACTAGTAATAATCTTAAAGCCTATGTATTGATATCTCTCTGTTAGTGTGTCAAGTGGGTGGAAAGCGGCATAAACACAGCCGTGAAAAGCAGCTAAACCCCATTATGAAAATAAATTACTTTGAAAAACCCATGAAACAACGACAGTGAAAGAGATAGAAATTCTTACACAATGAGTTCAGGGGCTGTGATGCAACCTGGATTGACCATATCTAGACCCACAGCTGGATGAGACATAAGGGTGGACACTCTTGGGGCTGAGAGGTTTGGTGAGGTTGGGTGAGCAAACGCAGACCCTTTAAAGGAATACTGCGTGGTACCCATCGCATGGGTCCCAAATCTCCAGCTTCAAGGGCATCTTCCTACATCGAAAACATGCATGAGAAACCCAGAAGATGGTACACCGTGTGATGGGGAAAGGTTTCTAAAACGCACCTCATTTCTCATCTCCTTGTGCCCGGGTTCGCCATTCCAGCCACTTTACTAGCAATCTCCCTACTTGGAGCATCAGCACCTTTAACCTCCTGTTCCGTACAGGTTGCAATTTGTCCTGAGGATGAACGGGAAGACGGGGAACCAACGAGAGACTAGCTCTTGGTGTCGGGACAGGCACAGGTCACTCTATTTTCCCATCAGGAAGAAGAATTAACCACAGGCTCAGCCTGCCCCCCGGAACCAGAACAGGGCCTGAAGCCATCCTGCGCTTTTGCGGCCAGCTCCCAAAAAAGCGAGGTGTAAAATGGAGGTTCAGGGCACTGCAATTCACAAACCTGCAGAGTTATAAATGATAACTCTCGTCCACAAATATATTGAGGGAAGGCAAAGAAGAGGATTTGAAATCAAGGCAGAATTGCACGAAACAGATTTCAGGAGGTAGATACGAATCGCCTTTAAAGCACATGAAAAGCGGCAAAACGTTGACAATGAGGCCCTTGGCCAAAAAGGGCGTATGCGTTTTTTCCTGAATATATTCAGGAAAAAACGCATACGCCCTTTTTGGCCAACCAAGCAACCTGGAAAGGCAAATCAGCGCTACAGAGAAGTCTCGCTTCCCATCGGTCAAAAGGGCCATGCTGAAAAAAGTGTCAAAACCAGAAATGCAGGACAGGCCATGGAGAAATGGGAGCCTTGCTACACTGATGGGCGGGATGTAAATTGCCAACAGCCACTCTGGAGAAGTGTACGGTGTGTCCTGAAACATCTGAAAAACACAGCTTAGAGAGCATAGGGCACTTCCACTCATGGGGGTATAAATTGGGAAAATGAAAAATCAGCAAGACACAAGCACCCCAAAGTTGAGGGCTGCTCTGTTGACAAGGACCTCCACTTCATTCCACCTTAAATATCCCAGGAAAGAGAAAAATGGATAAAGAAGTTGTGGTCCTTATGTACAATGGAATATCACTCAGCCATGAAATCAATGTCATAAGGTTAGTAGCAGCATGATGAGTGGATTTAGGTACGACGATTCTAAGTGAAATAAGTCACACAGAAAAGGACACTTCTCCTAAGGTATCACTGATAGAGGGAATGTAAAAACCGTTACACTTGAACTGAATTACAAAACAGAACAGAGTCACACATGCAGAAAACACACTATGGCTGCTTAACGGGAAAGGTGAGGTGGGGTGATACATAAAACAAGGGTATCAAATTAGCTCAGATACCGTTCCATAAACCCAATATGTAGTAGACAAGACCTACTCCTTGCTCAGAGAACTGGACTCAACACGCCCTATTCACCGCACAAGAATATATCTGACTAGTAATAATCTTAAAGCCTATGTATTGATATCTCTCTGTTAGTGTGTCAAGTGGGTGGAAAGCGGCATAAACACAGCCGTGAAAAGCAGCTAAACCCCATTATGAAAATAAATTACTTTGAAAAACCCATGAAACAACGACAGTGAAAGAGATAGAAATTCTTACACAATGAGTTCAGGGGCTGTGATGCAACCTGGATTGACCATATCTAGACCCACAGCTGGATGAGACATAAGGGTGGACACTCTTGGGGCTGAGAGGTTTGGTGAGGTTGGGTGAGCAAACGCAGACCCTTTAAAGGAATACTGCGTGGTACCCATCGCATGGGTCCCAAATCTCCAGCTTCAAGGGCATCTTCCTACATCGAAAACATGCATGAGAAACCCAGAAGATGGTACACCGTGTGATGGGGAAAGGTTTCTAAAACGCACCTCATTTCTCATCTCCTTGTGCCCGGGTTCGCCATTCCAGCCCCTTTACTAGCAATCTCCCTACTGGGAGCATCAGCACCTTTAACCTCCTGTTCCGTACAGGTTGCAATTTGTCCTGAGGATGAACGGGAAGACGGGGAACCAACGAGAGACTAGCTCTTGGTGTCGGGACAGGCACAGGTCACTCTATTTTCCCATCAGGAAGAAGAATTAACCACAGGCTCAGCCTGCCCCCCGGAACCAGAACAGGGCCTGAAGCCATCCTGCGCTTTTGCGGCCAGCTCCCAAAAAAGCGAGTTGTAAAATGGAGGTTCAGGGCACTGCAATTCACAAACCTGCAGAGTTATAAATGATAACTCTCGTCCACAAATATATTGAGGGAAGGCAAAGAAGAGGATTTGAAATCAAGGCAGAATTGCACGAAACAGATTTCAGGAGGTAGATACGAATCGCCTTTAAAGCACATGAAAAGCGGCAAAACGTTGACAATGATGCCCTTGGCCAAAAAGGGCGTATGCGTTTTTTCCTGAATATATTCAGGAAAAAACGCATACGCCCTTTTTGGCCAACCAAGCAACCTGGAAAGGCAAATCAGCGCTACAGAGAAGTCTCGCTTCCCATCGGTCAAAAGGGCCATGCTGAAAAAAGTGTCAAAACCAGAAATGCAGGACAGGCCATGGAGAAATGGGAGCCTTGCTACGCTGATGGGCGGGATGTAAATTGGCAACAGCCACTCTGGAGAAGTGCACGGTGTGTCCTGAAACATCTGAAAAACACAGCTTAGAGAGCATAGGGCACTTCCACTCATGGGGGTATAAATTGGGAAAATGAAAAATCAGCAAGACACAAGCACCCCAAAGTTGAGGGCTGCTCTGTTGACAAGGACCTCCACTTCATTCCACCTTAAATATCCCAGGAAAGAGAAAAATGGATAAAGAAGTTGTGGTCCTTATGTACAATGGAATATCACTCAGCCATGAAATCAATGTCATAAGGTTAGTAGCAGCATGATGAGTGGATTTAGGTACGACGATTCTAAGTGAAATAAGTCACACAGAAAAGGACACTTCTCCTAAGGTATCACTGATAGAGGGAATGTAAAAACCGTTACACTTGAACTGAATTACAAAACAGAACAGAGTCACACATGCAGAAAACACACTATGGCTGCTTAACGGGAAAGGTGAGGTGGGGTGATACATAAAACAAGGGTATCAAATTAGCTCAGATACCGTTCCATAAACCCAATATGTAGTAGACAAGACCTACTCCTTGCTCAGAGAACTGGACTCAACACGCCCTATTCACCGCACAAGAATATATCTGACTAGTAATAATCTTAAAGCCTATGTATTGATATCTCTCTGTTAGTGTGTCAAGTGGGTGGAAAGCGGCATAAACACAGCCGTGAAAAGCAGCTAAACCCCATTATGAAAATAAATTACTTTGAAAAACCCATGAAACAACGACAGTGAAAGAGATAGAAATTCTTACACAATGAGTTCAGGGGCTGTGATGCAACCTGGATTGACCATATCTAGACCCACAGCTGGATGAGACATAAGGGTGGACACTCTTGGGGCTGAGAGGTTTGGTGAGGTTGGGTGAGCAAACGCAGACCCTTTAAAGGAATACTGCGTGGTACCCATCGCATGGGTCCCAAATCTCCAGCTTCAAGGGCATCTTCCTACATCGAAAACATGCATGAGAAACCCAGAAGATGGTACACCGTGTGATGGGGAAAGGTTTCTAAAACGCACCTCATTTCTCATCTCCTTGTGCCCGGGTTCGCCATTCCAGCCCCTTTACTAGCAATCTCCCTACTGGGAGCATCAGCACCTTTAACCTCCTGTTCCGTACAGGTTGCAATTTGTCCTGAGGATGAACGGGAAGACGGGGAACCAACGAGAGACTAGCTCTTGGTGTCGGGACAGGCACAGGTCACTCTATTTTCCCATCAGGAAGAAGAATTAACCACAGGCTCAGCCTGCCCCCCGGAACCAGAACAGGGCCTGAAGCCATCCTGCGCTTTTGCGGCCAGCTCCCAAAAAAGCGAGGTGTAAAATGGAGGTTCAGGGCACTGCAATTCACAAACCTGCAGAGTTATAAATGATAACTCTCGTCCACAAATATATTGAGGGAAGGCAAAGAAGAGGATTTGAAATCAAGGCAGAATTGCATGAAACAGATTTCAGGAGGTAGATACGAATCGCCTTTAAAGCACATGAAAAGCGGCAAAACGTTGACAATGATGCCCTTGGCCAAAAAGGGCGTATGCGTTTTTTCCTGAATATATTCAGGAAAAAACGCATACGCCCTTTTTGGCCAACCAAGCAACCTGGAAAGGCAAATCAGCGCTACAGAGAAGTCTCGCTTCCCATCGGTCAAAAGGGCCATGCTGAAAAAAGTGTCAAAACCAGAAATGCAGGACAGGCCATGGAGAAATGGGAGCCTTGCTACGCTGATGGGCGGGATGTAAATTGGCAACAGCCACTCTGGAGAAGTGCACGGTGTGTCCTGAAACATCTGAAAAACACAGCTTAGAGAGCATAGGGCACTTCCACTCATGGGGGTATAAATTGGGAAAATGAAAAATCAGCAAGACACAAGCACCCCAAAGTTGAGGGCTGCTCTGTTGACAAGGACCTCCACTTCATTCCACCTTAAATATCCCAGGAAAGAGAAAAATGGATAAAGAAGTTGTGGTCCTTATGTACAATGGAATATCACTCAGCCATGAAATCAATGTCATAAGGTTAGTAGCAGCATGATGAGTGGATTTAGGTACGACGATTCTAAGTGAAATAAGTCACACAGAAAAGGACACTTCTCCTAAGGTATCACTGATAGAGGGAATGTAAAAACCGTTACACTTGAACTGAATTACAAAACAGAACAGAGTCACACATGCAGAAAACACACTATGGCTGCTTAACGGGAAAGGTGAGGTGGGGTGATACATAAAACAAGGGTATCAAATTAGCTCAGATACCGTTCCATAAACCCAATATGTAGTAGACAAGACCTACTCCTTGCTCAGAGAACTGGACTCAACACGCCCTATTCACCGCACAAGAATATATCTGACTAGTAATAATCTTAAAGCCTATGTATTGATATCTCTCTGTTAGTGTGTCAAGTGGGTGGAAAGCGGCATAAACACAGCCGTGAAAAGCAGCTAAACCCCATTATGAAAATAAATTACTTTGAAAAACCCATGAAACAACGACAGTGAAAGAGATAGAAATTCTTACACAATGAGTTCAGGGGCTGTGATGCAACCTGGATTGACCATATCTAGACCCACAGCTGGATGAGACATAAGGGTGGACACTCTTGGGGCTGAGAGGTTTGGTGAGGTTGGGTGAGCAAACGCAGACCCTTTAAAGGAATACTGCGTGGTACCCATCGCATGGGTCCCAAATCTCCAGCTTCAAGGGCATCTTCCTACATCGAAAACATGCATGAGAAACCCAGAAGATGGTACACCGTGTGATGGGGAAAGGTTTCTAAAACGCACCTCATTTCTCATCTCCTTGTGCCCGGGTTCGCCATTCCAGCCACTTTACTAGCAATCTCCCTACTTGGAGCATCAGCACCTTTAACCTCCTGTTCCGTACAGGTTGCAATTTGTCCTGAGGATGAACGGGAAGACGGGGAACCAACGAGAGACTAGCTCTTGGTGTCGGGACAGGCACAGGTCACTCTATTTTCCCATCAGGAAGAAGAATTAACCACAGGCTCAGCCTGCCCCCCGGAACCAGAACAGGGCCTGAAGCCATCCTGCGCTTTTGCGGCCAGCTCCCAAAAAAGCGAGTTGTAAAATGGAGGTTCAGGGCACTGCAATTCACAAACCTGCAGAGTTATAAATGATAACTCTCGTCCACAAATATATTGAGGGAAGGCAAAGAAGAGGATTTGAAATCAAGGCAGAATTGCACGAAACAGATTTCAGGAGGTAGATACGAATCGCCTTTAAAGCACATGAAAAGCGGCAAAACGTTGACAATGATGCCCTTGGCCAAAAAGGGCGTATGCGTTTTTTCCTGAATATATTCAGGAAAAAACGCATACGCCCTTTTTGGCCAACCAAGCAACCTGGAAAGGCAAATCAGCGCTACAGAGAAGTCTCGCTTCCCATCGGTCAAAAGGGCCATGCTGAAAAAAGTGTCAAAACCAGAAATGCAGGACAGGCCATGGAGAAATGGGAGCCTTGCTACGCTGATGGGCGGGATGTAAATTGGCAACAGCCACTCTGGAGAAGTGCACGGTGTGTCCTGAAACATCTGAAAAACACAGCTTAGAGAGCATAGGGCACTTCCACTCATGGGGGTATAAATTGGGAAAATGAAAAATCAGCAAGACACAAGCACCCCAAAGTTGAGGGCTGCTCTGTTGACAAGGACCTCCACTTCATTCCACCTTAAATATCCCAGGAAAGAGAAAAATGGATAAAGAAGTTGTGGTCCTTATGTACAATGGAATATCACTCAGCCATGAAATCAATGTCATAAGGTTAGTAGCAGCATGATGAGTGGATTTAGGTACGACGATTCTAAGTGAAATAAGTCACACAGAAAAGGACACTTCTCCTAAGGTATCACTGATAGAGGGAATGTAAAAACCGTTACACTTGAACTGAATTACAAAACAGAACAGAGTCACACATGCAGAAAACACACTATGGCTGCTTAACGGGAAAGGTGAGGTGGGGTGATACATAAAACAAGGGTATCAAATTAGCTCAGATACCGTTCCATAAACCCAATATGTAGTAGACAAGACCTACTCCTTGCTCAGAGAACTGGACTCAACACGCCCTACTCACCGCACAAGAATATATCTGACTAGTAATAATCTTAAAGCCTATGTATTGATATCTCTCTGTTAGTGTGTCAAGTGGGTGGAAAGCGGCATAAACACAGCCGTGAAAAGCAGCTAAACCCCATTATGAAAATAAATTACTTTGAAAAACCCATGAAACAACGACAGTGAAAGAGATAGAAATTCTTACACAATGAGTTCAGGGGCTGTGATGCAACCTGGATTGACCATATCTAGACCCACAGCTGGATGAGACATAAGGGTGGACACTCTTGGGGCTGAGAGGTTTGGTGAGGTTGGGTGAGCAAACGCAGACCCTTTAAAGGAATACTGCGTGGTACCCATCGCATGGGTCCCAAATCTCCAGCTTCAAGGGCATCTTCCTACATCGAAAACATGCATGAGAAACCCAGAAGATGGTACACCGTGTGATGGGGAAAGGTTTCTAAAACGCACCTCATTTCTCATCTCCTTGTGCCCGGGTTCGCCATTCCAGCCCCTTTACTAGCAATCTCCCTACTTGGAGCATCAGCACCTTTAACCTCCTGTTCCGTACAGGTTGCAATTTGTCCTGAGGATGAACGGGAAGATGGGGAACCAACGAGAGACTAGCTCTTGGTGTCGGGACAGGCACAGGTCACTCTATTTTCCCATCAGGAAGAAGAATTAACCACAGGCTCAGCCTGCCCCCCGGAACCAGAACAGGGCCTGAAGCCATCCTGCGCTTTTGCGGCCAGCTCCCAAAAAAGCGAGTTGTAAAATGGAGGTTCAGGGCACTGCAATTCACAAACCTGCAGAGTTATAAATGATAACTCTCGTCCACAAATATATTGAGGGAAGGCAAAGAAGAGGATTTGAAATCAAGGCAGAATTGCACGAAACAGATTTCAGGAGGTAGATACGAATCGCCTTTAAAGCACATGAAAAGCGGCAAAACGTTGACAATGAGGCCCTTGGCCAAAAAGGGCGTATGCGTTTTTTCCTGAATATATTCAGGAAAAAACGCATACGCCCTTTTTGGCCAACCAAGCAACCTGGAAAGGCAAATCAGCGCTACAGAGAAGTCTCGCTTCCCATCGGTCAAAAGGGCCATGCTGAAAAAAGTGTCAAAACCAGAAATGCAGGACAGGCCATGGAGAAATGGGAGCCTTGCTACGCTGATGGGCGGGATGTAAATTGGCAACAGCCACTCTGGAGAAGTGCACGGTGTGTCCTGAAACATCTGAAAAACACAGCTTAGAGAGCATAGGGCACTTCCACTCATGGGGGTATAAATTGGGAAAATGAAAAATCAGCAAGACACAAGCACCCCAAAGTTGAGGGCTGCTCTGTTGACAAGGACCTCCACTTCATTCCACCTTAAATATCCCAGGAAAGAGAAAAATGGATAAAGAAGTTGTGGTCCTTATGTACAATGGAATATCACTCAGCCATGAAATCAATGTCATAAGGTTAGTAGCAGCATGATGAGTGGATTTAGGTACGACGATTCTAAGTGAAATAAGTCACACAGAAAAGGACACTTCTCCTAAGGTATCACTGATAGAGGGAATGTAAAAACCGTTACACTTGAACTGAATTACAAAACAGAACAGAGTCACACATGCAGAAAACACACTATGGCTGCTTAACGGGAAAGGTGAGGTGGGGTGATACATAAAACAAGGGTATCAAATTAGCTCAGATACCGTTCCATAAACCCAATATGTAGTAGACAAGACCTACTCCTTGCTCAGAGAACTGGACTCAACACGCCCTACTCACCGCACAAGAATATATCTGACTAGTAATAATCTTAAAGCCTATGTATTGATATCTCTCTGTTAGTGTGTCAAGTGGGTGGAAAGCGGCATAAACACAGCCGTGAAAAGCAGCTAAACCCCATTATGAAAATAAATTACTTTGAAAAACCCATGAAACAACGACAGTGAAAGAGATAGAAATTCTTACACAATGAGTTCAGGGGCTGTGATGCAACCTGGATTGACCATATCTAGACCCACAGCTGGATGAGACATAAGGGTGGACACTCTTGGGGCTGAGAGGTTTGGTGAGGTTGGGTGAGCAAACGCAGACCCTTTAAAGGAATACTGCGTGGTACCCATCGCATGGGTCCCAAATCTCCAGCTTCAAGGGCATCTTCCTACATCGAAAACATGCATGAGAAACCCAGAAGATGGTACACCGTGTGATGGGGAAAGGTTTCTAAAACGCACCTCATTTCTCATCTCCTTGTGCCCGGGTTCGCCATTCCAGCCCCTTTACTAGCAATCTCCCTACTTGGAGCATCAGCACCTTTAACCTCCTGTTCCGTACAGGTTGCAATTTGTCCTGAGGATGAACGGGAAGACGGGGAACCAACGAGAGACTAGCTCTTGGTGTCGGGACAGGCACAGGTCACTCTATTTTCCCATCAGGAAGAAGAATTAACCACAGGCTCAGCCTGCCCCCCGGAACCAGAACAGGGCCTGAAGCCATCCTGCGCTTTTGCGGCCAGCTCCCAAAAAAGCGAGTTGTAAAATGGAGGTTCAGGGCACTGCAATTCACAAACCTGCAGAGTTATAAATGATAACTCTCGTCCACAAATATATTGAGGGAAGGCAAAGAAGAGGATTTGAAATCAAGGCAGAATTGCACGAAACAGATTTCAGGAGGTAGATACGAATCGCCTTTAAAGCACATGAAAAGCGGCAAAACGTTGACAATGATGCCCTTGGCCAAAAAGGGCGTATGCGTTTTTTCCTGAATATATTCAGGAAAAAACGCATACGCCCTTTTTGGCCAACCAAGCAACCTGGAAAGGCAAATCAGCGCTACAGAGAAGTCTCGCTTCCCATCGGTCAAAAGGGCCATGCTGAAAAAAGTGTCAAAACCAGAAATGCAGGACAGGCCATGGAGAAATGGGAGCCTTGCTACGCTGATGGGCGGGATGTAAATTGGCAACAGCCACTCTGGAGAAGTGCACGGTGTGTCCTGAAACATCTGAAAAACACAGCTTAGAGAGCATAGGGCACTTCCACTCATGGGGGTATAAATTGGGAAAATGAAAAATCAGCAAGACACAAGCACCCCAAAGTTGAGGGCTGCTCTGTTGACAAGGACCTCCACTTCATTCCACCTTAAATATCCCAGGAAAGAGAAAAATGGATAAAGAAGTTGTGGTCCTTATGTACAATGGAATATCACTCAGCCATGAAATCAATGTCATAAGGTTAGTAGCAGCATGATGAGTGGATTTAGGTACGACGATTCTAAGTGAAATAAGTCACACAGAAAAGGACACTTCTCCTAAGGTATCACTGATAGAGGGAATGTAAAAACCGTTACACTTGAACTGAATTACAAAACAGAACAGAGTCACACATGCAGAAAACACACTATGGCTGCTTAACGGGAAAGGTGAGGTGGGGTGATACATAAAACAAGGGTATCAAATTAGCTCAGATACCGTTCCATAAACCCAATATGTAGTAGACAAGACCTACTCCTTGCTCAGAGAACTGGACTCAACACGCCCTACTCACCGCACAAGAATATATCTGACTAGTAATAATCTTAAAGCCTATGTATTGATATCTCTCTGTTAGTGTGTCAAGTGGGTGGAAAGCGGCATAAACACAGCCGTGAAAAGCAGCTAAACCCCATTATGAAAATAAATTACTTTGAAAAACCCATGAAACAACGACAGTGAAAGAGATAGAAATTCTTACACAATGAGTTCAGGGGCTGTGATGCAACCTGGATTGACCATATCTAGACCCACAGCTGGATGAGACATAAGGGTGGACACTCTTGGGGCTGAGAGGTTTGGTGAGGTTGGGTGAGCAAACGCAGACCCTTTAAAGGAATACTGCGTGGTACCCATCGCATGGGTCCCAAATCTCCAGCTTCAAGGGCATCTTCCTACATCGAAAACATGCATGAGAAACCCAGAAGATGGTACACCGTGTGATGGGGAAAGGTTTCTAAAACGCACCTCATTTCTCATCTCCTTGTGCCCGGGTTCGCCATTCCAGCCCCTTTACTAGCAATCTCCCTACTTGGAGCATCAGCACCTTTAACCTCCTGTTCCGTACAGGTTGCAATTTGTCCTGAGGATGAACGGGAAGACGGGGAACCAACGAGAGACTAGCTCTTGGTGTCGGGACAGGCACAGGTCACTCTATTTTCCCATCAGGAAGAAGAATTAACCACAGGCTCAGCCTGCCCCCCGGAACCAGAACAGGGCCTGAAGCCATCCTGCGCTTTTGCGGCCAGCTCCCAAAAAAGCGAGTTGTAAAATGGAGGTTCAGGGCACTGCAATTCACAAACCTGCAGAGTTATAAATGATAACTCTCGTCCACAAATATATTGAGGGAAGGCAAAGAAGAGGATTTGAAATCAAGGCAGAATTGCACGAAACAGATTTCAGGAGGTAGATACGAATCGCCTTTAAAGCACATGAAAAGCGGCAAAACGTTGACAATGAGGCCCTTGGCCAAAAAGGGCGTATGCGTTTTTTCCTGAATATATTCAGGAAAAAACGCATACGCCCTTTTTGGCCAACCAAGCAACCTGGAAAGGCAAATCAGCGCTACAGAGAAGTCTCGCTTCCCATCGGTCAAAAGGGCCATGCTGAAAAAAGTGTCAAAACCAGAAATGCAGGACAGGCCATGGAGAAATGGGAGCCTTGCTACGCTGATGGGCGGGATGTAAATTGGCAACAGCCACTCTGGAGAAGTGCACGGTGTGTCCTGAAACATCTGAAAAACACAGCTTAGAGAGCATAGGGCACTTCCACTCATGGGGGTATAAATTGGGAAAATGAAAAATCAGCAAGACACAAGCACCCCAAAGTTGAGGGCTGCTCTGTTGACAAGGACCTCCACTTCATTCCACCTTAAATATCCCAGGAAAGAGAAAAATGGATAAAGAAGTTGTGGTCCTTATGTACAATGGAATATCACTCAGCCATGAAATCAATGTCATAAGGTTAGTAGCAGCATGATGAGTGGATTTAGGTACGACGATTCTAAGTGAAATAAGTCACACAGAAAAGGACACTTCTCCTAAGGTATCACTGATAGAGGGAATGTAAAAACCGTTACACTTGAACTGAATTACAAAACAGAACAGAGTCACACATGCAGAAAACACACTATGGCTGCTTAACGGGAAAGGTGAGGTGGGGTGATACATAAAACAAGGGTATCAAATTAGCTCAGATACCGTTCCATAAACCCAATATGTAGTAGACAAGACCTACTCCTTGCTCAGAGAACTGGACTCAACACGCCCTACTCACCGCACAAGAATATATCTGACTAGTAATAATCTTAAAGCCTATGTATTGATATCTCTCTGTTAGTGTGTCAAGTGGGTGGAAAGCGGCATAAACACAGCCGTGAAAAGCAGCTAAACCCCATTATGAAAATAAATTACTTTGAAAAACCCATGAAACAACGACAGTGAAAGAGATAGAAATTCTTACACAATGAGTTCAGGGGCTGTGATGCAACCTGGATTGACCATATCTAGACCCACAGCTGGATGAGACATAAGGGTGGACACTCTTGGGGCTGAGA
Organism: Balaenoptera borealis; assembly: GCF_965194805.1. Lineage (NCBI taxonomy): Eukaryota > Metazoa > Chordata > Mammalia > Artiodactyla > Balaenopteridae > Balaenoptera > Balaenoptera borealis. The sequence goes on from NW_028123421.1 coordinate 217,080, forward strand.
GGTTTGGTGAGGTTGGGTGAGCAAACGCAGACCCTTTAAAGGAATACTGCGTGGTACCCATCGCATGGGTCCCAAATCTCCAGCTTCAAGGGCATCTTCCTACATCGAAAACATGCATGAGAAACCCAGAAGATGGTACACCGTGTGATGGGGAAAGGTTTCTAAAACGCACCTCATTTCTCATCTCCTTGTGCCCGGGTTCGCCATTCCAGCCCCTTTACTAGCAATCTCCCTACTTGGAGCATCAGCACCTTTAACCTCCTGTTCCGTACAGGTTGCAATTTGTCCTGAGGATGAACGGGAAGACGGGGAACCAACGAGAGACTAGCTCTTGGTGTCGGGACAGGCACAGGTCACTCTATTTTCCCATCAGGAAGAAGAATTAACCACAGGCTCAGCCTGCCCCCCGGAACCAGAACAGGGCCTGAAGCCATCCTGCGCTTTTGCGGCCAGCTCCCAAAAAAGCGAGTTGTAAAATGGAGGTTCAGGGCACTGCAATTCACAAACCTGCAGAGTTATAAATGATAACTCTCGTCCACAAATATATTGAGGGAAGGCAAAGAAGAGGATTTGAAATCAAGGCAGAATTGCACGAAACAGATTTCAGGAGGTAGATACGAATCGCCTTTAAAGCACATGAAAAGCGGCAAAACGTTGACAATGAGGCCCTTGGCCAAAAAGGGCGTATGCGTTTTTTCCTGAATATATTCAGGAAAAAACGCATACGCCCTTTTTGGCCAACCAAGCAACCTGGAAAGGCAAATCAGCGCTACAGAGAAGTCTCGCTTCCCATCGGTCAAAAGGGCCATGCTGAAAAAAGTGTCAAAACCAGAAATGCAGGACAGGCCATGGAGAAATGGGAGCCTTGCTACGCTGATGGGCGGGATGTAAATTGGCAACAGCCACTCTGGAGAAGTGCACGGTGTGTCCTGAAACATCTGAAAAACACAGCTTAGAGAGCATAGGGCACTTCCACTCATGGGGGTATAAATTGGGAAAATGAAAAATCAGCAAGACACAAGCACCCCAAAGTTGAGGGCTGCTCTGTTGACAAGGACCTCCACTTCATTCCACCTTAAATATCCCAGGAAAGAGAAAAATGGATAAAGAAGTTGTGGTCCTTATGTACAATGGAATATCACTCAGCCATGAAATCAATGTCATAAGGTTAGTAGCAGCATGATGAGTGGATTTAGGTACGACGATTCTAAGTGAAATAAGTCACACAGAAAAGGACACTTCTCCTAAGGTATCACTGATAGAGGGAATGTAAAAACCGTTACACTTGAACTGAATTACAAAACAGAACAGAGTCACACATGCAGAAAACACACTATGGCTGCTTAACGGGAAAGGTGAGGTGGGGTGATACATAAAACAAGGGTATCAAATTAGCTCAGATACCGTTCCATAAACCCAATATGTAGTAGACAAGACCTACTCCTTGCTCAGAGAACTGGACTCAACACGCCCTACTCACCGCACAAGAATATATCTGACTAGTAATAATCTTAAAGCCTATGTATTGATATCTCTCTGTTAGTGTGTCAAGTGGGTGGAAAGCGGCATAAACACAGCCGTGAAAAGCAGCTAAACCCCATTATGAAAATAAATTACTTTGAAAAACCCATGAAACAACGACAGTGAAAGAGATAGAAATTCTTACACAATGAGTTCAGGGGCTGTGACGCAACCTGGATTGACCATATCTAGACCCACAGCTGGATGAGACATAAGGGTGGACACTCTTGGGGCTGAGAGGTTTGGTGAGGTTGGGTGAGCAAACGCAGACCCTTTAAAGGAATACTGCGTGGTACCCATCGCATGGGTCCCAAATCTCCAGCTTCAAGGGCATCTTCCTACATCGAAAACATGCATGAGAAACCCAGAAGATGGTACACCGTGTGATGGGGAAAGGTTTCTAAAACGCACCTCATTTCTCATCTCCTTGTGCCCGGGTTCGCCATTCCAGCCCCTTTACTAGCAATCTCCCTACTTGGAGCATCAGCACCTTTAACCTCCTGTTCCGTACAGGTTGCAATTTGTCCTGAGGATGAACGGGAAGACGGGGAACCAACGAGAGACTAGCTCTTGGTGTCGGGACAGGCACAGGTCACTCTATTTTCCCATCAGGAAGAAGAATTAACCACAGGCTCAGCCTGCCCCCCGGAACCAGAACAGGGCCTGAAGCCATCCTGCGCTTTTGCGGCCAGCTCCCAAAAAAGCGAGGTGTAAAATGGAGGTTCAGGGCACTGCAATTCACAAACCTGCAGAGTTATAAATGATAACTCTCGTCCACAAATATATTGAGGGAAGGCAAAGAAGAGGATTTGAAATCAAGGCAGAATTGCACGAAACAGATTTCAGGAGGTAGATACGAATCGCCTTTAAAGCACATGAAAAGCGGCAAAACGTTGACAATGATGCCCTTGGCCAAAAAGGGCGTATGCGTTTTTTCCTGAATATATTCAGGAAAAAACGCATACGCCCTTTTTGGCCAACCAAGCAACCTGGAAAGGCAAATCAGCGCTACAGAGAAGTCTCGCTTCCCATCGGTCAAAAGGGCCATGCTGAAAAAAGTGTCAAAACCAGAAATGCAGGACAGGCCATGGAGAAATGGGAGCCTTGCTACGCTGATGGGCGGGATGTAAATTGGCAACAGCCACTCTGGAGAAGTGCACGGTGTGTCCTGAAACATCTGAAAAACACAGCTTAGAGAGCATAGGGCACTTCCACTCATGGGGGTATAAATTGGGAAAATGAAAAATCAGCAAGACACAAGCACCCCAAAGTTGAGGGCTGCTCTGTTGACAAGGACCTCCACTTCATTCCACCTTAAATATCCCAGGAAAGAGAAAAATGGATAAAGAAGTTGTGGTCCTTATGTACAATGGAATATCACTCAGCCATGAAATCAATGTCATAAGGTTAGTAGCAGCATGATGAGTGGATTTAGGTACGACGATTCTAAGTGAAATAAGTCACACAGAAAAGGACACTTCTCCTAAGGTATCACTGATAGAGGGAATGTAAAAACCGTTACACTTGAACTGAATTACAAAACAGAACAGAGTCACACATGCAGAAAACACACTATGGCTGCTTAACGGGAAAGGTGAGGTGGGGTGATACATAAAACAAGGGTATCAAATTAGCTCAGATACCGTTCCATAAACCCAATATGTAGTAGACAAGACCTACTCCTTGCTCAGAGAACTGGACTCAACACGCCCTACTCACCGCACAAGAATATATCTGACTAGTAATAATCTTAAAGCCTATGTATTGATATCTCTCTGTTAGTGTGTCAAGTGGGTGGAAAGCGGCATAAACACAGCCGTGAAAAGCAGCTAAACCCCATTATGAAAATAAATTACTTTGAAAAACCCATGAAACAACGACAGTGAAAGAGATAGAAATTCTTACACAATGAGTTCAGGGGCTGTGATGCAACCTGGATTGACCATATCTAGACCCACAGCTGGATGAGACATAAGGGTGGACACTCTTGGGGCTGAGAGGTTTGGTGAGGTTGGGTGAGCAAACGCAGACCCTTTAAAGGAATACTGCGTGGTACCCATCGCATGGGTCCCAAATCTCCAGCTTCAAGGGCATCTTCCTACATCGAAAACATGCATGAGAAACCCAGAAGATGGTACACCGTGTGATGGGGAAAGGTTTCTAAAACGCACCTCATTTCTCATCTCCTTGTGCCCGGGTTCGCCATTCCAGCCCCTTTACTAGCAATCTCCCTACTTGGAGCATCAGCACCTTTAACCTCCTGTTCCGTACAGGTTGCAATTTGTCCTGAGGATGAACGGGAAGACGGGGAACCAACGAGAGACTAGCTCTTGGTGTCGGGACAGGCACAGGTCACTCTATTTTCCCATCAGGAAGAAGAATTAACCACAGGCTCAGCCTGCCCCCCGGAACCAGAACAGGGCCTGAAGCCATCCTGCGCTTTTGCGGCCAGCTCCCAAAAAAGCGAGGTGTAAAATGGAGGTTCAGGGCACTGCAATTCACAAACCTGCAGAGTTATAAATGATAACTCTCGTCCACAAATATATTGAGGGAAGGCAAAGAAGAGGATTTGAAATCAAGGCAGAATTGCACGAAACAGATTTCAGGAGGTAGATACGAATCGCCTTTAAAGCACATGAAAAGCGGCAAAACGTTGACAATGAGGCCCTTGGCCAAAAAGGGCGTATGCGTTTTTTCCTGAATATATTCAGGAAAAAACGCATACGCCCTTTTTGGCCAACCAAGCAACCTGGAAAGGCAAATCAGCGCTACAGAGAAGTCTCGCTTCCCATCGGTCAAAAGGGCCATGCTGAAAAAAGTGTCAAAACCAGAAATGCAGGACAGGCCATGGAGAAATGGGAGCCTTGCTACGCTGATGGGCGGGATGTAAATTGGCAACAGCCACTCTGGAGAAGTGCACGGTGTGTCCTGAAACATCTGAAAAACACAGCTTAGAGAGCATAGGGCACTTCCACTCATGGGGGTATAAATTGGGAAAATGAAAAATCAGCAAGACACAAGCACCCCAAAGTTGAGGGCTGCTCTGTTGACAAGGACCTCCACTTCATTCCACCTTAAATATCCCAGGAAAGAGAAAAATGGATAAAGAAGTTGTGGTCCTTATGTACAATGGAATATCACTCAGCCATGAAATCAATGTCATAAGGTTAGTAGCAGCATGATGAGTGGATTTAGGTACGACGATTCTAAGTGAAATAAGTCACACAGAAAAGGACACTTCTCCTAAGGTATCACTGATAGAGGGAATGTAAAAACCGTTACACTTGAACTGAATTACAAAACAGAACAGAGTCACACATGCAGAAAACACACTATGGCTGCTTAACGGGAAAGGTGAGGTGGGGTGATACATAAAACAAGGGTATCAAATTAGCTCAGATACCGTTCCATAAACCCAATATGTAGTAGACAAGACCTACTCCTTGCTCAGAGAACTGGACTCAACACGCCCTATTCACCGCACAAGAATATATCTGACTAGTAATAATCTTAAAGCCTATGTATTGATATCTCTCTGTTAGTGTGTCAAGTGGGTGGAAAGCGGCATAAACACAGCCGTGAAAAGCAGCTAAACCCCATTATGAAAATAAATTACTTTGAAAAACCCATGAAACAACGACAGTGAAAGAGATAGAAATTCTTACACAATGAGTTCAGGGGCTGTGATGCAACCTGGATTGACCATATCTAGACCCACAGCTGGATGAGACATAAGGGTGGACACTCTTGGGGCTGAGAGGTTTGGTGAGGTTGGGTGAGCAAACGCAGACCCTTTAAAGGAATACTGCGTGGTACCCATCGCATGGGTCCCAAATCTCCAGCTTCAAGGGCATCTTCCTACATCGAAAACATGCATGAGAAACCCAGAAGATGGTACACCGTGTGATGGGGAAAGGTTTCTAAAACGCACCTCATTTCTCATCTCCTTGTGCCCGGGTTCGCCATTCCAGCCCCTTTACTAGCAATCTCCCTACTTGGAGCATCAGCACCTTTAACCTCCTGTTCCGTACAGGTTGCAATTTGTCCTGAGGATGAACGGGAAGACGGGGAACCAACGAGAGACTAGCTCTTGGTGTCGGGACAGGCACAGGTCACTCTATTTTCCCATCAGGAAGAAGAATTAACCACAGGCTCAGCCTGCCCCCCGGAACCAGAACAGGGCCTGAAGCCATCCTGCGCTTTTGCGGCCAGCTCCCAAAAAAGCGAGTTGTAAAATGGAGGTTCAGGGCACTGCAATTCACAAACCTGCAGAGTTATAAATGATAACTCTCGTCCACAAATATATTGAGGGAAGGCAAAGAAGAGGATTTGAAATCAAGGCAGAATTGCACGAAACAGATTTCAGGAGGTAGATACGAATCGCCTTTAAAGCACATGAAAAGCGGCAAAACGTTGACAATGAGGCCCTTGGCCAAAAAGGGCGTATGCGTTTTTTCCTGAATATATTCAGGAAAAAACGCATACGCCCTTTTTGGCCAACCAAGCAACCTGGAAAGGCAAATCAGCGCTACAGAGAAGTCTCGCTTCCCATCGGTCAAAAGGGCCATGCTGAAAAAAGTGTCAAAACCAGAAATGCAGGACAGGCCATGGAGAAATGGGAGCCTTGCTACGCTGATGGGCGGGATGTAAATTGGCAACAGCCACTCTGGAGAAGTGCACGGTGTGTCCTGAAACATCTGAAAAACACAGCTTAGAGAGCATAGGGCACTTCCACTCATGGGGGTATAAATTGGGAAAATGAAAAATCAGCAAGACACAAGCACCCCAAAGTTGAGGGCTGCTCTGTTGACAAGGACCTCCACTTCATTCCACCTTAAATATCCCAGGAAAGAGAAAAATGGATAAAGAAGTTGTGGTCCTTATGTACAATGGAATATCACTCAGCCATGAAATCAATGTCATAAGGTTAGTAGCAGCATGATGAGTGGATTTAGGTACGACGATTCTAAGTGAAATAAGTCACACAGAAAAGGACACTTCTCCTAAGGTATCACTGATAGAGGGAATGTAAAAACCGTTACACTTGAACTGAATTACAAAACAGAACAGAGTCACACATGCAGAAAACACACTATGGCTGCTTAACGGGAAAGGTGAGGTGGGGTGATACATAAAACAAGGGTATCAAATTAGCTCAGATACCATTCCATAAACCCAATATGTAGTAGACAAGACCTACTCCTTGCTCAGAGAACTGGACTCAACACGCCCTACTCACCGCACAAGAATATATCTGACTAGTAATAATCTTAAAGCCTATGTATTGATATCTCTCTGTTAGTGTGTCAAGTGGGTGGAAAGCGGCATAAACACAGCCGTGAAAAGCAGCTAAACCCCATTATGAAAATAAATTACTTTGAAAAACCCATGAAACAACGACAGTGAAAGAGATAGAAATTCTTACACAATGAGTTCAGGGGCTGTGATGCAACCTGGATTGACCATATCTAGACCCACAGCTGGATGAGACATAAGGGTGGACACTCTTGGGGCTGAGAGGTTTGGTGAGGTTGGGTGAGCAAACGCAGACCCTTTAAAGGAATACTGCGTGGTACCCATCGCATGGGTCCCAAATCTCCAGCTTCAAGGGCATCTTCCTACATCGAAAACATGCATGAGAAACCCAGAAGATGGTACACCGTGTGATGGGGAAAGGTTTCTAAAACGCACCTCATTTCTCATCTCCTTGTGCCCGGGTTCGCCATTCCAGCCCCTTTACTAGCAATCTCCCTACTTGGAGCATCAGCACCTTTAACCTCCTGTTCCGTACAGGTTGCAATTTGTCCTGAGGATGAACGGGAAGACGGGGAACCAACGAGAGACTAGCTCTTGGTGTCGGGACAGGCACAGGTCACTCTATTTTCCCATCAGGAAGAAGAATTAACCACAGGCTCAGCCTGCCCCCCGGAACCAGAACAGGGCCTGAAGCCATCCTGCGCTTTTGCGGCCAGCTCCCAAAAAAGCGAGTTGTAAAATGGAGGTTCAGGGCACTGCAATTCACAAACCTGCAGAGTTATAAATGATAACTCTCGTCCACAAATATATTGAGGGAAGGCAAAGAAGAGGATTTGAAATCAAGGCAGAATTGCACGAAACAGATTTCAGGAGGTAGATACGAATCGCCTTTAAAGCACATGAAAAGCGGCAAAACGTTGACAATGAGGCCCTTGGCCAAAAAGGGCGTATGCGTTTTTTCCTGAATATATTCAGGAAAAAACGCATACGCCCTTTTTGGCCAACCAAGCAACCTGGAAAGGCAAATCAGCGCTACAGAGAAGTCTCGCTTCCCATCGGTCAAAAGGGCCATGCTGAAAAAAGTGTCAAAACCAGAAATGCAGGACAGGCCATGGAGAAATGGGAGCCTTGCTACGCTGATGGGCGGGATGTAAATTGGCAACAGCCACTCTGGAGAAGTGCACGGTGTGTCCTGAAACATCTGAAAAACACAGCTTAGAGAGCATAGGGCACTTCCACTCATGGGGGTATAAATTGGGAAAATGAAAAATCAGCAAGACACAAGCACCCCAAAGTTGAGGGCTGCTCTGTTGACAAGGACCTCCACTTCATTCCACCTTAAATATCCCAGGAAAGAGAAAAATGGATAAAGAAGTTGTGGTCCTTATGTACAATGGAATATCACTCAGCCATGAAATCAATGTCATAAGGTTAGTAGCAGCATGATGAGTGGATTTAGGTACGACGATTCTAAGTGAAATAAGTCACACAGAAAAGGACACTTCTCCTAAGGTATCACTGATAGAGGGAATGTAAAAACCGTTACACTTGAACTGAATTACAAAACAGAACAGAGTCACACATGCAGAAAACACACTATGGCTGCTTAACGGGAAAGGTGAGGTGGGGTGATACATAAAACAAGGGTATCAAATTAGCTCAGATACCATTCCATAAACCCAATATGTAGTAGACAAGACCTACTCCTTGCTCAGAGAACTGGACTCAACACGCCCTACTCACCGCACAAGAATATATCTGACTAGTAATAATCTTAAAGCCTATGTATTGATATCTCTCTGTTAGTGTGTCAAGTGGGTGGAAAGCGGCATAAACACAGCCGTGAAAAGCAGCTAAACCCCATTATGAAAATAAATTACTTTGAAAAACCCATGAAACAACGACAGTGAAAGAGATAGAAATTCTTACACAATGAGTTCAGGGGCTGTGATGCAACCTGGATTGACCATATCTAGACCCACAGCTGGATGAGACATAAGGGTGGACACTCTTGGGGCTGAGAGGTTTGGTGAGGTTGGGTGAGCAAACGCAGACCCTTTAAAGGAATACTGCGTGGTACCCATCGCATGGGTCCCAAATCTCCAGCTTCAAGGGCATCTTCCTACATCGAAAACATGCATGAGAAACCCAGAAGATGGTACACCGTGTGATGGGGAAAGGTTTCTAAAACGCACCTCATTTCTCATCTCCTTGTGCCCGGGTTCGCCATTCCAGCCCCTTTACTAGCAATCTCCCTACTTGGAGCATCAGCACCTTTAACCTCCTGTTCCGTACAGGTTGCAATTTGTCCTGAGGATGAACGGGAAGACGGGGAACCAACGAGAGACTAGCTCTTGGTGTCGGGACAGGCACAGGTCACTCTATTTTCCCATCAGGAAGAAGAATTAACCACAGGCTCAGCCTGCCCCCCGGAACCAGAACAGGGCCTGAAGCCATCCTGCGCTTTTGCGGCCAGCTCCCAAAAAAGCGAGTTGTAAAATGGAGGTTCAGGGCACTGCAATTCACAAACCTGCAGAGTTATAAATGATAACTCTCGTCCACAAATATATTGAGGGAAGGCAAAGAAGAGGATTTGAAATCAAGGCAGAATTGCACGAAACAGATTTCAGGAGGTAGATACGAATCGCCTTTAAAGCACATGAAAAGCGGCAAAACGTTGACAATGATGCCCTTGGCCAAAAAGGGCGTATGCGTTTTTTCCTGAATATATTCAGGAAAAAACGCATACGCCCTTTTTGGCCAACCAAGCAACCTGGAAAGGCAAATCAGCGCTACAGAGAAGTCTCGCTTCCCATCGGTCAAAAGGGCCATGCTGAAAAAAGTGTCAAAACCAGAAATGCAGGACAGGCCATGGAGAAATGGGAGCCTTGCTACGCTGATGGGCGGGATGTAAATTGCCAACAGCCACTCTGGAGAAGTGCACGGTGTGTCCTGAAACATCTGAAAAACACAGCTTAGAGAGCATAGGGCACTTCCACTCATGGGGGTATAAATTGGGAAAATGAAAAATCAGCAAGACACAAGCACCCCAAAGTTGAGGGCTGCTCTGTTGACAAGGACCTCCACTTCATTCCACCTTAAATATCCCAGGAAAGAGAAAAATGGATAAAGAAGTTGTGGTCCTTATGTACAATGGAATATCACTCAGCCATGAAATCAATGTCATAAGGTTAGTAGCAGCATGATGAGTGGATTTAGGTACGACGATTCTAAGTGAAATAAGTCACACAGAAAAGGACACTTCTCCTAAGGTATCACTGATAGAGGGAATGTAAAAACCGTTACACTTGAACTGAATTACAAAACAGAACAGAGTCACACATGCAGAAAACACACTATGGCTGCTTAACGGGAAAGGTGAGGTGGGGTGATACATAAAACAAGGGTATCAAATTAGCTCAGATACCGTTCCATAAACCCAATATGTAGTAGACAAGACCTACTCCTTGCTCAGAGAACTGGACTCAACACGCCCTATTCACCGCACAAGAATATATCTGACTAGTAATAATCTTAAAGCCTATGTATTGATATCTCTCTGTTAGTGTGTCAAGTGGGTGGAAAGCGGCATAAACACAGCCGTGAAAAGCAGCTAAACCCCATTATGAAAATAAATTACTTTGAAAAACCCATGAAACAACGACAGTGAAAGAGATAGAAATTCTTACACAATGAGTTCAGGGGCTGTGATGCAACCTGGATTGACCATATCTAGACCCACAGCTGGATGAGACATAAGGGTGGACACTCTTGGGGCTGAGAGGTTTGGTGAGGTTGGGTGAGCAAACGCAGACCCTTTAAAGGAATACTGCGTGGTACCCATCGCATGGGTCCCAAATCTCCAGCTTCAAGGGCATCTTCCTACATCGAAAACATGCATGAGAAACCCAGAAGATGGTACACCGTGTGATGGGGAAAGGTTTCTAAAACGCACCTCATTTCTCATCTCCTTGTGCCCGGGTTCGCCATTCCAGCCACTTTACTAGCAATCTCCCTACTTGGAGCATCAGCACCTTTAACCTCCTGTTCCGTACAGGTTGCAATTTGTCCTGAGGATGAACGGGAAGACGGGGAACCAACGAGAGACTAGCTCTTGGTGTCGGGACAGGCACAGGTCACTCTATTTTCCCATCAGGAAGAAGAATTAACCACAGGCTCAGCCTGCCCCCCGGAACCAGAACAGGGCCTGAAGCCATCCTGCGCTTTTGCGGCCAGCTCCCAAAAAAGCGAGTTGTAAAATGGAGGTTCAGGGCACTGCAATTCACAAACCTGCAGAGTTATAAATGATAACTCTCGTCCACAAATATATTGAGGGAAGGCAAAGAAGAGGATTTGAAATCAAGGCAGAATTGCACGAAACAGATTTCAGGAGGTAGATACGAATCGCCTTTAAAGCACATGAAAAGCGGCAAAACGTTGACAATGATGCCCTTGGCCAAAAAGGGCGTATGCGTTTTTTCCTGAATATATTCAGGAAAAAACGCATACGCCCTTTTTGGCCAACCAAGCAACCTGGAAAGGCAAATCAGCGCTACAGAGAAGTCTCGCTTCCCATCGGTCAAAAGGGCCATGCTGAAAAAAGTGTCAAAACCAGAAATGCAGGACAGGCCATGGAGAAATGGGAGCCTTGCTACGCTGATGGGCGGGATGTAAATTGGCAACAGCCACTCTGGAGAAGTGCACGGTGTGTCCTGAAACATCTGAAAAACACAGCTTAGAGAGCATAGGGCACTTCCACTCATGGGGGTATAAATTGGGAAAATGAAAAATCAGCAAGACACAAGCACCCCAAAGTTGAGGGCTGCTCTGTTGACAAGGACCTCCACTTCATTCCACCTTAAATATCCCAGGAAAGAGAAAAATGGATAAAGAAGTTGTGGTCCTTATGTACAATGGAATATCACTCAGCCATGAAATCAATGTCATAAGGTTAGTAGCAGCATGATGAGTGGATTTAGGTACGACGATTCTAAGTGAAATAAGTCACACAGAAAAGGACACTTCTCCTAAGGTATCACTGATAGAGGGAATGTAAAAACCGTTACACTTGAACTGAATTACAAAACAGAACAGAGTCACACATGCAGAAAACACACTATGGCTGCTTAACGGGAAAGGTGAGGTGGGGTGATACATAAAACAAGGGTATCAAATTAGCTCAGATACCGTTCCATAAACCCAATATGTAGTAGACAAGACCTACTCCTTGCTCAGAGAACTGGACTCAACACGCCCTATTCACCGCACAAGAATATATCTGACTAGTAATAATCTTAAAGCCTATGTATTGATATCTCTCTGTTAGTGTGTCAAGTGGGTGGAAAGCGGCATAAACACAGCCGTGAAAAGCAGCTAAACCCCATTATGAAAATAAATTACTTTGAAAAACCCATGAAACAACGACAGTGAAAGAGATAGAAATTCTTACACAATGAGTTCAGGGGCTGTGATGCAACCTGGATTGACCATATCTAGACCCACAGCTGGATGAGACATAAGGGTGGACACTCTTGGGGCTGAGAGGTTTGGTGAGGTTGGGTGAGCAAACGCAGACCCTTTAAAGGAATACTGCGTGGTACCCATCGCATGGGTCCCAAATCTCCAGCTTCAAGGGCATCTTCCTACATCGAAAACATGCATGAGAAACCCAGAAGATGGTACACCGTGTGATGGGGAAAGGTTTCTAAAACGCACCTCATTTCTCATCTCCTTGTGCCCGGGTTCGCCATTCCAGCCCCTTTACTAGCAATCTCCCTACTTGGAGCATCAGCACCTTTAACCTCCTGTTCCGTACAGGTTGCAATTTGTCCTGAGGATGAACGGGAAGACGGGGAACCAACGAGAGACTAGCTCTTGGTGTCGGGACAGGCACAGGTCACTCTATTTTCCCATCAGGAAGAAGAATTAACCACAGGCTCAGCCTGCCCCCCGGAACCAGAACAGGGCCTGAAGCCATCCTGCGCTTTTGCGGCCAGCTCCCAAAAAAGCGAGTTGTAAAATGGAGGTTCAGGGCACTGCAATTCACAAACCTGCAGAGTTATAAATGATAACTCTCGTCCACAAATATATTGAGGGAAGGCAAAGAAGAGGATTTGAAATCAAGGCAGAATTGCACGAAACAGATTTCAGGAGGTAGATACGAATCGCCTTTAAAGCACATGAAAAGCGGCAAAACGTTGACAATGATGCCCTTGGCCAAAAAGGGCGTATGCGTTTTTTCCTGAATATATTCAGGAAAAAACGCATACGCCCTTTTTGGCCAACCAAGCAACCTGGAAAGGCAAATCAGCGCTACAGAGAAGTCTCGCTTCCCATCGGTCAAAAGGGCCATGCTGAAAAAAGTGTCAAAACCAGAAATGCAGGACAGGCCATGGAGAAATGGGAGCCTTGCTACGCTGATGGGCGGGATGTAAATTGGCAACAGCCACTCTGGAGAAGTGCACGGTGTGTCCTGAAACATCTGAAAAACACAGCTTAGAGAGCATAGGGCACTTCCACTCATGGGGGTATAAATTGGGAAAATGAAAAATCAGCAAGACACAAGCACCCCAAAGTTGAGGGCTGCTCTGTTGACAAGGACCTCCACTTCATTCCACCTTAAATATCCCAGGAAAGAGAAAAATGGATAAAGAAGTTGTGGTCCTTATGTACAATGGAATATCACTCAGCCATGAAATCAATGTCATAAGGTTAGTAGCAGCATGATGAGTGGATTTAGGTACGACGATTCTAAGTGAAATAAGTCACACAGAAAAGGACACTTCTCCTAAGGTATCACTGATAGAGGGAATGTAAAAACCGTTACACTTGAACTGAATTACAAAACAGAACAGAGTCACACATGCAGAAAACACACTATGGCTGCTTAACGGGAAAGGTGAGGTGGGGTGATACATAAAACAAGGGTATCAAATTAGCTCAGATACCGTTCCATAAACCCAATATGTAGTAGACAAGACCTACTCCTTGCTCAGAGAACTGGACTCAACACGCCCTATTCACCGCACAAGAATATATCTGACTAGTAATAATCTTAAAGCCTATGTATTGATATCTCTCTGTTAGTGTGTCAAGTGGGTGGAAAGCGGCATAAACACAGCCGTGAAAAGCAGCTAAACCCCATTATGAAAATAAATTACTTTGAAAAACCCATGAAACAACGACAGTGAAAGAGATAGAAATTCTTACACAATGAGTTCAGGGGCTGTGATGCAACCTGGATTGACCATATCTAGACCCACAGCTGGATGAGACATAAGGGTGGACACTCTTGGGGCTGAGAGGTTTGGTGAGGTTGGGTGAGCAAACGCAGACCCTTTAAAGGAATACTGCGTGGTACCCATCGCATGGGTCCCAAATCTCCAGCTTCAAGGGCATCTTCCTACATCGAAAACATGCATGAGAAACCCAGAAGATGGTACACCGTGTGATGGGGAAAGGTTTCTAAAACGCACCTCATTTCTCATCTCCTTGTGCCCGGGTTCGCCATTCCAGCCCCTTTACTAGCAATCTCCCTACTTGGAGCATCAGCACCTTTAACCTCCTGTTCCGTACAGGTTGCAATTTGTCCTGAGGATGAACGGGAAGACGGGGAACCAACGAGAGACTAGCTCTTGGTGTCGGGACAGGCACAGGTCACTCTATTTTCCCATCAGGAAGAAGAATTAACCACAGGCTCAGCCTGCCCCCCGGAACCAGAACAGGGCCTGAAGCCATCCTGCGCTTTTGCGGCCAGCTCCCAAAAAAGCGAGTTGTAAAATGGAGGTTCAGGGCACTGCAATTCACAAACCTGCAGAGTTATAAATGATAACTCTCGTCCACAAATATATTGAGGGAAGGCAAAGAAGAGGATTTGAAATCAAGGCAGAATTGCACGAAACAGATTTCAGGAGGTAGATACGAATCGCCTTTAAAGCACATGAAAAGCGGCAAAACGTTGACAATGATGCCCTTGGCCAAAAAGGGCGTATGCGTTTTTTCCTGAATATATTCAGGAAAAAACGCATACGCCCTTTTTGGCCAACCAAGCAACCTGGAAAGGCAAATCAGCGCTACAGAGAAGTCTCGCTTCCCATCGGTCAAAAGGGCCATGCTGAAAAAAGTGTCAAAACCAGAAATGCAGGACAGGCCATGGAGAAATGGGAGCCTTGCTACGCTGATGGGCGGGATGTAAATTGGCAACAGCCACTCTGGAGAAGTGCACGGTGTGTCCTGAAACATCTGAAAAACACAGCTTAGAGAGCATAGGGCACTTCCACTCATGGGGGTATAAATTGGGAAAATGAAAAATCAGCAAGACACAAGCACCCCAAAGTTGAGGGCTGCTCTGTTGACAAGGACCTCCACTTCATTCCACCTTAAATATCCCAGGAAAGAGAAAAATGGATAAAGAAGTTGTGGTCCTTATGTACAATGGAATATCACTCAGCCATGAAATCAATGTCATAAGGTTAGTAGCAGCATGATGAGTGGATTTAGGTACGACGATTCTAAGTGAAATAAGTCACACAGAAAAGGACACTTCTCCTAAGGTATCACTGATAGAGGGAATGTAAAAACCGTTACACTTGAACTGAATTACAAAACAGAACAGAGTCACACATGCAGAAAACACACTATGGCTGCTTAACGGGAAAGGTGAGGTGGGGTGATACATAAAACAAGGGTATCAAATTAGCTCAGATACCGTTCCATAAACCCAATATGTAGTAGACAAGACCTACTCCTTGCTCAGAGAACTGGACTCAACACGCCCTATTCACCGCACAAGAATATATCTGACTAGTAATAATCTTAAAGCCTATGTATTGATATCTCTCTGTTAGTGTGTCAAGTGGGTGGAAAGCGGCATAAACACAGCCGTGAAAAGCAGCTAAACCCCATTATGAAAATAAATTACTTTGAAAAACCCATGAAACAACGACAGTGAAAGAGATAGAAATTCTTACACAATGAGTTCAGGGGCTGTGATGCAACCTGGATTGACCATATCTAGACCCACAGCTGGATGAGACATAAGGGTGGACACTCTTGGGGCTGAGAGGTTTGGTGAGGTTGGGTGAGCAAACGCAGACCCTTTAAAGGAATACTGCGTGGTACCCATCGCATGGGTCCCAAATCTCCAGCTTCAAGGGCATCTTCCTACATCGAAAACATGCATGAGAAACCCAGAAGATGGTACACCGTGTGATGGGGAAAGGTTTCTAAAACGCACCTCATTTCTCATCTCCTTGTGCCCGGGTTCGCCATTCCAGCCCCTTTACTAGCAATCTCCCTACTTGGAGCATCAGCACCTTTAACCTCCTGTTCCGTACAGGTTGCAATTTGTCCTGAGGATGAACGGGAAGACGGGGAACCAACGAGAGACTAGCTCTTGGTGTCGGGACAGGCACAGGTCACTCTATTTTCCCATCAGGAAGAAGAATTAACCACAGGCTCAGCCTGCCCCCCGGAACCAGAACAGGGCCTGAAGCCATCCTGCGCTTTTGCGGCCAGCTCCCAAAAAAGCGAGTTGTAAAATGGAGGTTCAGGGCACTGCAATTCACAAACCTGCAGAGTTATAAATGATAACTCTCGTCCACAAATATATTGAGGGAAGGCAAAGAAGAGGATTTGAAATCAAGGCAGAATTGCACGAAACAGATTTCAGGAGGTAGATACGAATCGCCTTTAAAGCACATGAAAAGCGGCAAAACGTTGACAATGATGCCCTTGGCCAAAAAGGGCGTATGCGTTTTTTCCTGAATATATTCAGGAAAAAACGCATACGCCCTTTTTGGCCAACCAAGCAACCTGGAAAGGCAAATCAGCGCTACAGAGAAGTCTCGCTTCCCATCGGTCAAAAGGGCCATGCTGAAAAAAGTGTCAAAACCAGAAATGCAGGACAGGCCATGGAGAAATGGGAGCCTTGCTACGCTGATGGGCGGGATGTAAATTGGCAACAGCCACTCTGGAGAAGTGCACGGTGTGTCCTGAAACATCTGAAAAACACAGCTTAGAGAGCATAGGGCACTTCCACTCATGGGGGTATAAATTGGGAAAATGAAAAATCAGCAAGACACAAGCACCCCAAAGTTGAGGGCTGCTCTGTTGACAAGGACCTCCACTTCATTCCACCTTAAATATCCCAGGAAAGAGAAAAATGGATAAAGAAGTTGTGGTCCTTATGTACAATGGAATATCACTCAGCCATGAAATCAATGTCATAAGGCTAGTAGCAGCATGATGAGTGGATTTAGGTACGACGATTCTAAGTGAAATAAGTCACACAGAAAAGGACACTTCTCATTAGGTATGCCTGATAGTGGGAATGTAAGAACCGTTACACTTGAACTGAATTACAAAACAGAACAGAGTCACACATGCAGAAAACACACTATGGCTGCTTAACGGGAAAGTTGAAGTGGGGTGATACATAAAACAAGGGTTTCAAATTAGCTCAGATACCGTTCCAGAAACCCAATATGTAATAGACAAGATCTACTCCTTGCTCAGAGAACTGGACTCAACACGCCCTATTCACCGCGCGAGAATATATCTGACTAGTAATAATCTTAAAACCTATGTGTTGATATCTCTCTGTTAGTGTGTCAAGTGGGTGTAAAGCGGCATAAACACAGCATTGAAAAGCAGCTAAACCCCATTATAAAAATAAATGACTTTAAAAAACCCATGAAACAAAGACATTGTAAGAGAGAGAAATTCTTACACAATGCGTTCAGGGGCTGTGATGCAACCTGGATTGACCATATCTAGACCCACAGTTGGATGAGACATAAGGGTGGACACTCTTGGGGCTGAGAGGGTTGGTGAGGTTGGGTGAGCAAATGCAGACCCTTTAAATAATACTAAGTGGTACCCATCGCATGGGTCCCAAATCTCCAGGTTCAAGGGCTTCTTCCTACATCGAAATCATGCATGAGAAACCCAGAAGATGGTACAACATGTGATGGGGAAAGGTTTCTAAAACGCACCTCATTTCTCTTCTCCTTATGCCCGGGTTCCCCATTCCAGCTGCTTTACTAGCAATCTCCCTACTTGGAGCATCAGCACCTTTAACCTCCTGTTCCGTACAGGTTGCAATTTGTCCTGAGGATGAACGGGAAGACGGGGAACCAACGAGAGACTAGCTCTTGGTGTCGGGACAGGCACAGGTCACTCTATTTTCCCATCAGGAAGAAGAATTAACCACAGGCTCAGCCTGCCCCCCGGAACCAGAACAGGGCCTGAAGCCATCCTGCGCTTTTGCGGCCTGCTCCCAAAAACCGAGTTGTAAAATGGAGCTTCCGGGCACTGCAATTCACAAACCTGCAGAGTTATAAATGATAACTCTCGTCCACAAATATATTGAGGGAAGGCAAAGAAGAGGATTTGAAATCAAGGCAGAATTGCAGGAAACAGATTTCAGGAGGTAGATTCGAATCGCCTTTAAAGCACATGAAAAGCGGCAAAACGTTGACAATGATGCCCTTGGCCAAAAAGGGCGTATGCGTTTTTTCCTGAATATATTCAGGAAAAAGCGCATACGCCCTTTTTGGCCAACCAAGCAACCTGGAAAGGCAAATCAGCGCTACAAAGAAGTCTCGCTTCCCATCGGTCAAAAGGGCCATGCTGAAAAAAGTGTCAAAACCAGAAATGCAGGACAGGCCATGGAGAAATGGGAGCCTTGCTACACTGATGGGCGGGATGTAAATTGCCAACAGCCACTCTGAAGAAGTGTACAGTGAGTCCTGAAACATCTAAAAAACACAGCTTAGAGAGCATAGGGCACTTCCACTCATGGGGGTATAAATTGGGAAAATTAAACATCAGCAAGACACAAGCACCCCAAAGTTTAGGGCTGCTCTGTTGACAGGGACCTCCACTTCATTCCACCTTAAATATCCCAGGAAAGAGAAAAATGGATAAAGAAGTTGTGGTCCTTATGTATAATGGAATATCACTCAGCCATGAAATCAATGTCATAAGGCTAGTAGCAGGATGATGAGTGGATTTAGGTACGACGATTCTAAGTGAAATAAGTCACACAGAAAAGGACAGTTCTCATAAGGTATCACTTATAGAGGGAATGTAAAAACCGTTACACTTGAACTGAATTACAAAACAGAACAGAGTCTCACATGCAGAAAACACACTATGGCTGCTTAACGGGAAAGGTGAGGTGGGGTGATACATAAAACAAGGGTTTCAAATTAGCTCAGATACCGTTCCATAAACCCAATATGTAATAGACAAGACCTACTCCTTGCTCAGAGAACTGGACTCAACATGCCCTATTCACCGCACGAGAATATATCTGACTAGTAATAATCTTAAAACCTATGTATTGATATCTCTCTGTTAGTGTGTCAAGTGGGTGTAAAGCGGCATAAACACAGCAGTGAAAAGCAGCTAAACCCCATTATAAAAATAAATGACTTTAAAAAACCCATGAAACAAAGACAGTGTAAGGGAGAGAAATTCTTACACAATGCGTTCAGGGGCAGTGAGGCAACCTGGATTGACCATATCTAGACCCACAGCTGGATGAGACATAAGGGTTGACACTCTTGGGGCTGAGAGTTTTGGTGAGGTTGGGTGAGCAAATGCAGACCATTTAAATAATACTACGTGGTACCCATCGCATGGGTCCCAAATCTCCAGGTTCAAGGGCATCTTCCTACATCGAAAACATGCATGAGAAACCAAGAAGATGGTACACCTTGTGATGGGGAAAGGTTTCTAAAACGCACCTCATTTCTCATCTCCGTGTGCCCGGGTTCGCCATTCCAGCCACTTTACTACCAATCTCCCTACTTGGAGCAGCAGCACCTTTAACCTTCTGTTCCGTACAGGTTGCAATTTGTCCTGAGGATGAACGGGAAGACGGGGAACCAATGAGAGACTAGCTCTTGGTGTTGGGACAGGCACAGGTCACTCTATTTTCCCATCAGGAAGAAGAATTAACCACAGGCTCATTCTGCCACCCGGAACCAGAAGAGGGCCTGAAGCCATCCTGCGCTTTTGCGGCCAGCTCCCAAAAACCGTGTTGTAAAATGGAGCTTCCGTGCACTGCAATTCACAAACCTGCAGAGTTATAAATGATAACTCTCGTCCACAAATATATTGAGGGAAGGCAAAGAAGAGGATTTGAAATCAAGGCAGAATTGCAGGAAACAGACTCCAGGAGGTAGATTCGAATCGCCTTTAAAGCACATGAAAAGCGGCAAAACGTTGACAATGATGCCCTTGGCCAAAAAGGGCGTATGCGTTTTTTCCTGAATATATTCAGGAAAAAGCGCATACGCCCTTTTTGGCCAACCAAGCAACCTGGAAAGGCAAATCAGCGCTACAAAGAAGTCTCGCTTCCCATCGGTCAAAAGGGCCATGCTGAAAAAAGTGTCAAAACCAGAAATGCAGGACAGGCCATGGAGAAATGGGAGCCTTGCTACACTGATGGGCGGGATGTAAATTGCCAACAGCCACTCTGAAGAAGTGTACAGTGAGTCCTGAAACATCTAAAAAACACAGCTTAGAGAGCATAGGGCACTTCCACTCATGGGGGTATAAATTGGGAAAATTAAACATCAGCAAGACACAAGCACCCCAAAGTTTAGGGCTGCTCTGTTGACAGGGACCTCCACTTCATTCCACCTTCAATATCCCAGGAAAGAGAAAAATGGATAAAGAAGTTGTGGTCCTTATGTACAATGGAATATCACTCAGCCATGAAATCAATGTCATAAGGCTATTAGCAGCATGATGAGTGGATTTAGGTATGACGATTCTAAGTGAAATAAGTCACACAGAAAAGGACAGTTCTCATAAGGTATCACTTATAGAGGGAATGTAAAAACCGTTACACTTGAACTGAATTACAAAACAGAACAGAGTCTCACATGCAGAAAACACACTATGGCTGCTTAACGGGAAAGGTGAGGTGGGGTGATACATAAAACAAGGGTTTCAAATTAGCTCAGATACCGTTCCATAAACCCAATATGTAATAGACAAGACCTACTCCTTGCTCAGAGAACTGGACTCAACATGCCCTATTCACCGCACGAGAATATATCTGACTAGTAATAATCTTAAAACCTATGTATTGATATCTCTCTGTTAGTGTGTCAAGTGGGTGTAAAGCGGCATAAACACAGCAGTGAAAAGCAGCTAAACCCCATTATAAAAATAAATGACTTTAAAAAACCCATGAAACAGGGCTTCCCTGGTGGCGCAGTGGTTGAGAATCTGCCTGCCAATGCAGGGGACACGGGTTCGAGCCCTGGTCTGGGAAGATCCCACATGCCACGGAGCAACTAGGCCCGTGAGCCACAATTACTGAGCCTGCGCGTCTGGAGCCTGTGCTCCGCAACAGGAGAGGCCGCGATAATGGGAGGCCTGCGCACCGCGATGAGGAGTGGCCCCCACTTGCCACAACTGGAGAAAGCCCTCGCACAGAAACGAAGACCCAACACAGCCATAAATAAATAAATAAATAAAAATTAAACTTAAAAAAAAAAAAAAAGTTAATCGATAACATTAAAAAAAAAAAAGCTTCCTAATTTAAAAAAAAAAAAAAAAAAAAAAAAAAAAAAACCCATGAAACAAAGACAGTGTAAGAGAGAGAAATTCTTACACAATGCGTTCAGGGGCAGTGAGGCAACCTGGATTGACCATATCTAGACCCACAGCTGGATGAGACATAAGGGTTGACACTCTTGGGGCTGAGAGTTTTGGTGAGGTTGGGTGAGCAAATGCAGACCATTTAAATAATACTACGTGGTACCCATCGCATGGGTCCCAAATCTCCAGCTTCAAGGGCATCTTCCTACATCGAAAACATGCATGAGAAACCAAGAAGATGGTACACCTTGTGATGGGGAAAGGTTTCTAAAACGCACCTCATTTCTCATCTCCGTGTGCCCGGGTTCGCCATTCCAGCCGCTTTACTACCAATCTCCCTACCTGGAGCAGCAGCACCTTTAACCTTCTGTTCCGTACAGGTTGCAATTTGTCCTGAGGATGAACGGGAAGACGGGGAACCAATGAGAGACTAGCTCTTGGTGTTGGGACAGGCACAGGTCACTCTATTTTCCCATCAGGAAGAAGAATTAACCACAGGCTCATTCTGCCACCCGGAACCAGAAGAGGGCCTGAAGCCATCCTGCGCTTTTGCGGCCAGCTCCCAAAAACCGTGTTGTAAAATGGAGCTTCCGGGCACTGCAATTCACAAACCTGCAGAGTTATAAATGATAACTCTCGTCCACAAATATATTGAGGGAAGGCAAAGAAGAGGATTTGAAATCAAGGCAGAATTGCAGGAAACAGATTTCAGGAGGTAGATTCGAATCGCCTTTAAAGCACATGAAAAGCGGCAAAACGTTGACAATGATGCCCTTGGCCAAAAAGGGCGTATGCGTTTTTTCCTGAATATATTCAGGAAAAAGCGCATACGCCCTTTTTGGCCAACCAAGCAACCTGGAAAGGCAAATCAGCGCTACAAAGAAGTCTCGCTTCCCATCGGTCAAAAGGGCCATGCTGAAAAAAGTGTCAAAACCAGAAATGCAGGACAGGCCATGGAGAAATGGGAGCCTTGCTACACTGATGGGCGGGATGTAAATTGCCAACAGCCACTCTGAAGAAGTGTACAGTGAGTCCTGAAACATCTAAAAAACACAGCTTAGAGAGCATAGGGCACTTCCACTCATGGGGGTATAAATTGGGAAAATTAAACATCAGCAAGACACAAGCACCCCAAAGTTTAGGGCTGCTCTGTTGACAAGGACCTCCACTTCATTCCACCTTCAATATCCCAGGAAAGAGAAAAATGGATAAAGAAGTTGTGGTCCTTATGTACAATGGAATATCACTCAGCCATGAAATCAATGTCATAAGGCTATTAGCAGCATGATGAGTGGATTTAGGTATGACGATTCTAAGTGAAATAAGTCACACAGAAAAGGACACTTCTCCTAAGGTATCACTGATAGAGGGAATGTAAAAATCGTTACACTTGAACTGAATTACAAAACAGAACAGAGTCTCACATGCAGAAAACACACTATGGCTGCTTAACGGGAAAGGTGAGGTGGGGTGATACATAAAACAAGGGTTTCAAATTAGCTCAGATACCGTTCCATAAACCCAATATGTAATAGACAAGACCTACTCCTTGCTCAGAGAACTGGACTCAACATGCCCTATTCACCGCACGAGAATATATCTGACTAGTAATAATCTTAAAACCTATGTATTGATATCTCTCTGTTAGTGTGTCAAGTGGGTGTAAAGCGGCATAAACACAGCAGTGAAAAGCAGCTAAACCCCATTATAAAAATAAATGACTTTAAAAAACCCATGAAACAAACACAGTGTAAGAGAGAGAAATTCTTACACAATGCGTTCAGGGGCAGTGAGGCAACCTGGATTGACCATATCTAGACCCACAGCTGGATGAGACATAAGGGTGGACACTCTTGGGGCTGAGAGTTTTGGTGAGGTTGGGTGAGCAAATGCAGAACATTTAAATAATACTACGTGGTACCCATCGCATGGGTTCCAAATCTCCAGGTTCAAGGGCATCTTCCTACATCGAAAACATGCATGAGAAACCAAGAAGATGGTACACCTTGTGATGGGGAAAGGTTTCTAAAACGCACCTCATTTCTCATCTCCGTGTGCCCGGGTTCGCCATTCCAGCCGCTTTACTACCAATCTCCCTACCTGGAGCAGCAGCACCTTTAACCTTCTGTTCCGTACAGGTTGCAATTTGTCCTGAGGATGAACGGGAAGACGGGGAACCAATGAGAGACTAGCTCTTGGTGTTGGGACAGGCACAGGTCACTCTAATTTCCCATCAGGAAGAAGAATTAACCACAGGCTCATTCTGCCACCCGGAACCAGAAGAGGGCCTGAAGCCATCCTGCGCTTTTGCGGCCAGCTCCCAAAAACCGTGTTGTAAAATGGAGCTTCCGGGCACTGCAATTCACAAACCTGCAGAGTTATAAATGATAACTCTCGTCCACAAATATATTGAGGGAAGGCAAAGAAGAGGATTTGAAATCAAGGCAGAATTGCAGGAAACAGATTTCAGGAGGTAGATTCGAATCGCCTTTAAAGCACATGAAAAGCGGCAAAACGTTGACAATGATGCCCTTGGCCAAAAAGGGCGTATGCGTTTTTTCCTGAATATATTCAGGAAAAAGCGCATACGCCCTTTTTGGCCAACCAAGCAACCTGGAAAGGCAAATCAGCGCTACAAAGAAGTCTCGCTTCCCATCGGTCAAAAGGGCCATGCTGAAAAAAGTGTCAAAACCAGAAATGCAGGACAGGCCATGGAGAAATGGGAGCCTTGCTACACTGATGGGCGGGATGTAAATTGCCAACAGCCACTCTGAAGAAGTGTACAGTGAGTCCTGAAACATCTAAAAAACACAGCTTAGAGAGCATAGGGCACTTCCACTCATGGGGGTATAAATTGGGAAAATTAAACATCAGCAAGACACAAGCACCCCAAAGTTTAGGGCTGCTCTGTTGACAAGGACCTCCACTTCATTCCACCTTCAATATCCCAGGAAAGAGAAAAATGGATAAAGAAGTTGTGGTCCTTATGTACAATGGAATATCACTCAGCCATGAAATCAATGTCATAAGGCTATTAGCAGCATGATGAGTGGATTTAGGTATGACGATTCTAAGTGAAATAAGTCACACAGAAAAGGACACTTCTCCTAAGGTATCACTGATAGAGGGAATGTAAAAACCGTTACACTTGAACTGAATTACAAAACAGAACAGAGTCTCACATGCAGAAAACACACTATGGCTGCTTAACGGGAAAGGTGAGGTGGGGTGATACATAAAACAAGGGTTTCAAATTAGCTCAGATACCGTTCCATAAAACCAATATGTAATAGACAAGACCTACTCCTTGCTCAGAGAACTGGACTCAACATGCCCTATTCACCGCACGAGAATATATCTGACTAGTAATAATCTTAAAACCTATGTATTGATATCTCTCTGTTAGTGTGTCAAGTGGGTGTAAAGCGGCATAAACACAGCAGTGAAAAGCAGCTAAACCCCATTATAAAAATAAATGACTTTAAAAAACCCATGAAACAAACACAGTGTAAGAGAGAGAAATTCTTACACAATGCGTTCAGGGGCAGTGAGGCAACCTGGATTGACCATATCTAGACCCACAGCTGGATGAGACATAAGGGTGGACACTCTTGGGGCTGAGAGTTTTGGTGAGGTTGGGTGCGCAAATGCAGAACATTTAAATAATACTACGTGGTACCCATCGCATGGGTCCCAAATCTCCAGGTTCAAGGGCATCTTCCTACATCGAAAACATGCATGAGAAACCAAGAAGATGGTACACCTTGTGATGGGGAAAGGTTTCTAAAACGCACCTCATTTCTCATCTCCGTGTGCCCGGGTTCGCCATTCCAGCCGCTTTACTACCAATCTCCCTACTTGGAGCATCAGCACCTTTAACCTTCTGTTCCGTACAGGTTGCAATTTGTCCTGAGGATGAACGGGAAGACGGGGAACCAATGAGAGACTAGCTCTTGGTGTTGGGACAGGCACAGGTCACTCTATTTTCCCATCAGGAAGAAGAATTAACCACAGGCTCATTCTGCCACCCGGAACCAGAAGAGGGCCTGAAGCCATCCTGCGCTTTTGCGGCCAGCTCCCAAAAACCGTGTTGTAAAATGGAGCTTCCGGGCACTGCAATTCACAAACATGCAGAGTTATAAATGATAACTCTCGTCCACAAATATATTGAGGGAAGGCAAAGAAGAGGATTTGAAATCAACGCAGAATTGCAGGAAACAGATTTCAGGAGGTAGATTCGAATTGCCTTTAAAGCACATGAAAAGCGGCAAAACGTTGACAATGATGCCCTTGGCCAAAAAGGGCGTATGCGTTTTTTCCTGAATATATTCAGGAAAAAGTGCATACGCCCTTTTTGGCCAACCAAGCAACCTGGAAAGGCAAATCAGCGCTACAAAGAAGTCTCGCTTCCCATCGGTCAAAAGGGCCATGCTGAAAAAAGTGTCAAAACCAGAAATGCAGGACAGGCCATGGAGAAATGGGAGCCTTGCTACACTGATGGGCGGGATGTAAATTGCCAACAGCCACTCTGGAGAAGTGTACGGTGAGTCCTGAAACATCTAAAAAACACAGCTTAGAGAGCATAGGGCACTTCCACTCATGGGGGTATAAATTGGGAAAATTAAAAATCAGCAAGACACAAGCACCCCAAAGTTTAGGGCTGCTCTGTTGACAAGGACCTCCACTTCATTCCACCTTAAATATCCCAGGAAAGAGAAAAATGGATAAAGAAGTTGTGGTCCTTATGTACAATGGAATATCACTCAGCCATGAAATCAATGTCATAAGGGTAGTAGCAGCATGATGAATGGATTTAGGTACGACGATTCTAAGTGAAATAAGTCACACAGAAAAGGACACTTCTCATAAGGTATCACTTATAGAGGGAATGTAAAAACCGTTACACTTGAACTGAATTACAAAACAGAACAGAGTCACACATGCAGAAAACACACTATGGCTGCTTAACGGGAAAGGTGAAGTGGGGTGATACATAAAACAAGGGTTTCAAATTAGCTCAGATACCGTTCCATAAACCCAATATGTAATAGACAAGACCTACTCCTTGCTCAGAGAACTGGACTCAACACGGCCTATTCACCGCACAAGAATATATCTGACTAGTAATAATCTTAAAACCTATGTATTGATATCTCTCTGTTAGTGTGTCAAGTGAGTGTAAAGCGGCATAAACACAGCAGTGAAAAGCAGCTAAACCCCATTATAAAAATAAATTACTTTGAAAAACCCATGAAACAAAGACAGTGAAAGAGAGCGAAATTCTTACACAATGCGTTCAGGGGCTGTGATGCAACCTGGATTGACCATATCTAGACCCACAGCTGGATGAGACATAAGGGTGGACACTCTTGGGGCTGAGAGGTTTGGTGAGGTTGGGTGAGCAAACGCAGACCTTTTAAAGTAATACTGAGTGGTACCCATCGCATGGGTCCCAAATCTCCAGGTTCAAGGGAATCCTGCTACATTGAAAACATGCATGAGAAACCCAGACGATGGTACACCATGTGATGGGGAAATGTTTCTGAAACGCACCTCATTTCTCATCTCCTTGTGCCCCGGTTCGCCATTCCAGCTGCTTTACTAGCAATCTCCCTACTTGGAGCATCAGCACCTTTAACCTCCTGTTCCGTACAGGTTGCAATTTGTCCTGACGATGAACGGGGAGATGGGGAACCAGTGAGGGACTAGCTCTTGGTGTTGGGACAGACACAGGTCACTCTATTTTCCCATCAGGAAGAAGAATTAACCACAGGCTCAGCCTGCTCCCCGGAACCAGAACAGGGCCTGAAACCATCCTGCGCTTTCGCGGCCAGCTCCCAAAAACGCGAGTTGTAAAATGGAGCTTCCGGGCACTGCAATTCACAAACCTGCAGAGTTATAAATGATAACTCTCGTCCACAAATATATTGAGGGAAGGCAAAGAAGAGGATTTGAAATCAAGGCAGAATTGCAGGAAACAGATTTCAGGAGGTAGATTCGAATCGCCTTTAAAGCACATGAAAAGCGGCAAAACGTTGACAATGATGCCCTTGGCCAAAAAGGGCGTATGCGTTTTTTCCTGAATATATTGAGGAAAAAACGCATACGCCCTTTTTGGCCAACCAAGCAACCTGGAAAGGCAAATCAGCGCTACAAAGAAGTCTCGCTTCCCATCGGTCAAAAGGGCCATGCTGAAAAAAGTGTCAAAACCAGAAATGCAGGACAGGCCATGGAGAAATGGGAGCCTTGCTACACTGATGGGCGGGATGTAAATTGCCAACAGCCACTCTGAAGAAGTGTACGGTGAGTCCTGAAACATCTAAAAAACACAGCTTATAGAGCATAGGGTACTTCCACTCATGGGGGTATAAATAAGGGAAATTAAACATCAGCAAGACACAAGCACCCCAAAGTTTAGGGCTGCTCTGTTGACAAGGACCTCCACTTCATTCCACCTTCAATATCCCAGGAAAGAGAAAAATGGATAAAGAAGTTGTGGTCCTTATGTACAATGGAATATCACTCAGCCATGAAATCAATGTCATAAGGCTAGTAGTAGCAGGATGAGTGGATTTAGGTACGACGATTCTAAGTGAAATAAGTCACACAGAAAAGGACACTTCTCATAAGGTATCACTTATAGAGGGAATGTAAAAACCGTTACAATTGAACTGAATTACAAAACAGAACAGAGTCACACATGCAGAAAACACACTATGGCTGCTTAACGGGAAAGGTGAGGTGGCGTGATACATAAAACAAGGGTTTCAAATTAGCTCAGATACCGTTCCATAAACCCAAAATTTAATAGACAAGACCTACTCCTTGCTCAGAGAACTGGACTCAACACGCCCTATTCACCGCACAAGAATATATCTGACTAGGAATAATCTTAAAACCTATGTATTGATATCTCTCTGTTAGTGTGTCAAGTGGGTGTAAAGCGGCATAAACACAGCAGTGAAAAGCAGCTAAACCCCATTATAAAAATAAATTACTTTGAAAAACCCATGAAACAAACACAGTGAAAGAGAGAGAAATTCTTACACAATGCGTTCAGGGACTGTGATGCAACCTGGATTGACCATATCTAGACCCACAGCTGGATGAGACATAAGGGTGGACACTCCTGGGCCTGAGAGGTTTGGTGAGGTAGGGTGAGCAAACCCAGACCCTCTAAAGTAATACTGCGTGGTACCCGTCCCATGGGTCCCAAATCTCCAGGTTCAAGGGCATCTTCCTACATCGAAAACATGCATGAGAAACCCAGAGGATGGTACACCGTGTGATGGGGAAAGGTTTCTAAAACGCACCTCATTTCTCATCTCCTTGTGCCTGGGTTCGCCATTCCAGCCGCTTTACTAGCAATCTCCCTCCTTGGAGCATCAGCACCTTTAACCTCCTGTTCCGTACAGGTTGCAATTTGTCCTGAGGATGAACGGGAAGATGGGGAACCAATGAGAGACTAGCTCTTGGTGTTGGGACAGGCACAGGTCACACTATTTTACCATCAGGAAGAAGAATTAACCACAGGCTCAGCCTGCCCCCCGGAACCAGAACAGGGCCTGAAGCCATCCTGCGCTTTTGCGGCCAGCTCCCAAAAAAGCGAGTTGTAAAATGGAAGTTCAGGGCACTGCAATTCACAAACCTGCAGAGTTATAAATGATAACTCTCGTCCACAAATATATTGAGGGAAGGCAAAGAAGAGGATTTGAAATCAAGGCAGAATTGCAGGAAACAGATTTCAGGAGGTAGATTCGAATCGCCTTTAAAGCACATGAAAAGCGGCAAAACGTTGACAATGATGCCCTTGGCCAAAAAGGGCGTATGAGTTTTTTCCTGAATATATTCACTAAAAAACGCATATGCCCTTTTTGGCCAACCAAGCAACCTGGAAAGGCAAATCAGCGCTACAGAGAAGACTCGCTACCCATCGGTCAAAAGGGCCATGCTGAAAAAAGTGTCAAAACCAGAAATGCAGGACAGGCCATGGAGAAATGGGAGCCTTGCTACACTGATGGGCGGGATGTAAATTGCCAACAGCCACTCTGGAGAAGTCTAGGGTGAGTCCTGAAACATCTAAAAAACACAGCTTAGAGAGCATAGGGCACTTCCACTCATGGGGGTATAAATTGCGAAAATTTAAAATCAGCAAGACACAAGCACCCCAAAGTTTAGGGCTGCTCTGTTGACAAGGACCTCCACTTCATTCCACCTTAAATATCCCAGGAAAGAGAAAAATGGATAAAGAAGTTGTGGTCCTTATGTACAATGGAATATCACTCAGCCATGAAATCAATGTCATAAGGTGAGTAGCAGCATGATGAGTGGATTTAGGTACGACGATTCTAAGTGAAATAAGTCACACAGAAAAGGACACTTCTCATAAGGTATCACTTATAGAGGGAATGTAAAAACCGTTACACTTGAACTGAATTACAAAACAGAACAGAGTCACACATGCAGAAAACACACTATGGCTGCTTAACGGGAATGGTGAGGTGGGGTGATACATAAAACAAGGGTTTCAAATTAGCTCAGATACCGTTCCATAAACCCAATATGTAATAGACAAGACCTACTCCTTGCTCAGAGGACTGGACTCAACACGCCCTATTCACCGCACAAGAATATATCTGACTAGGAATAATCTTAAAACCTATGTACTGATATCTCTCTGTTAGTGTGTCAAGTGGGTGTAAAGCGGCATAAACACAGCAGTGAAAAGCAGCTAAACCCCATTATAAAAATAAATTACTTTGAAAAACCCATGAAACAAAGACAGTGAAAGAGAGAGAAATTCTTACACAATGCGTTCAGGGGCTGTGATGCAACCTGGATTGACCAAATGTAAACCCACAGCTGGATGAGACAAAAGGGTGGACACTCTTGGGGCTGAGAGGTTTGGTGAGGTAGGGTGAGCAAACGCAGACCCTTTAAAGTAATACTGCGTGGTACCCGTCCCATGGGTCCCAAATCTCCAGGTTCAAGGGCATCTTCCTACATCGAAAACATGCATGAGAAACCCAGAAGATGGTACACCGTGTGATGGGGAAAGGTTTCTAAAACGCACCTCATTTCTCATCTCCTTGTGCCTGGGTTCGCCATTCCAGCGGCTTTACTAGCAAACTCCCTACTTGGAGCATCAGCACCTTTAACCTCCTGTTCCGTACAGGTTGCAATTTGTCCTGGGGATGAATGGGAAGACGGGGAACCAATGAGAGACTAGCGCTTGGTGTGGACACAGGCACAGGTCACTCTATTTTCCCATCAGGAAGAAGAATTAACCACAGGCTCAGCCTGCCCCCCGGAACCAGAACAGGGCGTGAAACCATCATGCGCTTTTGCGGCCAGCTCCCAAAAAAGCGACTTGTAAAATGGAGCTTCAGGGCACTGCAATTCACAAACCTGCAGAGTTATAAATGATAACTCTCGTCCACAAATATATTGAGGGAAGGCAAAGAAGAGGATTTGAAATCAAGGCAGAATTGCAGGAAACAGATTTCAGGAGGTACATTCGAATCGCCTTTAAAGCACATGAAAAGCGGCAAAACGTTGACAATGATTGCCTTGGCCAATAAGGGCGTATGCGTTTTTTCCTGAATATATTCAGGAAAAAACGCATACGCCCTTTTTGGCCAACCAAGCAACCTGGAAAGGCAAATCAGGGCTACAAAGAAGACTCGCTACCCATCGGTCAAAAGGGCCATGCTGAAAAACTTGTCAAAACCAGAAATGCAGGACAGGCCATGGAGAAATGGGAGCCTTGCTACACTGATGGGCGGGATGTAAATTGCCAACAGCCACTCTGGAGAAGTGTACGGTGAGTCCTGAAACATCTGAAAAACACAGCTTAGAGAGCATAGGGCACTTCCACTCATGGGGGTATGAATTGGGAAAATGAAAAATCAGCAAGACACAAGCACCCCAAAGTTTAGGGCTGCTCTGTTGACAAGGACCTCCACTTCATTCCACCTTAAATCTCCCAGGAAAGAGAAAAATGGATTAAGAAGTTGTGGTCCTTATGTACAATGGAATATCACTCAGCCATGAAATCAGTGTCATAAGGTTAGTAGCAGCATGATGAGTGGATTTAGGTACGACGATTCTAAGTGAAATAAGTCACACAGAAAAGGACACTTCTCATAAGGTATCACTTTTAGAGGGAATGTAAAAACCGTTACACTTGAACTGAATTACAAAACAGAACAGAGTCACACATGCAGAAAACACACTATGGCTGCTTAACGGGAAAGGTGAGGTGGGGTGAAACATAAAACAAGGGTATCAAATTAGCTCAGATACCGTTCCATAAACCCAATATGTAGTAGACAAGACCTACTCCTTGCTCAGAGAACTGGACTCAACACGCCCTATTCACCGCACAAGAATATATCTGACTAATAATAATCTTAAAACCTATGTATTGATACCTCTCTGTTAGTGTGTCAAGTGGGTGTAAAGCGGCATAAACACAGCCGTGAAAAGCAGCTAAACCCCATTATGAAAATAAATTACTTTGAAAAACCCATGAAACAACGACAGTGAAAGAGATAGAAATTCTTACACAATGAGTTCAGGGGCTGTGATGCAACCTGGATTGACCATATCTAGACCCACAGCTGGATGAGACATAAGGGTGGACACTCTTGGGGCTGAGAGGTTTGGTGAGGTTGGGTGAGCAAACGCAGACCCTTTAAAGTAATACTGCGTGGTACCCATCGCATGGATCCCAAATCTCCAGCTTCAAGGGCATCTTCCTACATCGAAAACATGCATGAGAAACCCAGAAGATGGTACACCGTGTGATGGGGAAAGGTTTCTAAAACGCACCTCATTTCTCATCTCCTTGTGCCCGGGTTCGCCATTCCAGCCGCTTTACTAGCAATCTCCCTACTTGGAGCATCAGCACCTTTAACCTCCTGTTCCGTACAGGTTGCAATTTGTCCTGAGGATGAACGGGAAGACGGGGAACCAACGAGAGACTAGCTCTTGGTGTCGGGACAGGCACAGGTCACTCTATTTTCCCATCAGGAAGAAGAATTAACCACAGGCTCAGCCTGCCCCCCGGAACCAGAACAGGGCCTGAAGCCATCCTGCGCTTTTGCGGCCTGCTCCCAAAAACCGAGTTGTAAAATGGAGCTTCCGGGCACTGCAATTCACAAACCTGCAGAGTTATAAATGATAACTCTCGTCCACAAATATATTGAGGGAAGGCAAAGAAGAGGATTTGAAATCAAGGCAGAATTGCAGGAAACAGATTTCAGGAGGTAGATTCGAATCGCCTTTAAAGCACATGAAAAGCGGCAAAACGTTGACAATGATGCCCTTGGCCAAAAAGGGCGTATGCGTTTTTTCCTGAATATATTCAGGAAAAAGCGCATACGCCCTTTTTGGCCAACCAAGCAACCTGGAAAGGCAAATCAGCGCTACAAAGAAGTCTCGCTTCCCATCGGTCAAAAGGGCCATGCTGAAAAAAGTGTCAAAACCAGAAATGCAGGACAGGCCATGGAGAAATGGGAGCCTTGCTACACTGATGGGCGGGATGTAAATTGCCAACAGCCACTCTGAAGAAGTGTACAGTGAGTCCTGAAACATCTAAAAAACACAGCTTAGAGAGCATAGGGCACTTCCACTCATGGGGGTATAAATTGGGAAAATTAAACATCAGCAAGACACAAGCACCCCAAAGTTTAGGGCTGCTCTGTTGACAGGGACCTCCACTTCATTCCACCTTAAATATCCCAGGAAAGAGAAAAATGGATAAAGAAGTTGTGGTCCTTATGTATAATGGAATATCACTCAGCCATGAAATCAATGTCATAAGGCTAGTAGCAGGATGATGAGTGGATTTAGGTACGACGATTCTAAGTGAAATAAGTCACACAGAAAAGGACAGTTCTCATAAGGTATCACTTATAGAGGGAATGTAAAAACCGTTACACTTGAACTGAATTACAAAACAGAACAGAGTCTCACATGCAGAAAACACACTATGGCTGCTTAACGGGAAAGGTGAGGTGGGGTGATACATAAAACAAGGGTTTCAAATTAGCTCAGATACCGTTCCATAAACCCAATATGTAATAGACAAGACCTACTCCTTGCTCAGAGAACTGGACTCAACATGCCCTATTCACCGCACGAGAATATATCTGACTAGTAATAATCTTAAAACCTATGTATTGATATCTCTCTGTTAGTGTGTCAAGTGGGTGTAAAGCGGCATAAACACAGCAGTGAAAAGCAGCTAAACCCCATTATAAAAATAAATGACTTTAAAAAACCCATGAAACAAAGACAGTGTAAGGGAGAGAAATTCTTACACAATGCGTTCAGGGGCAGTGAGGCAACCTGGATTGACCATATCTAGACCCACAGCTGGATGAGACATAAGGGTTGACACTCTTGGGGCTGAGAGTTTTGGTGAGGTTGGGTGAGCAAATGCAGACCATTTAAATAATACTACGTGGTACCCATCGCATGGGTCCCAAATCTCCAGGTTCAAGGGCATCTTCCTACATCGAAAACATGCATGAGAAACCAAGAAGATGGTACACCTTGTGATGGGGAAAGGTTTCTAAAACGCACCTCATTTCTCATCTCCGTGTGCCCGGGTTCGCCATTCCAGCCACTTTACTACCAATCTCCCTACTTGGAGCAGCAGCACCTTTAACCTTCTGTTCCGTACAGGTTGCAATTTGTCCTGAGGATGAACGGGAAGACGGGGAACCAATGAGAGACTAGCTCTTGGTGTTGGGACAGGCACAGGTCACTCTATTTTCCCATCAGGAAGAAGAATTAACCACAGGCTCATTCTGCCACCCGGAACCAGAAGAGGGCCTGAAGCCATCCTGCGCTTTTGCGGCCAGCTCCCAAAAACCGTGTTGTAAAATGGAGCTTCCGTGCACTGCAATTCACAAACCTGCAGAGTTATAAATGATAACTCTCGTCCACAAATATATTGAGGGAAGGCAAAGAAGAGGATTTGAAATCAAGGCAGAATTGCAGGAAACAGATTTCAGGAGGTAGATTCGAATCGCCTTTAAAGCACATGAAAAGCGGCAAAACGTTGACAATGATGCCCTTGGCCAAAAAGGGCGTATGCGTTTTTTCCTGAATATATTCAGGAAAAAGCGCATATGCCCTTTTTGGCCAACCAAGCAACCTGGAAAGGCAAATCAGCGCTACAAAGAAGTCTCGCTTCCCATCGGTCAAAAGGGCCATGCTGAAAAAAGTGTCAAAACCAGAAATGCAGGACAGGCCATGGAGAAATGGGAGCCTTGCTACACTGATGGGCGGGATGTAAATTGCCAACAGCCACTCTGAAGAAGTGTACAGTGAGTCCTGAAACATCTAAAAAACACAGCTTAGAGAGCATAGGGCACTTCCACTCATGGGGGTATAAATTGGGAAAATTAAACATCAGCAAGACACAAGCACCCCAAAGTTTAGGGCTGCTCTGTTGACAGGGACCTCCACTTCATTCCACCTTCAATATCCCAGGAAAGAGAAAAATGGATAAAGAAGTTGTGGTCCTTATGTACAATGGAATATCACTCAGCCATGAAATCAATGTCATAAGGCTATTAGCAGCATGATGAGTGGATTTAGGTATGACGATTCTAAGTGAAATAAGTCACACAGAAAAGGACAGTTCTCATAAGGTATCACTTATAGAGGGAATGTAAAAACCGTTACACTTGAACTGAATTACAAAACAGAACAGAGTCTCACATGCAGAAAACACACTATGGCTGCTTAACGGGAAAGGTGAGGTGGGGTGATACATAAAACAAGGGTTTCAAATTAGCTCAGATACCGTTCCATAAACCCAATATGTAATAGACAAGACCTACTCCTTGCTCAGAGAACTGGACTCAACATGCCCTATTCACCGCACGAGAATATATCTGACTAGTAATAATCTTAAAACCTATGTATTGATATCTCTCTGTTAGTGTGTCAAGTGGGTGTAAAGCGGCATAAACACAGCAGTGAAAAGCAGCTAAACCCCATTATAAAAATAAATGACTTTAAAAAACCCATGAAACAGGGCTTCCCTGGTGGCGCAGTGGTTGAGAATCTGCCTGCCAATGCAGGGGACACGGGTTCGAGCCCTGGTCTGGGAAGATCCCACATGCCACGGAGCAACTAGGCCCGTGAGCCACAATTACTGAGCCTGCGCGTCTGGAGCCTGTGCTCCGCAACAGGAGAGGCCGCGATAATGGGAGGCCTGCGCACCGCGATGAGGAGTGGCCCCCACTTGCCACAACTGGAGAAAGCCCTCGCACAGAAACGAAGACCCAACACAGCCATAAATAAATAAATAAATAAAAATTAAACTTAAAAAAAAAAAAAAAGTTAATCGATAACATTAAAAAAAAAAAAGCTTCCTAATTTAAAAAAAAAAAAAAAAAAAAAAAAAAAAAAAACCCATGAAACAAAGACAGTGTAAGAGAGAGAAATTCTTACACAATGCGTTCAGGGGCAGTGAGGCAACCTGGATTGACCATATCTAGACCCACAGCTGGATGAGACATAAGGGTTGACACTCTTGGGGCTGAGAGTTTTGGTGAGGTTGGGTGAGCAAATGCAGACCATTTAAATAATACTACGTGGTACCCATCGCATGGGTCCCAAATCTCCAGCTTCAAGGGCATCTTCCTACATCGAAAACATGCATGAGAAACCAAGAAGATGGTACACCTTGTGATGGGGAAAGGTTTCTAAAACGCACCTCATTTCTCATCTCCGTGTGCCCGGGTTCGCCATTCCAGCCGCTTTACTACCAATCTCCCTACCTGGAGCAGCAGCACCTTTAACCTTCTGTTCCGTACAGGTTGCAATTTGTCCTGAGGATGAACGGGAAGACGGGGAACCAATGAGAGACTAGCTCTTGGTGTTGGGACAGGCACAGGTCACTCTATTTTCCCATCAGGAAGAAGAATTAACCACAGGCTCATTCTGCCACCCGGAACCAGAAGAGGGCCTGAAGCCATCCTGCGCTTTTGCGGCCAGCTCCCAAAAACCGTGTTGTAAAATGGAGCTTCCGGGCACTGCAATTCACAAACCTGCAGAGTTATAAATGATAACTCTCGTCCACAAATATATTGAGGGAAGGCAAAGAAGAGGATTTGAAATCAAGGCAGAATTGCAGGAAACAGATTTCAGGAGGTAGATTCGAATCGCCTTTAAAGCACATGAAAAGCGGCAAAACGTTGACAATGATGCCCTTGGCCAAAAAGGGCGTATGCGTTTTTTCCTGAATATATTCAGGAAAAAGCGCATACGCCCTTTTTGGCCAACCAAGCAACCTGGAAAGGCAAATCAGCGCTACAAAGAAGTCTCGCTTCCCATCGGTCAAAAGGGCCATGCTGAAAAAAGTGTCAAAACCAGAAATGCAGGACAGGCCATGGAGAAATGGGAGCCTTGCTACACTGATGGGCGGGATGTAAATTGCCAACAGCCACTCTGAAGAAGTGTACAGTGAGTCCTGAAACATCTAAAAAACACAGCTTAGAGAGCATAGGGCACTTCCACTCATGGGGGTATAAATTGGGAAAATTAAACATCAGCAAGACACAAGCACCCCAAAGTTTAGGGCTGCTCTGTTGACAAGGACCTCCACTTCATTCCACCTTCAATATCCCAGGAAAGAGAAAAATGGATAAAGAAGTTGTGGTCCTTATGTACAATGGAATATCACTCAGCCATGAAATCAATGTCATAAGGCTATTAGCAGCATGATGAGTGGATTTAGGTATGACGATTCTAAGTGAAATAAGTCACACAGAAAAGGACACTTCTCCTAAGGTATCACTGATAGAGGGAATGTAAAAACCGTTACACTTGAACTGAATTACAAAACAGAACAGAGTCTCACATGCAGAAAACACACTATGGCTGCTTAACGGGAAAGGTGAGGTGGGGTGATACATAAAACAAGGGTTTCAAATTAGCTCAGATACCGTTCCATAAACCCAATATGTAATAGACAAGACCTACTCCTTGCTCAGAGAACTGGACTCAACATGCCCTATTCACCGCACGAGAATATATCTGACTAGTAATAATCTTAAAACCTATGTATTGATATCTCTCTGTTAGTGTGTCAAGTGGGTGTAAAGCGGCATAAACACAGCAGTGAAAAGCAGCTAAACCCCATTATAAAAATAAATGACTTTAAAAAACCCATGAAACAAACACAGTGTAAGAGAGAGAAATTCTTACACAATGCGTTCAGGGGCAGTGAGGCAACCTGGATTGACCATATCTAGACCCACAGCTGGATGAGACATAAGGGTGGACACTCTTGGGGCTGAGAGTTTTGGTGAGGTTGGGTGAGCAAATGCAGAACATTTAAATAATACTACGTGGTACCCATCGCATGGGTTCCAAATCTCCAGGTTCAAGGGCATCTTCCTACATCGAAAACATGCATGAGAAACCAAGAAGATGGTACACCTTGTGATGGGGAAAGGTTTCTAAAACGCACCTCATTTCTCATCTCCGTGTGCCCGGGTTCGCCATTCCAGCCGCTTTACTACCAATCTCCCTACCTGGAGCAGCAGCACCTTTAACCTTCTGTTCCGTACAGGTTGCAATTTGTCCTGAGGATGAACGGGAAGACGGGGAACCAATGAGAGACTAGCTCTTGGTGTTGGGACAGGCACAGGTCACTCTATTTTCCCATCAGGAAGAAGAATTAACCACAGGCTCATTCTGCCACCCGGAACCAGAAGAGGGCCTGAAGCCATCCTGCGCTTTTGCGGCCAGCTCCCAAAAACCGTGTTGTAAAATGGAGCTTCCGGGCACTGCAATTCACAAACCTGCAGAGTTATAAATGATAACTCTCGTCCACAAATATATTGAGGGAAGGCAAAGAAGAGGATTTGAAATCAAGGCAGAATTGCAGGAAACAGATTTCAGGAGGTAGATTCGAATCGCCTTTAAAGCACATGAAAAGCGGCAAAACGTTGACAATGATGCCCTTGGCCAAAAAGGGCGTATGCGTTTTTTCCTGAATATATTCAGGAAAAAGCGCATACGCCCTTTTTGGCCAACCAAGCAACCTGGAAAGGCAAATCAGCGCTACAAAGAAGTCTCGCTTCCCATCGGTCAAAAGGGCCATGCTGAAAAAAGTGTCAAAACCAGAAATGCAGGACAGGCCATGGAGAAATGGGAGCCTTGCTACACTGATGGGCGGGATGTAAATTGCCAACAGCCACTCTGAAGAAGTGTACAGTGAGTCCTGAAACATCTAAAAAACACAGCTTAGAGAGCATAGGGCACTTCCACTCATGGGGGTATAAATTGGGAAAATTAAACATCAGCAAGACACAAGCACCCCAAAGTTTAGGGCTGCTCTGTTGACAAGGACCTCCACTTCATTCCACCTTCAATATCCCAGGAAAGAGAAAAATGGATAAAGAAGTTGTGGTCCTTATGTACAATGGAATATCACTCAGCCATGAAATCAATGTCATAAGGCTATTAGCAGCATGATGAGTGGATTTAGGTATGACGATTCTAAGTGAAATAAGTCACACAGAAAAGGACACTTCTCCTAAGGTATCACTGATAGAGGGAATGTAAAAACCGTTACACTTGAACTGAATTACAAAACAGAACAGAGTCTCACATGCAGAAAACACACTATGGCTGCTTAACGGGAAAGGTGAGGTGGGGTGATACATAAAACAAGGGTTTCAAATTAGCTCAGATACCGTTCCATAAAACCAATATGTAATAGACAAGACCTACTCCTTGCTCAGAGAACTGGACTCAACATGCCCTATTCACCGCACGAGAATATATCTGACTAGTAATAATCTTAAAACCTATGTATTGATATCTCTCTGTTAGTGTGTCAAGTGGGTGTAAAGCGGCATAAACACAGCAGTGAAAAGCAGCTAAACCCCATTATAAAAATAAATGACTTTAAAAAACCCATGAAACAAACACAGTGTAAGAGAGAGAAATTCTTACACAATGCGTTCAGGGGCAGTGAGGCAACCTGGATTGACCATATCTAGACCCACAGCTGGATGAGACATAAGGGTGGACACTCTTGGGGCTGAGAGTTTTGGTGAGGTTGGGTGCGCAAATGCAGAACATTTAAATAATACTACGTGGTACCCATCGCATGGGTCCCAAATCTCCAGGTTCAAGGGCATCTTCCTACATCGAAAACATGCATGAGAAACCAAGAAGATGGTACACCTTGTGATGGGGAAAGGTTTCTAAAACGCACCTCATTTCTCATCTCCGTGTGCCCGGGTTCGCCATTCCAGCCGCTTTACTACCAATCTCCCTACTTGGAGCATCAGCACCTTTAACCTTCTGTTCCGTACAGGTTGCAATTTGTCCTGAGGATGAACGGGAAGACGGGGAACCAATGAGAGACTAGCTCTTGGTGTTGGGACAGGCACAGGTCACTCTATTTTCCCATCAGGAAGAAGAATTAACCACAGGCTCATTCTGCCACCCGGAACCAGAAGAGGGCCTGAAGCCATCCTGCGCTTTTGCGGCCAGCTCCCAAAAACCGTGTTGTAAAATGGAGCTTCCGGGCACTGCAATTCACAAACATGCAGAGTTATAAATGATAACTCTCGTCCACAAATATATTGAGGGAAGGCAAAGAAGAGGATTTGAAATCAACGCAGAATTGCAGGAAACAGATTTCAGGAGGTAGATTCGAATTGCCTTTAAAGCACATGAAAAGCGGCAAAACGTTGACAATGATGCCCTTGGCCAAAAAGGGCGTATGCGTTTTTTCCTGAATATATTCAGGAAAAAGTGCATACGCCCTTTTTGGCCAACCAAGCAACCTGGAAAGGCAAATCAGCGCTACAAAGAAGTCTCGCTTCCCATCGGTCAAAAGGGCCATGCTGAAAAAAGTGTCAAAACCAGAAATGCAGGACAGGCCATGGAGAAATGGGAGCCTTGCTACACTGATGGGCGGGATGTAAATTGCCAACAGCCACTCTGGAGAAGTGTACGGTGAGTCCTGAAACATCTAAAAAACACAGCTTAGAGAGCATAGGGCACTTCCACTCATGGGGGTATAAATTGGGAAAATTAAAAATCAGCAAGACACAAGCACCCCAAAGTTTAGGGCTGCTCTGTTGACAAGGACCTCCACTTCATTCCACCTTAAATATCCCAGGAAAGAGAAAAATGGATAAAGAAGTTGTGGTCCTTATGTACAATGGAATATCACTCAGCCATGAAATCAATGTCATAAGGGTAGTAGCAGCATGATGAATGGATTTAGGTACGACGATTCTAAGTGCAATAAGTCACACAGAAAAGGACACTTCTCATAAGGTATCACTTATAGAGGGAATGTAAAAACCGTTACACTTGAACTGAATTACAAAACAGAACAGAGTCACACATGCAGAAAACACACTATGGCTGCTTAACGGGAAAGGTGAAGTGGGGTGATACATAAAACAAGGGTTTCAAATTAGCTCAGATACCGTTCCATAAACCCAATATGTAATAGACAAGACCTACTCCTTGCTCAGAGAACTGGACTCAACACGGCCTATTCACCGCACAAGAATATATCTGACTAGTAATAATCTTAAAACCTATGTATTGATATCTCTCTGTTAGTGTGTCAAGTGAGTGTAAAGCGGCATAAACACAGCAGTGAAAAGCAGCTAAACCCCATTATAAAAATAAATTACTTTGAAAAACCCATGAAACAAAGACAGTGAAAGAGAGCGAAATTCTTACACAATGCGTTCAGGGGCTGTGATGCAACCTGGATTGACCATATCTAGACCCACAGCTGGATGAGACATAAGGGTGGACACTCTTGGGGCTGAGAGGTTTGGTGAGGTTGGGTGAGCAAACGCAGACCTTTTAAAGTAATACTGAGTGGTACCCATCGCATGGGTCCCAAATCTCCAGGTTCAAGGGAATCCTGCTACATTGAAAACATGCATGAGAAACCCAGACGATGGTACACCATGTGATGGGGAAATGTTTCTGAAACGCACCTCATTTCTCATCTCCTTGTGCCCCGGTTCGCCATTCCAGCTGCTTTACTAGCAATCTCCCTACTTGGAGCATCAGCACCTTTAACCTCCTGTTCCGTACAGGTTGCAATTTGTCCTGACGATGAACGGGGAGATGGGGAACCAGTGAGGGACTAGCTCTTGGTGTTGGGACAGACACAGGTCACTCTATTTTCCCATCAGGAAGAAGAATTAACCACAGGCTCAGCCTGCTCCCCGGAACCAGAACAGGGCCTGAAACCATCCTGCGCTTTCGCGGCCAGCTCCCAAAAACGCGAGTTGTAAAATGGAGCTTCCGGGCACTGCAATTCACAAACCTGCAGAGTTATAAATGATAACTCTCGTCCACAAATATATTGAGGGAAGGCAAAGAAGAGGATTTGAAATCAAGGCAGAATTGCAGGAAACAGATTTCAGGAGGTAGATTCGAATCGCCTTTAAAGCACATGAAAAGCGGCAAAACGTTGACAATGATGCCCTTGGCCAAAAAGGGCGTATGCGTTTTTTCCTGAATATATTGAGGAAAAAACGCATACGCCCTTTTTGGCCAACCAAGCAACCTGGAAAGGCAAATCAGCGCTACAAAGAAGTCTCGCTTCCCATCGGTCAAAAGGGCCATGCTGAAAAAAGTGTCAAAACCAGAAATGCAGGACAGGCCATGGAGAAATGGGAGCCTTGCTACACTGATGGGCGGGATGTAAATTGCCAACAGCCACTCTGAAGAAGTGTACGGTGAGTCCTGAAACATCTAAAAAACACAGCTTATAGAGCATAGGGTACTTCCACTCATGGGGGTATAAATAAGGGAAATTAAACATCAGCAAGACACAAGCACCCCAAAGTTTAGGGCTGCTCTGTTGACAAGGACCTCCACTTCATTCCACCTTCAATATCCCAGGAAAGAGAAAAATGGATAAAGAAGTTGTGGTCCTTATGTACAATGGAATATCACTCAGCCATGAAATCAATGTCATAAGGCTAGTAGTAGCAGGATGAGTGGATTTAGGTACGACGATTCTAAGTGAAATAAGTCACACAGAAAAGGACACTTCTCATAAGGTATCACTTATAGAGGGAATGTAAAAACCGTTACAATTGAACTGAATTACAAAACAGAACAGAGTCACACATGCAGAAAACACACTATGGCTGCTTAACGGGAAAGGTGAGGTGGCGTGATACATAAAACAAGGGTTTCAAATTAGCTCAGATACCGTTCCATAAACCCAAAATTTAATAGACAAGACCTACTCCTTGCTCAGAGAACTGGACTCAACACGCCCTATTCACCGCACAAGAATATATCTGACTAGGAATAATCTTAAAACCTATGTATTGATATCTCTCTGTTAGTGTGTCAAGTGGGTGTAAAGCGGCATAAACACAGCAGTGAAAAGCAGCTAAACCCCATTATAAAAATAAATTACTTTGAAAAACCCATGAAACAAACACAGTGAAAGAGAGAGAAATTCTTACACAATGCGTTCAGGGACTGTGATGCAACC
Organism: Balaenoptera borealis; assembly: GCF_965194805.1. NCBI lineage: Eukaryota > Metazoa > Chordata > Mammalia > Artiodactyla > Balaenopteridae > Balaenoptera > Balaenoptera borealis. The sequence goes on from NW_028123421.1 coordinate 260,017, forward strand.
TGGATTGACCATATCTAGACCCACAGCTGGATGAGACATAAGGGTGGACACTCCTGGGCCTGAGAGGTTTGGTGAGGTAGGGTGAGCAAACCCAGACCCTCTAAAGTAATACTGCGTGGTACCCGTCCCATGGGTCCCAAATCTCCAGGTTCAAGGGCATCTTCCTACATCGAAAACATGCATGAGAAACCCAGAGGATGGTACACCGTGTGATGGGGAAAGGTTTCTAAAACGCACCTCATTTCTCATCTCCTTGTGCCTGGGTTCGCCATTCCAGCCGCTTTACTAGCAATCTCCCTACTTGGAGCATCAGCACCTTTAACCTCCTGTTCCGTACAGGTTGCAATTTGTCCTGAGGATGAACGGGAAGATGGGGAACCAATGAGAGACTAGCTCTTGGTGTTGGGACAGGCACAGGTCACACTATTTTACCATCAGGAAGAAGAATTAACCACAGGCTCAGCCTGCCCCCCGGAACCAGAACAGGGCCTGAAGCCATCCTGCGCTTTTGCGGCCAGCTCCCAAAAAAGCGAGTTGTAAAATGGAAGTTCAGGGCACTGCAATTCACAAACCTGCAGAGTTATAAATGATAACTCTCGTCCACAAATATATTGAGGGAAGGCAAAGAAGAGGATTTGAAATCAAGGCAGAATTGCAGGAAACAGATTTCAGGAGGTAGATTCGAATCGCCTTTAAAGCACATGAAAAGCGGCAAAACGTTGACAATGATGCCCTTGGCCAAAAAGGGCGTATGAGTTTTTTCCTGAATATATTCACTAAAAAACGCATATGCCCTTTTTGGCCAACCAAGCAACCTGGAAAGGCAAATCAGCGCTACAGAGAAGACTCGCTACCCATCGGTCAAAAGGGCCATGCTGAAAAAAGTGTCAAAACCAGAAATGCAGGACAGGCCATGGAGAAATGGGAGCCTTGCTACACTGATGGGCGGGATGTAAATTGCCAACAGCCACTCTGGAGAAGTCTAGGGTGAGTCCTGAAACATCTAAAAAACACAGCTTAGAGAGCATAGGGCACTTCCACTCATGGGGGTATAAATTGCGAAAATTTAAAATCAGCAAGACACAAGCACCCCAAAGTTTAGGGCTGCTCTGTTGACAAGGACCTCCACTTCATTCCACCTTAAATATCCCAGGAAAGAGAAAAATGGATAAAGAAGTTGTGGTCCTTATGTACAATGGAATATCACTCAGCCATGAAATCAATGTCATAAGGTGAGTAGCAGCATGATGAGTGGATTTAGGTACGACGATTCTAAGTGAAATAAGTCACACAGAAAAGGACACTTCTCATAAGGTATCACTTATAGAGGGAATGTAAAAACCGTTACACTTGAACTGAATTACAAAACAGAACAGAGTCACACATGCAGAAAACACACTATGGCTGCTTAACGGGAATGGTGAGGTGGGGTGATACATAAAACAAGGGTTTCAAATTAGCTCAGATACCGTTCCATAAACCCAATATGTAATAGACAAGACCTACTCCTTGCTCAGAGGACTGGACTCAACACGCCCTATTCACCGCACAAGAATATATCTGACTAGGAATAATCTTAAAACCTATGTACTGATATCTCTCTGTTAGTGTGTCAAGTGGGTGTAAAGCGGCATAAACACAGCAGTGAAAAGCAGCTAAACCCCATTATAAAAATAAATTACTTTGAAAAACCCATGAAACAAAGACAGTGAAAGAGAGAGAAATTCTTACACAATGCGTTCAGGGGCTGTGATGCAACCTGGATTGACCAAATGTAAACCCACAGCTGGATGAGACAAAAGGGTGGACACTCTTGGGGCTGAGAGGTTTGGTGAGGTAGGGTGAGCAAACGCAGACCCTTTAAAGTAATACTGCGTGGTACCCGTCCCATGGGTCCCAAATCTCCAGGTTCAAGGGCATCTTCCTACATCGAAAACATGCATGAGAAACCCAGAAGATGGTACACCGTGTGATGGGGAAAGGTTTCTAAAACGCACCTCATTTCTCATCTCCTTGTGCCTGGGTTCGCCATTCCAGCGGCTTTACTAGCAAACTCCCTACTTGGAGCATCAGCACCTTTAACCTCCTGTTCCGTACAGGTTGCAATTTGTCCTGGGGATGAATGGGAAGACGGGGAACCAATGAGAGACTAGCGCTTGGTGTGGACACAGGCACAGGTCACTCTATTTTCCCATCAGGAAGAAGAATTAACCACAGGCTCAGCCTGCCCCCCGGAACCAGAACAGGGCGTGAAACCATCATGCGCTTTTGCGGCCAGCTCCCAAAAAAGCGACTTGTAAAATGGAGCTTCAGGGCACTGCAATTCACAAACCTGCAGAGTTATAAATGATAACTCTCGTCCACAAATATATTGAGGGAAGGCAAAGAAGAGGATTTGAAATCAAGGCAGAATTGCAGGAAACAGATTTCAGGAGGTAGATTCGAATCGCCTTTAAAGCACATGAAAAGCGGCAAAACGTTGACAATGATTGCCTTGGCCAATAAGGGCGTATGCGTTTTTTCCTGAATATATTCAGGAAAAAACGCATACGCCCTTTTTGGCCAACCAAGCAACCTGGAAAGGCAAATCAGGGCTACAAAGAAGACTCGCTACCCATCGGTCAAAAGGGCCATGCTGAAAAACTTGTCAAAACCAGAAATGCAGGACAGGCCATGGAGAAATGGGAGCCTTGCTACACTGATGGGCGGGATGTAAATTGCCAACAGCCACTCTGGAGAAGTGTACGGTGAGTCCTGAAACATCTGAAAAACACAGCTTAGAGAGCATAGGGCACTTCCACTCATGGGGGTATGAATTGGGAAAATGAAAAATCAGCAAGACACAAGCACCCCAAAGTTTAGGGCTGCTCTGTTGACAAGGACCTCCACTTCATTCCACCTTAAATCTCCCAGGAAAGAGAAAAATGGATTAAGAAGTTGTGGTCCTTATGTACAATGGAATATCACTCAGCCATGAAATCAGTGTCATAAGGTTAGTAGCAGCATGATGAGTGGATTTAGGTACGACGATTCTAAGTGAAATAAGTCACACAGAAAAGGACACTTCTCATAAGGTATCACTTTTAGAGGGAATGTAAAAACCGTTACACTTGAACTGAATTACAAAACAGAACAGAGTCACACATGCAGAAAACACACTATGGCTGCTTAACGGGAAAGGTGAGGTGGGGTGAAACATAAAACAAGGGTATCAAATTAGCTCAGATACCGTTCCATAAACCCAATATGTAGTAGACAAGACCTACTCCTTGCTCAGAGAACTGGACTCAACACGCCCTATTCACCGCACAAGAATATATCTGACTAATAATAATCTTAAAACCTATGTATTGATACCTCTCTGTTAGTGTGTCAAGTGGGTGTAAAGCGGCATAAACACAGCCGTGAAAAGCAGCTAAACCCCATTATGAAAATAAATTACTTTGAAAAACCCATGAAACAACGACAGTGAAAGAGATAGAAATTCTTACACAATGAGTTCAGGGGCTGTGATGCAACCTGGATTGACCATATCTAGACCCACAGCTGGATGAGACATAAGGGTGGACACTCTTGGGGCTGAGAGGTTTGGTGAGGTTGGGTGAGCAAACGCAGACCCTTTAAAGTAATACTGCGTGGTACCCATCGCATGGATCCCAAATCTCCAGCTTCAAGGGCATCTTCCTACATCGAAAACATGCATGAGAAACCCAGAAGATGGTACACCGTGTGATGGGGAAAGGTTTCTAAAACGCACCTCATTTCTCATCTCCTTGTGCCCGGGTTCGCCATTCCAGCCGCTTTACGAGCAATCTCCCTACTTGGAGCATCAGCACCTTTAACCTCCTGTTCCGTACAGGTTGCAATTTGTCCTGAGGATGAACGGGAAGACGGGGAACCAATGAGAGACTAGCTCTTGGTGTCGGGACAGGCACAGGTCACTCTATTTTCCCATCAGGAAGAAGAATTAACCACAGGCTCAGCCTGCCCCCCGGAACCAGAACAGGGCCTGAAGCCATCCTGCGCTTTTGCGGCCAGCTCCCAAAAAAGCGAGTTGTAAAATGGAGGTTCAGGGCACTGCAATTCACAAACCTGCAGAGTTATAAATGATAACTCTCGTCCACAAATATATTGAGGGAAGGCAAAGAAGAGGATTTGAAATCAAGGCAGAATTGCACGAAACAGATTTCAGGAGGTAGATACGAATCGCCTTTAAAGCACATGAAAAGCGGCAAAACGTTGACAATGATGCCCTTGGCCAAAAAGGGCGTATGCGTTTTTTCCTGAATATATTCAGGAAAAAACGCATACGCCCTTTTTGGCCAACCAAGCAACCTGGAAAGGCAAATCAGCGCTACAGATAAGTCTCGCTTCCCATCGGTCAAAAGGGCCATGCTGAAAAAAGTGTCAAAACCAGAAATGCAGGACAGGCCATGGAGAAATGGGAGCCTGGCTACACTGATGGGCGGGATGTAAATTGCCAACAGCCACTCTGGAGAAGTGTACGGTGTGTCCTGAAACATCTGAAAAACACATCTTAGAGAGCATAGGGCACTTCCACTCATGGGGGTATAAATTGGGAAAATTAAAAATCAGCAAGACACAAGCACCCCAAAGTTGAGGGCTGCTCTGTTGACAAGGACCTCCACTTCATTCCACCTTAAATATCCCAGGAAAGAGAAAAATGGATAAAGAAGTTGTGGTCCTTATGTACAATGGAATATCACTCAGCCATGAAATCAATGTCATAAGGTTAGTAGCAGCATGATGAGTGGATTTAGGTACGACGATTCTAAGTGAAATAAGTCACACAGAAAAGGACACTTCTCATAAGGTATCACTGATAGAGGGAATGTAAAAACCGTTACACTTGAACTGAATTACAAAACAGAACAGAGTCACACATGCAGAAAACACACTATGGCTGCTTAACGGGAAAGGTGAGGTGGGGTGATACATAAAACAAGGGTATCAAATTAGCTCAGATACCGTTCCATAAACCCAATATGTAGTAGACAAGACCTACTCCTTGCTCAGAGAACTGGACTCAACACGCCCTATTCACCGCACAAGAATATATCTGACTAGTAATAATCTTAAAACCTATGTATTGATATCTCTCTGTTAGTGTGTCAAGTGGGTGTAAAGCGGCATAAACACAGCAGTGAAAAGCAGCTAAACCCCATTATGAAAATAAATTACTTTGAAAAACCCATGAAACAACGACAGTGAAAGAGATAGAAATTCTTACACAATGAGTTCAGGGGCTGTGATGCAACCTGGATTGACCATATCTAGACCCACAGCTGGATGAGACATAAGGGTGGACACTCTTGGGGCTGAGAGGTTTGGTGAGGTTGGGTGAGCAAACGCAGACCCTTTAAAGGAATACTGCGTGGTACCCATCGCATGGGTCCCAAATCTCCAGCTTCAAGGGCATCTTCCTACATCGAAAACATGCATGAGAAACCCAGAAGATGGTACACCGTGTGATGGGGAAAGGTTTCTAAAACGCACCTCATTTCTCATCTCCTTGTGCCCGGGTTCGCCATTCCAGCCCCTTTACTAGCAATCTCCCTACTTGGAGCATCAGCACCTTTAACCTCCTGTTCCGTACAGGTTGCAATTTGTCCTGACGATGAACGGGGAGATGGGGAACCAGTGAGGGACTAGCTCTTGGTGTTGGGACAGACACAGGTCACTCTATTTTCCCATCAGGAAGAAGAATTAACCACAGGCTCAGCCTGCTCCCCGGAACCAGAACAGGGCCTGAAACCATCCTGCGCTTTCGCGGCCAGCTCCCAAAAACGCGAGTTGTAAAATGGAGCTTCCGGGCACTGCAATTCACAAACCTGCAGAGTTATAAATGATAACTCTCGTCCACAAATATATTGAGGGAAGGCAAAGAAGAGGATTTGAAATCAAGGCAGAATTGCAGGAAACAGATTTCAGGAGGTAGATTCGAATCGCCTTTAAAGCACATGAAAAGCGGCAAAACGTTGACAATGATGCCCTTGGCCAAAAAGGGCGTATGCGTTTTTTCCTGAATATATTGAGGAAAAAACGCATACGCCCTTTTTGGCCAACCAAGCAACCTGGAAAGGCAAATCAGCGCTACAAAGAAGTCTCGCTTCCCATCGGTCAAAAGGGCCATGCTGAAAAAAGTGTCAAAACCAGAAATGCAGGACAGGCCATGGAGAAATGGGAGCCTTGCTACACTGATGGGCGGGATGTAAATTGCCAACAGCCACTCTGAAGAAGTGTACGGTGAGTCCTGAAACATCTAAAAAACACAGCTTATAGAGCATAGGGTACTTCCACTCATGGGGGTATAAATAAGGGAAATTAAACATCAGCAAGACACAAGCACCCCAAAGTTTAGGGCTGCTCTGTTGACAAGGACCTCCACTTCATTCCACCTTCAATATCCCAGGAAAGAGAAAAATGGATAAAGAAGTTGTGGTCCTTATGTACAATGGAATATCACTCAGCCATGAAATCAATGTCATAAGGCTAGTAGTAGCAGGATGAGTGGATTTAGGTACGACGATTCTAAGTGAAATAAGTCACACAGAAAAGGACACTTCTCATAAGGTATCACTTATAGAGGGAATGTAAAAACCGTTACAATTGAACTGAATTACAAAACAGAACAGAGTCACACATGCAGAAAACACACTATGGCTGCTTAACGGGAAAGGTGAGGTGGCGTGATACATAAAACAAGGGTTTCAAATTAGCTCAGATACCGTTCCATAAACCCAAAATTTAATAGACAAGACCTACTCCTTGCTCAGAGAACTGGACTCAACACGCCCTATTCACCGCACAAGAATATATCTGACTAGGAATAATCTTAAAACCTATGTATTGATATCTCTCTGTTAGTGTGTCAAGTGGGTGTAAAGCGGCATAAACACAGCAGTGAAAAGCAGCTAAACCCCATTATAAAAATAAATTACTTTGAAAAACCCATGAAACAAACACAGTGAAAGAGAGAGAAATTCTTACACAATGCGTTCAGGGACTGTGATGCAACCTGGATTGACCATATCTAGACCCACAGCTGGATGAGACATAAGGGTGGACACTCCTGGGCCTGAGAGGTTTGGTGAGGTAGGGTGAGCAAACCCAGACCCTCTAAAGTAATACTGCGTGGTACCCGTCCCATGGGTCCCAAATCTCCAGGTTCAAGGGCATCTTCCTACATCGAAAACATGCATGAGAAACCCAGAGGATGGTACACCGTGTGATGGGGAAAGGTTTCTAAAACGCACCTCATTTCTCATCTCCTTGTGCCTGGGTTCGCCATTCCAGCCGCTTTACTAGCAATCTCCCTACTTGGAGCATCAGCACCTTTAACCTCCTGTTCCGTACAGGTTGCAATTTGTCCTGAGGATGAACGGGAAGATGGGGAACCAATGAGAGACTAGCTCTTGGTGTTGGGACAGGCACAGGTCACACTATTTTACCATCAGGAAGAAGAATTAACCACAGGCTCAGCCTGCCCCCCGGAACCAGAACAGGGCCTGAAGCCATCCTGCGCTTTTGCGGCCAGCTCCCAAAAAAGCGAGTTGTAAAATGGAAGTTCAGGGCACTGCAATTCACAAACCTGCAGAGTTATAAATGATAACTCTCGTCCACAAATATATTGAGGGAAGGCAAAGAAGAGGATTTGAAATCAAGGCAGAATTGCAGGAAACAGATTTCAGGAGGTAGATTCGAATCGCCTTTAAAGCACATGAAAAGCGGCAAAACGTTGACAATGATGCCCTTGGCCAAAAAGGGCGTATGAGTTTTTTCCTGAATATATTCACTAAAAAACGCATATGCCCTTTTTGGCCAACCAAGCAACCTGGAAAGGCAAATCAGCGCTACAGAGAAGACTCGCTACCCATCGGTCAAAAGGGCCATGCTGAAAAAAGTGTCAAAACCAGAAATGCAGGACAGGCCATGGAGAAATGGGAGCCTTGCTACACTGATGGGCGGGATGTAAATTGCCAACAGCCACTCTGGAGAAGTCTAGGGTGAGTCCTGAAACATCTAAAAAACACAGCTTAGAGAGCATAGGGCACTTCCACTCATGGGGGTATAAATTGCGAAAATTTAAAATCAGCAAGACACAAGCACCCCAAAGTTTAGGGCTGCTCTGTTGACAAGGACCTCCACTTCATTCCACCTTAAATATCCCAGGAAAGAGAAAAATGGATAAAGAAGTTGTGGTCCTTATGTACAATGGAATATCACTCAGCCATGAAATCAATGTCATAAGGTGAGTAGCAGCATGATGAGTGGATTTAGGTACGACGATTCTAAGTGAAATAAGTCACACAGAAAAGGACACTTCTCATAAGGTATCACTTATAGAGGGAATGTAAAAACCGTTACACTTGAACTGAATTACAAAACAGAACAGAGTCACACATGCAGAAAACACACTATGGCTGCTTAACGGGAATGGTGAGGTGGGGTGATACATAAAACAAGGGTTTCAAATTAGCTCAGATACCGTTCCATAAACCCAATATGTAATAGACAAGACCTACTCCTTGCTCAGAGGACTGGACTCAACACGCCCTATTCACCGCACAAGAATATATCTGACTAGGAATAATCTTAAAACCTATGTACTGATATCTCTCTGTTAGTGTGTCAAGTGGGTGTAAAGCGGCATAAACACAGCAGTGAAAAGCAGCTAAACCCCATTATAAAAATAAATTACTTTGAAAAACCCATGAAACAAAGACAGTGAAAGAGAGAGAAATTCTTACACAATGCGTTCAGGGGCTGTGATGCAACCTGGATTGACCAAATGTAAACCCACAGCTGGATGAGACAAAAGGGTGGACACTCTTGGGGCTGAGAGGTTTGGTGAGGTAGGGTGAGCAAACGCAGACCCTTTAAAGTAATACTGCGTGGTACCCGTCCCATGGGTCCCAAATCTCCAGGTTCAAGGGCATCTTCCTACATCGAAAACATGCATGAGAAACCCAGAAGATGGTACACCGTGTGATGGGGAAAGGTTTCTAAAACGCACCTCATTTCTCATCTCCTTGTGCCTGGGTTCGCCATTCCAGCGGCTTTACTAGCAAACTCCCTACTTGGAGCATCAGCACCTTTAACCTCCTGTTCCGTACAGGTTGCAATTTGTCCTGGGGATGAATGGGAAGACGGGGAACCAATGAGAGACTAGCGCTTGGTGTGGACACAGGCACAGGTCACTCTATTTTCCCATCAGGAAGAAGAATTAACCACAGGCTCAGCCTGCCCCCCGGAACCAGAACAGGGCGTGAAACCATCATGCGCTTTTGCGGCCAGCTCCCAAAAAAGCGACTTGTAAAATGGAGCTTCAGGGCACTGCAATTCACAAACCTGCAGAGTTATAAATGATAACTCTCGTCCACAAATATATTGAGGGAAGGCAAAGAAGAGGATTTGAAATCAAGGCAGAATTGCAGGAAACAGATTTCAGGAGGTAGATTCGAATCGCCTTTAAAGCACATGAAAAGCGGCAAAACGTTGACAATGATTGCCTTGGCCAATAAGGGCGTATGCGTTTTTTCCTGAATATATTCAGGAAAAAACGCATACGCCCTTTTTGGCCAACCAAGCAACCTGGAAAGGCAAATCAGGGCTACAAAGAAGACTCGCTACCCATCGGTCAAAAGGGCCATGCTGAAAAACTTGTCAAAACCAGAAATGCAGGACAGGCCATGGAGAAATGGGAGCCTTGCTACACTGATGGGCGGGATGTAAATTGCCAACAGCCACTCTGGAGAAGTGTACGGTGAGTCCTGAAACATCTGAAAAACACAGCTTAGAGAGCATAGGGCACTTCCACTCATGGGGGTATGAATTGGGAAAATGAAAAATCAGCAAGACACAAGCACCCCAAAGTTTAGGGCTGCTCTGTTGACAAGGACCTCCACTTCATTCCACCTTAAATCTCCCAGGAAAGAGAAAAATGGATTAAGAAGTTGTGGTCCTTATGTACAATGGAATATCACTCAGCCATGAAATCAGTGTCATAAGGTTAGTAGCAGCATGATGAGTGGATTTAGGTACGACGATTCTAAGTGAAATAAGTCACACAGAAAAGGACACTTCTCATAAGGTATCACTTTTAGAGGGAATGTAAAAACCGTTACACTTGAACTGAATTACAAAACAGAACAGAGTCACACATGCAGAAAACACACTATGGCTGCTTAACGGGAAAGGTGAGGTGGGGTGAAACATAAAACAAGGGTATCAAATTAGCTCAGATACCGTTCCATAAACCCAATATGTAGTAGACAAGACCTACTCCTTGCTCAGAGAACTGGACTCAACACGCCCTATTCACCGCACAAGAATATATCTGACTAATAATAATCTTAAAACCTATGTATTGATACCTCTCTGTTAGTGTGTCAAGTGGGTGTAAAGCGGCATAAACACAGCCGTGAAAAGCAGCTAAACCCCATTATGAAAATAAATTACTTTGAAAAACCCATGAAACAACGACAGTGAAAGAGATAGAAATTCTTACACAATGAGTTCAGGGGCTGTGATGCAACCTGGATTGACCATATCTAGACCCACAGCTGGATGAGACATAAGGGTGGACACTCTTGGGGCTGAGAGGTTTGGTGAGGTTGGGTGAGCAAACGCAGACCCTTTAAAGTAATACTGCGTGGTACCCATCGCATGGATCCCAAATCTCCAGCTTCAAGGGCATCTTCCTACATCGAAAACATGCATGAGAAACCCAGAAGATGGTACACCGTGTGATGGGGAAAGGTTTCTAAAACGCACCTCATTTCTCATCTCCTTGTGCCCGGGTTCGCCATTCCAGCCGCTTTACTAGCAATCTCCCTACTTGGAGCATCAGCACCTTTAACCTCCTGTTCCGTACAGGTTGCAATTTGTCCTGAGGATGAACGGGAAGACGGGGAACCAATGAGAGACTAGCTCTTGGTGTCGGGACAGGCACAGGTCACTCTATTTTCCCATCAGGAAGAAGAATTAACCACAGGCTCAGCCTGCCCCCCGGAACCAGAACAGGGCCTGAAGCCATCCTGCGCTTTTGCGGCCAGCTCCCAAAAAAGCGAGTTGTAAAATGGAGGTTCAGGGCACTGCAATTCACAAACCTGCAGAGTTATAAATGATAACTCTCGTCCACAAATATATTGAGGGAAGGCAAAGAAGAGGATTTGAAATCAAGGCAGAATTGCACGAAACAGATTTCAGGAGGTAGATACGAATCGCCTTTAAAGCACATGAAAAGCGGCAAAACGTTGACAATGATGCCCTTGGCCAAAAAGGGCGTATGCGTTTTTTCCTGAATATATTCAGGAAAAAACGCATACGCCCTTTTTGGCCAACCAAGCAACCTGGAAAGGCAAATCAGCGCTACAGAGAAGTCTCGCTTCCCATCGGTCAAAAGGGCCATGCTGAAAAAAGTGTCAAAACCAGAAATGCAGGACAGGCCATGGAGAAATGGGAGCCTGGCTACACTGATGGGCGGGATGTAAATTGCCAACAGCCACTCTGGAGAAGTGTACGGTGTGTCCTGAAACATCTGAAAAACACATCTTAGAGAGCATAGGGCACTTCCACTCATGGGGGTATAAATTGGGAAAATTAAAAATCAGCAAGACACAAGCACCCCAAAGTTGAGGGCTGCTCTGTTGACAAGGACCTCCACTTCATTCCACCTTAAATATCCCAGGAAAGAGAAAAATGGATAAAGAAGTTGTGGTCCTTATGTACAATGGAATATCACTCAGCCATGAAATCAATGTCATAAGGTTAGTAGCAGCATGATGAGTGGATTTAGGTACGACGATTCTAAGTGAAATAAGTCACACAGAAAAGGACACTTCTCATAAGGTATCACTGATAGAGGGAATGTAAAAACCGTTACACTTGAACTGAATTACAAAACAGAACAGAGTCACACATGCAGAAAACACACTATGGCTGCTTAACGGGAAAGGTGAGGTGGGGTGATACATAAAACAAGGGTATCAAATTAGCTCAGATACCGTTCCATAAACCCAATATGTAGTAGACAAGACCTACTCCTTGCTCAGAGAACTGGACTCAACACGCCCTATTCACCGCACAAGAATATATCTGACTAGTAATAATCTTAAAACCTATGTATTGATATCTCTCTGTTAGTGTGTCAAGTGGGTGTAAAGCGGCATAAACACAGCAGTGAAAAGCAGCTAAACCCCATTATGAAAATAAATTACTTTGAAAAACCCATGAAACAACGACAGTGAAAGAGAGAGAAATTCTTACACAATGCGTTCAGGGGCTGTGATGCAACCTGGATTGACCATATCTAGACCCACAGCTGGATGAGACATAAGGGTGAACACTCTTGGGGCTGAGAGGTTTGGTGAGGTTGGGTGAGCAAACGCAGACCCTTTAAAGTAATACTGTGTGGTACCCATCGCATGGGTCCCAAATCTCAAGCTTCAAGGGCATCTTCCTACATCGAAAACATGCATGAGAAACCCAGAAGATAGTACACCGTGTGATGGGGAAAGGTTTCTAAAACGCACCTCATTTCTCATCTCCTTGTGCCCGGGTTCGCCATTCCAGCCGCTTTACTAGCAATCTCCCTACTTGGAGCATCAGCACCTTTAACCTCCTGTTCCGTACAGGTTGCAATTTGTCCTGAGGATGAACGGGAAGACGGGGAACCAACGAGAGACTAGCTCTTGGTGTTGGGACAGGCACAGGTCACTCTATTTTCCCATCAGGAAGAAGAATTAACCACAGGCTCAGCCTGCCCCCCGGAACCAGAACAGGGCCTGAAGCCATCCTGCGCTTTTGCGGCCAGCTCCCAAAAAAGCGAGTTGTAAAATGGAGGTTCAGGGCACTGCAATTCACAAACCTGCAGAGTTATAAATGATAACTCTCGTCCACAAATATATTGAGGGAAGGCAAAGAAGAGGATTTGAAATCAAGGCAGAATTGCAGGAAACAGATTTCAGGAGGTAGATTCGAATCGCCTTTAAAGCACATGAAAAGCGGCAAAATGTTGACAATGATGCCCTTGGCCAAAAAGGGCGTATGCGTTTTTTCCTGAATATATTCAGGAAAAAACGCATACGCCCTTGTTGGGCAACCAAGCAACCTGGAAAGGCAAATCAGCGCTACAAAGAAGTCTCACTTCCCATCGGTCAAAAGGGCCATGCTGAAAAATGTGTCAAAACCAGAAATGCAGGACAGGCCATGGAGAAATGAGAGCCTTGCTACACTGATGGGCAGGATGTAAATTGCCAACAGCCACTCTGGAGAAGTGTACGGTGTGTCCTGAAACATCTGAAAAACACAGCTTAGAGAGCATAGGGCACTTCCACTCATGGGGGTATAAATTGGGAAAATGAAAAATCAGCAAGACACAAACACCCCAAAGTTTAGGGCTGCTCTGTTGACAAGGACCTCCACTTCATTCCACCTTAAATATCCAAGGAAAGAGAAAAATGGATAAAGAAGTTGTGGTCCTTATGTACAATGGAATATCACTCAGCCATGAAATCAGTGTCATAAGGTTAGTAGCAGCATGATGAGTGGATTTAGGTACGACGATTCTAAGTGAAATAAGTCACACAGAAAAGGACACTTCTCATAAGGTATCACTTTTAGAGGGAATGTAAAAACCGTTACACTTGAACTGAATTACAAAACAGAACAGAGTCACACATGCAGAAAACAGACTATGGCTGCTTAACGGGAAAGGTGAGGTGGGGTGATACATAAAACAAGGGTATCAAATTAGCTCAGATACCGTTCCATAAACCCAATATGTAGTAGACAAGACCTACTCCTTGCTCAGAGAACTGGACTCAACACGCCCTATTCACCGCACAAGAATATATCTGACTAGTAATAATCTTAAAGCCTATGTATTGATATCTCTCTGTTAGTGTGTCAAGTGGGTGGAAAGCGGCATAAACACAGCCGTGAAAAGCAGCTAAACCCCATTATGAAAATAAATTACTTTGAAAAACCCATGAAACAACGACAGTGAAAGAGATAGAAATTCTTACACAATGAGTTCAGGGGCTGTGATGCAACCTGGATTGACCATATCTAGACCCACAGCTGGATGAGACATAAGGGTGGACACTCTTGGGGCTGAGAGGTTTGGTGAGGTTAGGTGAGCAAACGCAGACCCTTTAAAGTAATACTGCGTGGTACCCATCGCATGAGTCCCAAATCTCCAGGTTCAAGGGCATCTTCCTACATCGAAAACATGCATGAGAAACCCAGAAGATGGTACACCGTGTGATGGGGAAAGTTTTCTAAAACGCACCTCATTTCTCATCTCCTTGTGCCCGGGTTCGCCATTCCAGCCGCTTTACTAGCAATCTCCCTACTTGGAGCATCAGCACCTTTAACCTCCTGTTCCGTACAGGTTGCAATTTGTCCTGAGGATGAATGGGAAGACGGGGAACAAACGAGAGACTAGCTCTTGGTGTTGGGACACGCACAGGTCACTCTATTTTCCCATCAGGAAGAAGAATTAACCACAGGCTCAGCCTGCCCCCCGGAACCAGAACAGGGCCTGAAGCCATCCTGCGCTTTTGCGGCCAGCTCCCTAAAAAGCGAGTTGTAAAATGGAGGTTCAGGGCACTGCAATTCACAAACCTGCAGAGTTATAAATGATAACTCTCGTCCACAAATATATTGAGGGAAGGCAAAGAAGAGGATTTGAAATCAAGGCAGAATTGCATGAAACAGATTTCAGGAGGTAGATACGAATCGCCTTTAAAGCACATGAAAAGCGGCAAAACGTTGACAATGATGCCCTTGGCCAAAAAGGGCGTATGCGTTTTTTCCTGAATATATTCAGGAAAAAACGCATACGCCCTTTTTGGCCAACCAAGCAACCTGGAAAGGCAAATCAGCGCTACAGAGAAGTCTCGCTTCCCATCGGTCAAAAGGGCCATGCTGAAAAAAGTGTCAAAACCAGAAATGCAGGACAGGCCATGGAGAAATGGGAGCCTGGCTACACTGATGGGCGGGATGTAAATTGCCAACAGCCACTCTGGAGAAGTGTACGGTGTGTCCTGAAACATCTGAAAAACACATCTTAGAGAGCATAGGGCACTTCCACTCATGGGGGTATAAATTGGGAAAATTAAAAATCAGCAAGACACAAGCACCCCAAAGTTGAGGGCTGCTCTGTTGACAAGGACCTCCACTTCATTCCACCTTAAATATCCCAGGAAAGAGAAAACTGGATAAAGAAGTTGTGGTCCTTATGTACAATGGAATATCACTCAGCCATGAAATCAATGTCATAAGGTTAGTAGCAGCATGATGAGTGGATTTAGGTACGACGATTCTAAGTGAAATAAGTCACACAGAAAAGGACACTTCTCATAAGGTATCACTGATAGAGGGAATGTAAAAACCGTTACACTTGAACTGAATTACAAAACAGAACAGAGTCACACATGCAGAAAACACACTATGGCTGCTTAACGGGAAAGGTGAGGTGGGGTGATACATAAAACAAGGGTATCAAATTAGCTCAGATACCGTTCCATAAACCCAATATGTAGTAGACAAGACCTACTCCTTGCTCAGAGAACTGGACTCAACACGCCCTATTCACCGCACAAGAATATATCTGACTAGTAATAATCTTAAAACCTATGTATTGCTATCTCTGTGTTAGTGTGTCAAGTGGGTGTAAAGCGGCATAAACACAGCAGTGAAAAGCAGCTAAACCCCATTATGAAAATAAATTACTTTGAAAAACCCATGAAACAACGACAGTGAAAGAGAGAGAAATTCTTACACAATGCGTTCAGGGGCTGTGATGCAACCTGGATTGACCATATCTAGACCCACAGCTGGATGAGACATAAGGGTGGACACTCTTGGGGCTGAGAGGGTTGGTGAGGTTGGGTGAGCAAATGCAGACCCTTTAAATAATACTAAGTGGTACCCATCGCATGGGTCCCAAATCTCCAGGTTCAAGGGCTTCTTCCTACATCGAAATCATGCATGAGAAACCCAGAAGATGGTACAACATGTGATGGGGAAAGGTTTCTAAAACGCACCTCATTTCTCTTCTCCTTATGCCCGGGTTCCCCATTCCAGCTTCTTTACTAGCAATCTCCCTACTTGGAGCATCAGCACCTTTAACCTTCTGTTCCGTACAGGTTGCAATTTGTCCTGAGGATGAAAGGGAAAACGGGGAACCAATGAGAGACTGGCTCTTCGTGTTGGGACAGGCACAGGTCACTCTATTTTCCCATCAGGAAGAAGAATTAACCACAGGCTCAGCCTGCCCCCCGGAACCAGAACAGGGCCTGAAGCCATCCTGCGCTTTTGCGGCCTGCTCCCAAAAACCGAGTTGTAAAATGGAGCTTCCGGGCACTGCAATTCACAAACCTGCAGAGTTATAAATGATAACTCTCGTCCACAAATATATTGAGGGAAGGCAAAGAAGAGGATTTGAAATCAAGGCAGAATTGCAGGAAACAGATTTCAGGAGGTAGATTCGAATCGCCTTTAAAGCACATGAAAAGCGGCAAAACGTTGACAATGATGCCCTTGGCCAAAAAGGGCGTATGCGTTTTTTCCTGAATATATTCAGGAAAAAGCGCATACGCCCTTTTTGGCCAACCAAGCAACCTGGAAAGGCAAATCAGCGCTACAAAGAAGTCTCGCTTCCCATCGGTCAAAAGGGCCATGCTGAAAAAAGTGTCAAAACCAGAAATGCAGGACAGGCCATGGAGAAATGGGAGCCTTGCTACACTGATGGGCGGGATGTAAATTGCCAACAGCCACTCTGAAGAAGTGTACAGTGAGTCCTGAAACATCTAAAAAACACAGCTTAGAGAGCATAGGGCACTTCCACTCATGGGGGTATAAATTGGGAAAATTAAACATCAGCAAGACACAAGCACCCCAAAGTTTAGGGCTGCTCTGTTGACAGGGACCTCCACTTCATTCCACCTTAAATATCCCAGGAAAGAGAAAAATGGATAAAGAAGTTGTGGTCCTTATGTATAATGGAATATCACTCAGCCATGAAATCAATGTCATAAGGCTAGTAGCAGGATGATGAGTGGATTTAGGTACGACGATTCTAAGTGAAATAAGTCACACAGAAAAGGACAGTTCTCATAAGGTATCACTTATAGAGGGAATGTAAAAACCGTTACACTTGAACTGAATTACAAAACAGAACAGAGTCTCACATGCAGAAAACACACTATGGCTGCTTAACGGGAAAGGTGAGGTGGGGTGATACATAAAACAAGGGTTTCAAATTAGCTCAGATACCGTTCCATAAACCCAATATGTAATAGACAAGACCTACTCCTTGCTCAGAGAACTGGACTCAACATGCCCTATTCACCGCACGAGAATATATCTGACTAGTAATAATCTTAAAACCTATGTATTGATATCTCTCTGTTAGTGTGTCAAGTGGGTGTAAAGCGGCATAAACACAGCAGTGAAAAGCAGCTAAACCCCATTATAAAAATAAATGACTTTAAAAAACCCATGAAACAAAGACAGTGTAAGGGAGAGAAATTCTTACACAATGCGTTCAGGGGCAGTGAGGCAACCTGGATTGACCATATCTAGACCCACAGCTGGATGAGACATAAGGGTTGACACTCTTGGGGCTGAGAGTTTTGGTGAGGTTGGGTGAGCAAATGCAGACCATTTAAATAATACTACGTGGTACCCATCGCATGGGTCCCAAATCTCCAGGTTCAAGGGCATCTTCCTACATCGAAAACATGCATGAGAAACCAAGAAGATGGTACACCTTGTGATGGGGAAAGGTTTCTAAAACGCACCTCATTTCTCATCTCCGTGTGCCCGGGTTCGCCATTCCAGCCACTTTACTACCAATCTCCCTACTTGGAGCAGCAGCACCTTTAACCTTCTGTTCCGTACAGGTTGCAATTTGTCCTGAGGATGAACGGGAAGACGGGGAACCAATGAGAGACTAGCTCTTGGTGTTGGGACAGGCACAGGTCACTCTATTTTCCCATCAGGAAGAAGAATTAACCACAGGCTCATTCTGCCACCCGGAACCAGAAGAGGGCCTGAAGCCATCCTGCGCTTTTGCGGCCAGCTCCCAAAAACCGTGTTGTAAAATGGAGCTTCCGTGCACTGCAATTCACAAACCTGCAGAGTTATAAATGATAACTCTCGTCCACAAATATATTGAGGGAAGGCAAAGAAGAGGATTTGAAATCAAGGCAGAATTGCAGGAAACAGATTTCAGGAGGTAGATTCGAATCGCCTTTAAAGCACATGAAAAGCGGCAAAACGTTGACAATGATGCCCTTGGCCAAAAAGGGCGTATGCGTTTTTTCCTGAATATATTCAGGAAAAAGCGCATACGCCCTTTTTGGCCAACCAAGCAACCTGGAAAGGCAAATCAGCGCTACAAAGAAGTCTCGCTTCCCATCGGTCAAAAGGGCCATGCTGAAAAAAGTGTCAAAACCAGAAATGCAGGACAGGCCATGGAGAAATGGGAGCCTTGCTACACTGATGGGCGGGATGTAAATTGCCAACAGCCACTCTGAAGAAGTGTACAGTGAGTCCTGAAACATCTAAAAAACACAGCTTAGAGAGCATAGGGCACTTCCACTCATGGGGGTATAAATTGGGAAAATTAAACATCAGCAAGACACAAGCACCCCAAAGTTTAGGGCTGCTCTGTTGACAGGGACCTCCACTTCATTCCACCTTCAATATCCCAGGAAAGAGAAAAATGGATAAAGAAGTTGTGGTCCTTATGTACAATGGAATATCACTCAGCCATGAAATCAATGTCATAAGGCTATTAGCAGCATGATGAGTGGATTTAGGTATGACGATTCTAAGTGAAATAAGTCACACAGAAAAGGACAGTTCTCATAAGGTATCACTTATAGAGGGAATGTAAAAACCGTTACACTTGAACTGAATTACAAAACAGAACAGAGTCTCACATGCAGAAAACACACTATGGCTGCTTAACGGGAAAGGTGAGGTGGGGTGATACATAAAACAAGGGTTTCAAATTAGCTCAGATACCGTTCCATAAACCCAATATGTAATAGACAAGACCTACTCCTTGCTCAGAGAACTGGACTCAACATGCCCTATTCACCGCACGAGAATATATCTGACTAGTAATAATCTTAAAACCTATGTATTGATATCTCTCTGTTAGTGTGTCAAGTGGGTGTAAAGCGGCATAAACACAGCAGTGAAAAGCAGCTAAACCCCATTATAAAAATAAATGACTTTAAAAAACCCATGAAACAGGGCTTCCCTGGTGGCGCAGTGGTTGAGAATCTGCCTGCCAATGCAGGGGACACGGGTTCGAGCCCTGGTCTGGGAAGATCCCACATGCCACGGAGCAACTAGGCCCGTGAGCCACAATTACTGAGCCTGCGCGTCTGGAGCCTGTGCTCCGCAACAGGAGAGGCCGCGATAATGGGAGGCCTGCGCACCGCGATGAGGAGTGGCCCCCACTTGCCACAACTGGAGAAAGCCCTCGCACAGAAACGAAGACCCAACACAGCCATAAATAAATAAATAAATAAAAATTAAACTTAAAAAAAAAAAAAAAGTTAATCGATAACATTAAAAAAAAAAAAGCTTCCTAATTTAAAAAAAAAAAAAAAAAAAAAAAAAAAAAAAAAACCATGAAACAAAGACAGTGTAAGAGAGAGAAATTCTTACACAATGCGTTCAGGGGCAGTGAGGCAACCTGGATTGACCATATCTAGACCCACAGCTGGATGAGACATAAGGGTTGACACTCTTGGGGCTGAGAGTTTTGGTGAGGTTGGGTGAGCAAATGCAGACCATTTAAATAATACTACGTGGTACCCATCGCATGGGTCCCAAATCTCCAGGTTCAAGGGCATCTTCCTACATCGAAAACATGCATGAGAAACCAAGAAGATGGTACACCTTGTGATGGGGAAAGGTTTCTAAAACGCACCTCATTTCTCATCTCCGTGTGCCCGGGTTCGCCATTCCAGCCGCTTTACTACCAATCTCCCTACCTGGAGCAGCAGCACCTTTAACCTTCTGTTCCGTACAGGTTGCAATTTGTCCTGAGGATGAACGGGAAGACGGGGAACCAATGAGAGACTAGCTCTTGGTGTTGGGACAGGCACAGGTCACTCTATTTTCCCATCAGGAAGAAGAATTAACCACAGGCTCATTCTGCCACCCGGAACCAGAAGAGGGCCTGAAGCCATCCTGCGCTTTTGCGGCCAGCTCCCAAAAACCGTGTTGTAAAATGGAGCTTCCGGGCACTGCAATTCACAAACCTGCAGAGTTATAAATGATAACTCTCGTCCACAAATATATTGAGGGAAGGCAAAGAAGAGGATTTGAAATCAAGGCAGAATTGCAGGAAACAGATTTCAGGAGGTAGATTCGAATCGCCTTTAAAGCACATGAAAAGCGGCAAAACGTTGACAATGATGCCCTTGGCCAAAAAGGGCGTATGCGTTTTTTCCTGAATATATTCAGGAAAAAGCGCATACGCCCTTTTTGGCCAACCAAGCAACCTGGAAAGGCAAATCAGCGCTACAAAGAAGTCTCGCTTCCCATCGGTCAAAAGGGCCATGCTGAAAAAAGTGTCAAAACCAGAAATGCAGGACAGGCCATGGAGAAATGGGAGCCTTGCTACACTGATGGGCGGGATGTAAATTGCCAACAGCCACTCTGAAGAAGTGTACAGTGAGTCCTGAAACATCTAAAAAACACAGCTTAGAGAGCATAGGGCACTTCCACTCATGGGGGTATAAATTGGGAAAATTAAACATCAGCAAGACACAAGCACCCCAAAGTTTAGGGCTGCTCTGTTGACAAGGACCTCCACTTCATTCCACCTTCAATATCCCAGGAAAGAGAAAAATGGATAAAGAAGTTGTGGTCCTTATGTACAATGGAATATCACTCAGCCATGAAATCAATGTCATAAGGCTATTAGCAGCATGATGAGTGGATTTAGGTATGACGATTCTAAGTGAAATAAGTCACACAGAAAAGGACACTTCTCCTAAGGTATCACTGATAGAGGGAATGTAAAAACCGTTACACTTGAACTGAATTACAAAACAGAACAGAGTCTCACATGCAGAAAACACACTATGGCTGCTTAACGGGAAAGGTGAGGTGGGGTGATACATAAAACAAGGGTTTCAAATTAGCTCAGATACCGTTCCATAAACCCAATATGTAATAGACAAGACCTACTCCTTGCTCAGAGAACTGGACTCAACATGCCCTATTCACCGCACGAGAATATATCTGACTAGTAATAATCTTAAAACCTATGTATTGATATCTCTCTGTTAGTGTGTCAAGTGGGTGTAAAGCGGCATAAACACAGCAGTGAAAAGCAGCTAAACCCCATTATAAAAATAAATGACTTTAAAAAACCCATGAAACAAACACAGTGTAAGAGAGAGAAATTCTTACACAATGCGTTCAGGGGCAGTGAGGCAACCTGGATTGACCATATCTAGACCCACAGCTGGATGAGACATAAGGGTGGACACTCTTGGGGCTGAGAGTTTTGGTGAGGTTGGGTGAGCAAATGCAGAACATTTAAATAATACTACGTGGTACCCATCGCATGGGTTCCAAATCTCCAGGTTCAAGGGCATCTTCCTACATCGAAAACATGCATGAGAAACCAAGAAGATGGTACACCTTGTGATGGGGAAAGGTTTCTAAAACGCACCTCATTTCTCATCTCCGTGTGCCCGGGTTCGCCATTCCAGCCGCTTTACTACCAATCTCCCTACCTGGAGCAGCAGCACCTTTAACCTTCTGTTCCGTACAGGTTGCAATTTGTCCTGAGGATGAACGGGAAGACGGGGAACCAATGAGAGACTAGCTCTTGGTGTTGGGACAGGCACAGGTCACTCTATTTTCCCATCAGGAAGAAGAATTAACCACAGGCTCATTCTGCCACCCGGAACCAGAAGAGGGCCTGAAGCCATCCTGCGCTTTTGCGGCCAGCTCCCAAAAACCGTGTTGTAAAATGGAGCTTCCGGGCACTGCAATTCACAAACCTGCAGAGTTATAAATGATAACTCTCGTCCACAAATATATTGAGGGAAGGCAAAGAAGAGGATTTGAAATCAAGGCAGAATTGCAGGAAACAGATTTCAGGAGGTAGATTCGAATCGCCTTTAAAGCACATGAAAAGCGGCAAAACGTTGACAATGATGCCCTTGGCCAAAAAGGGCGTATGCGTTTTTTCCTGAATATATTCAGGAAAAAGCGCATACGCCCTTTTTGGCCAACCAAGCAACCTGGAAAGGCAAATCAGCGCTACAAAGAAGTCTCGCTTCCCATCGGTCAAAAGGGCCATGCTGAAAAAAGTGTCAAAACCAGAAATGCAGGACAGGCCATGGAGAAATGGGAGCCTTGCTACACTGATGGGCGGGATGTAAATTGCCAACAGCCACTCTGGAGAAGTGTACGGTGAGTCCTGAAACATCTAAAAAACACAGCTTAGAGAGCATAGGGCACTTCCACTCATGGGGGTATAAATTGGGAAAATTAAAAATCAGCAAGACACAAGCACCCCAAAGTTTAGGGCTGCTCTGTTGACAAGGACCTCCACTTCATTCCACCTTAAATATCCCAGGAAAGAGAAAAATGGATAAAGAAGTTGTGGTCCTTATGTACAATGGAATATCACTCAGCCATGAAATCAATGTCATAAGGGTAGTAGCAGCATGATGAATGGATTTAGGTACGACGATTCTAAGTGAAATAAGTCACACAGAAAAGGACACTTCTCATAAGGTATCACTTATAGAGGGAATGTAAAAACCGTTACACTTGAACTGAATTACAAAACAGAACAGAGTCACACATGCAGAAAACACACTATGGCTGCTTAACGGGAAAGGTGAAGTGGGGTGATACATAAAACAAGGGTTTCAAATTAGCTCAGATACCGTTCCATAAACCCAATATGTAATAGACAAGACCTACTCCTTGCTCAGAGAACTGGACTCAACACGGCCTATTCACCGCACAAGAATATATCTGACTAGTAATAATCTTAAAACCTATGTATTGATATCTCTCTGTTAGTGTGTCAAGTGAGTGTAAAGCGGCATAAACACAGCAGTGAAAAGCAGCTAAACCCCATTATAAAAATAAATTACTTTGAAAAACCCATGAAACAAAGACAGTGAAAGAGAGCGAAATTCTTACACAATGCGTTCAGGGGCTGTGATGCAACCTGGATTGACCATATCTAGACCCACAGCTGGATGAGACATAAGGGTGGACACTCTTGGGGCTGAGAGGTTTGGTGAGGTTGGGTGAGCAAACGCAGACCTTTTAAAGTAATACTGAGTGGTACCCATCGCATGGGTCCCAAATCTCCAGGTTCAAGGGAATCCTGCTACATTGAAAACATGCATGAGAAACCCAGACGATGGTACACCATGTGATGGGGAAATGTTTCTGAAACGCACCTCATTTCTCATCTCCTTGTGCCCCGGTTCGCCATTCCAGCTGCTTTACTAGCAATCTCCCTACTTGGAGCATCAGCACCTTTAACCTCCTGTTCCGTACAGGTTGCAATTTGTCCTGACGATGAACGGGGAGATGGGGAACCAGTGAGGGACTAGCTCTTGGTGTTGGGACAGACACAGGTCACTCTATTTTCCCATCAGGAAGAAGAATTAACCACAGGCTCAGCCTGCTCCCCGGAACCAGAACAGGGCCTGAAACCATCCTGCGCTTTCGCGGCCAGCTCCCAAAAACGCGAGTTGTAAAATGGAGCTTCCGGGCACTGCAATTCACAAACCTGCAGAGTTATAAATGATAACTCTCGTCCACAAATATATTGAGGGAAGGCAAAGAAGAGGATTTGAAATCAAGGCAGAATTGCAGGAAACAGATTTCAGGAGGTAGATTCGAATCGCCTTTAAAGCACATGAAAAGCGGCAAAACGTTGACAATGATGCCCTTGGCCAAAAAGGGCGTATGCGTTTTTTCCTGAATATATTGAGGAAAAAACGCATACGCCCTTTTTGGCCAACCAAGCAACCTGGAAAGGCAAATCAGCGCTACAAAGAAGTCTCGCTTCCCATCGGTCAAAAGGGCCATGCTGAAAAAAGTGTCAAAACCAGAAATGCAGGACAGGCCATGGAGAAATGGGAGCCTTGCTACACTGATGGGCGGGATGTAAATTGCCAACAGCCACTCTGAAGAAGTGTACGGTGAGTCCTGAAACATCTAAAAAACACAGCTTATAGAGCATAGGGTACTTCCACTCATGGGGGTATAAATAAGGGAAATTAAACATCAGCAAGACACAAGCACCCCAAAGTTTAGGGCTGCTCTGTTGACAAGGACCTCCACTTCATTCCACCTTCAATATCCCAGGAAAGAGAAAAATGGATAAAGAAGTTGTGGTCCTTATGTACAATGGAATATCACTCAGCCATGAAATCAATGTCATAAGGCTAGTAGTAGCAGGATGAGTGGATTTAGGTACGACGATTCTAAGTGAAATAAGTCACACAGAAAAGGACACTTCTCATAAGGTATCACTGATAGAGGGAATGTAAAAACCGTTACACTTGAACTGAATTACAAAACAGAACAGAGTCACACATGCAGAAAACACACTATGGCTGCTTAACGGGAAAGGTGAGGTGGCGTGATACATAAAACAAGGGTTTCAAATTAGCTCAGATACCGTTCCATAAACCCAAAATTTAATAGACAAGACCTACTCCTTGCTCAGAGAACTGGACTCAACACGCCCTATTCACCGCACAAGAATATATCTGACTAGGAATAATCTTAAAACCTATGTATTGATATCTCTCTGTTAGTGTGTCAAGTGGGTGTAAAGCGGCATAAACACAGCAGTGAAAAGCAGCTAAACCCCATTATAAAAATAAATTACTTTGAAAAACCCATGAAACAAACACAGTGAAAGAGAGAGAAATTCTTACACAATGCGTTCAGGGACTGTGATGCAACCTGGATTGACCATATCTAGACCCACAGCTGGATGAGACATAAGGGTGGACACTCCTGGGCCTGAGAGGTTTGGTGAGGTAGGGTGAGCAAACCCAGACCCTCTAAAGTAATACTGCATGGTACCCGTCCCATGGGTCCCAAATCTCCAGGTTCAAGGGCATCTTCCTACATCGAAAACATGCATGAGAAACCCAGAGGATGGTACACCGTGTGATGGGGAAAGGTTTCTAAAACGCACCTCATTTCTCATCTCCTTGTGCCTGGGTTCGCCATTCCAGCCGCTTTACTAGCAATCTCCCTACTTGGAGCATCAGCACCTTTAACCTCCTGTTCCGTACAGGTTGCAATTTGTCCTGAGGATGAACGGGAAGATGGGGAACCAATGAGAGACTAGCTCTTGGTGTTGGGACAGGCACAGGTCACACTATTTTACCATCAGGAAGAAGAATTAACCACAGGCTCAGCCTGCCCCCC
Organism: Balaenoptera borealis; assembly: GCF_965194805.1. Taxonomy (NCBI): domain Eukaryota; kingdom Metazoa; phylum Chordata; class Mammalia; order Artiodactyla; family Balaenopteridae; genus Balaenoptera; species Balaenoptera borealis. The sequence goes on from NW_028123421.1 coordinate 285,514, forward strand.
GGAACCAGAACAGGGCCTGAAGCCATCCTGCGCTTTTGCGGCCAGCTCCCAAAAAAGCGAGTTGTAAAATGGAAGTTCAGGGCACTGCAATTCACAAACCTGCAGAGTTATAAATGATAACTCTCGTCCACAAATATATTGAGGGAAGGCAAAGAAGAGGATTTGAAATCAAGGCAGAATTGCAGGAAACAGATTTCAGGAGGTAGATTCGAATCGCCTTTAAAGCACATGAAAAGCGGCAAAACGTTGACAATGATTGCCTTGGCCAATAAGGGCGTATGCGTTTTTTCCTGAATATATTCAGGAAAAAACGCATACGCCCTTTTTGGCCAACCAAGCAACCTGGAAAGGCAAATCAGGGCTACAAAGAAGACTCGCTACCCATCGGTCAAAAGGGCCATGCTGAAAAACTTGTCAAAACCAGAAATGCAGGACAGGCCATGGAGAAATGGGAGCCTTGCTACACTGATGGGCGGGATGTAAATTGCCAACAGCCACTCTGGAGAAGTGTACGGTGAGTCCTGAAACATCTGAAAAACACAGCTTAGAGAGCATAGGGCACTTCCACTCATGGGGGTATGAATTGGGAAAATGAAAAATCAGCAAGACACAAGCACCCCAAAGTTTAGGGCTGCTCTGTTGACAAGGACCTCCACTTCATTCCACCTTAAATCTCCCAGGAAAGAGAAAAATGGATTAAGAAGTTGTGGTCCTTATGTACAATGGAATATCACTCAGCCATGAAATCAGTGTCATAAGGTTAGTAGCAGCATGATGAGTGGATTTAGGTACGACGATTCTAAGTGAAATAAGTCACACAGAAAAGGACACTTCTCATAAGGTATCACTTTTAGAGGGAATGTAAAAACCGTTACACTTGAACTGAATTACAAAACAGAACAGAGTCACACATGCAGAAAACACACTATGGCTGCTTAACGGGAAAGGTGAGGTGGGGTGAAACATAAAACAAGGGTATCAAATTAGCTCAGATACCGTTCCATAAACCCAATATGTAGTAGACAAGACCTACTCCTTGCTCAGAGAACTGGACTCAACACGCCCTATTCACCGCACAAGAATATATCTGACTAATAATAATCTTAAAACCTATGTATTGATACCTCTCTGTTAGTGTGTCAAGTGGGTGTAAAGCGGCATAAACACAGCCGTGAAAAGCAGCTAAACCCCATTATGAAAATAAATTACTTTGAAAAACCCATGAAACAACGACAGTGAAAGAGATAGAAATTCTTACACAATGAGTTCAGGGGCTGTGATGCAACCTGGATTGACCATATCTAGACCCACAGCTGGATGAGACATAAGGGTGGACACTCTTGGGGCTGAGAGGTTTGGTGAGGTTGGGTGAGCAAACGCAGACCCTTTAAAGTAATACTGCGTGGTACCCATCGCATGGATCCCAAATCTCCAGCTTCAAGGGCATCTTCCTACATCGAAAACATGCATGAGAAACCCAGAAGATGGTACACCGTGTGATGGGGAAAGGTTTCTAAAACGCACCTCATTTCTCATCTCCTTGTGCCCGGGTTCGCCATTCCAGCCGCTTTACTAGCAATCTCCCTACTTGGAGCATCAGCACCTTTAACCTCCTGTTCCGTACAGGTTGCAATTTGTCCTGAGGATGAACGGGAAGACGGGGAACCAATGAGAGACTAGCTCTTGGTGTCGGGACAGGCACAGGTCACTCTATTTTCCCATCAGGAAGAAGAATTAACCACAGGCTCAGCCTGCCCCCCGGAACCAGAACAGGGCCTGAAGCCATCCTGCGCTTTTGCGGCCAGCTCCCAAAAAAGCGAGTTGTAAAATGGAGGTTCAGGGCACTGCAATTCACAAACCTGCAGAGTTATAAATGATAACTCTCGTCCACAAATATATTGAGGGAAGGCAAAGAAGAGGATTTGAAATCAAGGCAGAATTGCACGAAACAGATTTCAGGAGGTAGATACGAATCGCCTTTAAAGCACATGAAAAGCGGCAAAACGTTGACAATGATGCCCTTGGCCAAAAAGGGCGTATGCGTTTTTTCCTGAATATATTCAGGAAAAAACGCATACGCCCTTTTTGGCCAACCAAGCAACCTGGAAAGGCAAATCAGCGCTACAGATAAGTCTCGCTTCCCATCGGTCAAAAGGGCCATGCTGAAAAAAGTGTCAAAACCAGAAATGCAGGACAGGCCATGGAGAAATGGGAGCCTGGCTACACTGATGGGCGGGATGTAAATTCCCAACAGCCACTCTGGAGAAGTGTACGGTGTGTCCTGAAACATCTGAAAAACACATCTTAGAGAGCATAGGGCACTTCCACTCATGGGGGTATAAATTGGGAAAATTAAAAATCAGCAAGACACAAGCACCCCAAAGTTGAGGGCTGCTCTGTTGACAAGGACCTCCACTTCATTCCACCTTAAATATCCCAGGAAAGAGAAAAATGGATAAAGAAGTTGTGGTCCTTATGTACAATGGAATATCACTCAGCCATGAAATCAATGTCATAAGGTTAGTAGCAGCATGATGAGTGGATTTAGGTACGACGATTCTAAGTGAAATAAGTCACACAGAAAAGGACACTTCTCATAAGGTATCACTGATAGAGGGAATGTAAAAACCGTTACACTTGAACTGAATTACAAAACAGAACAGAGTCACACATGCAGAAAACACACTATGGCTGCTTAACGGGAAAGGTGAGGTGGGGTGATACATAAAACAAGGGTATCAAATTAGCTCAGATACCGTTCCATAAACCCAATATGTAGTAGACAAGACCTACTCCTTGCTCAGAGAACTGGACTCAACACGCCCTATTCACCGCACAAGAATATATCTGACTAGTAATAATCTTAAAACCTATGTATTGATATCTCTCTGTTAGTGTGTCAAGTGGGTGTAAAGCGGCATAAACACAGCAGTGAAAAGCAGCTAAACCCCATTATGAAAATAAATTACTTTGAAAAACCCATGAAACAACGACAGTGAAAGAGAGAGAAATTCTTACACAATGCGTTCAGGGGCTGTGATGCAACCTGGATTGACCATATCTAGACCCACAGCTGGATGAGACATAAGGGTGAACACTCTTGGGGCTGAGAGGTTTGGTGAGGTTGGGTGAGCAAACGCAGACCCTTTAAAGTAATACTGCGTGGTACCCATCGCATGGGTCCCAAATCTCAAGCTTCAAGGGCATCTTCCTACATCGAAAACATGCATGAGAAACCCAGAAGATAGTACACCGTGTGATGGGGAAAGGTTTCTAAAACGCACCTCATTTCTCATCTCCTTGTGCCCGGGTTCGCCATTCCAGCCGCTTTACTAGCAATCTCCCTACTTGGAGCATCAGCACCTTTAACCTCCTGTTCCGTACAGGTTGCAATTTGTCCTGAGGATGAACGGGAAGACGGGGAACCAACGAGAGACTAGCTCTTGGTGTTGGGACAGGCACAGGTCACTCTATTTTCCCATCACGAAGAAGAATTAACCACAGGCTCAGCCTGCCCCCCGGAACCAGAACAGGGCCTGAAGCCATCCTGCGCTTTTGCGGCCAGCTCCCAAAAAAGCGAGTTGTAAAATGGAGGTTCAGGGCACTGCAATTCACAAACCTGCAGAGTTATAAATGATAACTCTCGTCCACAAATATATTGAGGGAAGGCAAAGAAGAGGATTTGAAATCAAGGCAGAATTGCAGGAAACAGATTTCAGGAGGTAGATTCGAATCGCCTTTAAAGCACATGAAAAGCGGCAAAATGTTGACAATGATGCCCTTGGCCAAAAAGGGCGTATGCGTTTTTTCCTGAATATATTCAGGAAAAAACGCATACGCCCTTTTTGGCCAACCAAGCAACCTGGAAAGGCAAATCAGCGCTACAAAGAAGTCTCACTTCCCATCGGTCAAAAGGGCCATGCTGAAAAATGTGTCAAAACCAGAAATGCAGGACAGGCCATGGAGAAATGAGAGCCTTGCTACACTGATGGGCAGGATGTAAATTGCCAACAGCCACTCTGGAGAAGTGTACGGTGTGTCCTGAAACATCTGAAAAACACAGCTTAGAGAGCATAGGGCACTTCCACTCATGGGGGTATAAATTGGGAAAATTAAAAATCAGCAAGACACAAGCACCCCAAAGTTGAGGGCTGCTCTGTTGACAAGGACCTCCACTTCATTCCACCTTAAATATCCCAGGAAAGAGAAAAATGGATAAAGAAGTTGTGGTCCTTATGTACAATGGAATATCACTCAGCCATGAAATCAGTGTCATAAGGTTAGTAGCAGCATGATGAGTGGATTTAGGTACGACGATTCTAAGTGAAATAATTCACACAAAAAAGGACACTTCTCATAAGGTATCACTTTTAGAGGGAATGTAAAAACCGTTACACTTGAACTGAATTACAAAACAGAACAGAGTCACACATGCAGAAAACAGACTATGGCTGCTTAACGGGAAAGGTGAGGTGGGGTGATACATAAAACAAGGGTATCAAATTAGCTCAGATACCGTTCCATAAACCCAATATGTAGTAGACAAGACCTACTCCTTGCTCAGAGAACTGGACTCAACACGCCCTATTCACCGCACAAGAATATATCTGACTAGTAATAATCTTAAAGCCTATGTATTGATATCTCTCTGTTAGTGTGTCAAGTGGGTGGAAAGCGGCATAAACACAGCCGTGAAAAGCAGCTAAACCCCATTATGAAAATAAATTACTTTGAAAAACCCATGAAACAACGACAGTGAAAGAGATAGAAATTCTTACACAATGAGTTCAGGGGCTGTGATGCAACCTGGATTGACCATATCTAGACCCACAGCTGGATGAGACATAAGGGTGGACACTCTTGGGGCTGAGAGGTTTGGTGAGGTTAGGTGAGCAAACGCAGACCCTTTAAAGTAATACTGCGTGGTACCCATCACATGAGTCCCAAATCTCCAGCTTCAAGGGCATCTTCCTACATCGAAAACATGCATGAGAAACCCAGAAGATGGTACACCGTGTGATGGGGAAAGTTTTCTAAAACGCACCTCATTTCTCATCTCCTTGTGCCCGGGTTCGCCATTCCAGCCGCTTTACTAGCAATCTCCCTACTTGGAGCATCAGCACCTTTAACCTCCTGTTCCGTACAGGTTGCAATTTGTCCTGAGGATGAATGGGAAGACGGGGAACAAACGAGAGACTAGCTCTTGGTGTTGGGACACGCACAGGTCACTCTATTTTCCCATCAGGAAGAAGAATTAACCACAGGCTCAGCCTGCCCCCCGGAACCAGAACAGGGCCTGAAGCCATCCTGCGCTTTTGCGGCCAGCTCCCTAAAAAGCGAGTTGTAAAATGGAGGTTCAGGGCACTGCAATTCACAAACCTGCAGAGTTATAAATGATAACTCTCGTCCACAAATATATTGAGGGAAGGCAAAGAAGAGGATTTGAAATCAAGGCAGAATTGCATGAAACAGATTTCAGGAGGTAGATACGAATCGCCTTTAAAGCACATGAAAAGCGGCAAAACGTTGACAATGATGCCCTTGGCCAAAAAGGGCGTATGCGTTTTTTCCTGAATATATTCAGGAAAAAACGCATACGCCCTTTTTGGCCAACCAAGCAACCTGGAAAGGCAAATCAGCGCTACAGAGAAGTCTCGCTTCCCATCGGTCAAAAGGGCCATGCTGAAAAAAGTGTCAAAACCAGAAATGCAGGACAGGCCATGGAGAAATGGGAGCCTGGCTACACTGATGGGCGGGATGTAAATTGCCAACAGCCACTCTGGAGAAGTGTACGGTGTGTCCTGAAACATCTGAAAAACACATCTTAGAGAGCATAGGGCACTTCCACTCATGGGGGTATAAATTGGGAAAATTAAAAATCAGCAAGACACAAGCACCCCAAAGTTGAGGGCTGCTCTGTTGACAAGGACCTCCACTTCATTCCACCTTAAATATCCCAGGAAAGAGAAAAATGGATAAAGAAGTTGTGGTCCTTATGTACAATGGAATATCACTCAGCCATGAAATCAATGTCATAAGGTTAGTAGCAGCATGATGAGTGGATTTAGGTACGACGATTCTAAGTGAAATAAGTCACACAGAAAAGGACACTTCTCATAAGGTATCACTGATAGAGGGAATGTAAAAACCGTTACACTTGAACTGAATTACAAAACAGAACAGAGTCACACATGCAGAAAACACACTATGGCTGCTTAACGGGAAAGGTGAGGTGGGGTGATACATAAAACAAGGGTATCAAATTAGCTCAGATACCGTTCCATAAACCCAATATGTAGTAGACAAGACCTACTCCTTGCTCAGAGAACTGGACTCAACACGCCCTATTCACCGCACAAGAATATATCTGACTAGTAATAATCTTAAAACCTATGTATTGCTATCTCTGTGTTAGTGTGTCAAGTGGGTGTAAAGCGGCATAAACACAGCAGTGAAAAGCAGCTAAACCCCATTATGAAAATAAATTACTTTGAAAAACCCATGAAACAACGACAGTGAAAGAGAGAGAAATTCTTACACAATGCGTTCAGGGGCTGTGATGCAACCTGGATTGACCATATCTAGACCCACAGCTGGATGAGACATAAGGGCGGACACTCTTGGGACTGAGAGGTTTGGTGAGTTTGGGTGAGCAAACGCAGACCCTTTAAAGTAATACTGCGTGGTACCCATCGCATGGGTCCCAAATCTCCAGGTTCAAGGGCATCTTCCTACATCAAAAACATGAATGAGAAACCCAGAAGATGGTACACCGTGTGATGGGGAAAGGTTTCTAAAACACACCTCATTTATCATCTCCTTGTGCCCGGGTTCGCCATTCCAGCCGCTTTACTAGCAATCTCCCTACTTGGAGCATCAGCACCTTTAACCTCCTGTTCCGTACAGGTTGCAATTTGTCCTGAGGATGAACGGGAAGACGGGGAACCAACGAGAGACTAGCTCTTGGTGTCGGGACAGGCACAGGTCACTCTATTTTCCCATCAGGAAGAAGAATTAACCACAGGCTCAGCCTGCCCCCCGGAACCAGAACAGGGCCTGAAGCCATCCTGCGCTTTTGCGGCCAGCTCCCAAAAAAGCGAGTTGTAAAATGGAGGTTCAGGGCACTGCAATTCACAAACCTGCAGAGTTATAAATGATAACTCTCGTCCACAAATATATTGAGGGAAGGCAAAGAAGAGGATTTGAAATCAAGGCAGAATTGCACGAAACAGACTTCAGGAGGTAGATACGAATCACCTTTAAAGCACATGAAAAGCGGCAAAACGTTGACAATGATGCCCTTGGCCAAAAAGGGCGTATGCGTTTTTTCCTGAATATATTCAGGAAAAAACGCATACGCCCTTTTTGGCCAACCAAGCAACCTGGAAAGGCAAATCAGCGCTACAGAGAAGTCTCGCTTCCCATCGGTCAAAAGGGCCATGCTGAAAAAAGTGTCAAAACCAGAAATGCAGGACAGGCCATGGAGAAATGGGAGCCTGGCTACACTGATGGGCGGGATGTAAATTGCCAACAGCCACTCTGGAGAAGTGTACGGTGTGTCCTGAAACATCTGAAAAACACATCTTAGAGAGCATAGGGCACTTCCACTCATGGGGGTATAAATTGGGAAAATTAAAAATCAGCAAGACACAAGCACCCCAAAGTTGAGGGCTGCTCTGTTGACAAGGACCTCCACTTCATTCCACCTTAAATATCCCAGGAAAGAGAAAAATGGATAAAGAAGTTGTGGTCCTTATGTACAATGGAATATCACTCAGCCATGAAATCAATGTCATAAGGTTAGTAGCAGCATGATGAGTGGATTTAGGTACGACGATTCTAAGTGAAATAAGTCACACAGAAAAGGACACTTCTCATAAGGTATCACTGATAGAGGGAATGTAAAAACCGTTACACTTGAACTGAATTACAAAACAGAACAGAGTCACACATGCAGAAAACACACTATGGCTGCTTAACGGGAAAGGTGAGGTGGGGTGATACATAAAACAAGGGTATCAAATTAGCTCAGATACCGTTCCATAAACCCAATATGTAGTAGACAAGACCTACTCCTTGCTCAGAGAACTGGACTCAACACGCCCTATTCACCGCACAAGAATATATCTGACTAGTAATAATCTTAAAACCTATGTATTGATATCTCTCTGTTAGTGTGTCAAGTGGGTGTAAAGCGGCATAAACACAGCAGTGAAAAGCAGCTAAACCCCATTATGAAAATAAATTACTTTGAAAAACCCATGAAACAACGACAGTGAAAGAGAGAGAAATTCTTACACAATGCGTTCAGGGGCTGTGATGCAACCTGGATTGACCATATCTAGACCCACAGCTGGATGAGACATAAGGGTGAACACTCTTGGGGCTGAGAGGTTTGGTGAGGTTGGGTGAGCAAACGCAGACCCTTTAAAGTAATACTGCGTGGTACCCATCGCATGGGTCCCAAATCTCAAGCTTCAAGGGCATCTTCCTACATCGAAAACATGCATGAGAAACCCAGAAGATAGTACACCGTGTGATGGGGAAAGGTTTCTAAAACGCACCTCATTTCTCATCTCCTTGTGCCCGGGTTCGCCATTCCAGCCGCTTTACTAGCAATCTCCCTACTTGGAGCATCAGCACCTTTAACCTCCTGTTCCGTACAGGTTGCAATTTGTCCTGAGGATGAACGGGAAGACGGGGAACCAACGAGAGACTAGCTCTTGGTGTTGGGACAGGCACAGGTCACTCTATTTTCCCATCAGGAAGAAGAATTAACCACAGGCTCAGCCTGCCCCCCGGAACCAGAACAGGGCCTGAAGCCATCCTGCGCTTTTGCGGCCAGCTCCCAAAAAAGCGAGTTGTAAAATGGAAGTTCAGGGCACTGCAATTCACAAACCTGCAGAGTTATAAATGATAACTCTCGTCCACAAATATATTGAGGGAAGGCAAAGAAGAGGATTTGAAATCAAGGCAGAATTGCAGGAAACAGATTTCAGGAGGTAGATTCGAATCGCCTTTAAAGCACATGAAAAGCGGCAAAATGTTGACAATGATGCCCTTGGCCAAAAAGGGCGTATGCGTTTTTTCCTGAATATATTCAGGAAAAAACGCATACGCCCTTGTTGGGCAACCAAGCAACCTGGAAAGGCAAATCAGCGCTACAAAGAAGTCTCACTTCCCATCGGTCAAAAGGGCCATGCTGAAAAATGTGTCAAAACCAGAAATGCAGGACAGGCCATGGAGAAATGAGAGCCTTGCTACACTGATGGGCAGGATGTAAATTGCCAACAGCCACTCTGGAGAAGTGTACGGTGTGTCCTGAAACATCTGAAAAACACAGCTTAGAGAGCATAGGGCACTTCCACTCATGGGGGTATAAATTGGGAAAATGAAAAATCAGCAAGACACAAACACCCCAAAGTTTAGGGCTGCTCTGTTGACAAGGACCTCCACTTCATTCCACCTTAAATATCCAAGGAAAGAGAAAAATGGATAAAGAAGTTGTGGTCCTTATGTACAATGGAATATCACTCAGCCATGAAATCAGTGTCATAAGGTTAGTAGCAGCATGATGAGTGGATTTAGGTACGACGATTCTAAGTGAAATAAGTCACACAGAAAAGGACACTTCTCATAAGGTATCACTTTTAGAGGGAATGTAAAAACCGTTACACTTGAACTGAATTACAAAACAGAACAGAGTCACACATGCAGAAAACAGACTATGGCTGCTTAACGGGAAAGGTGAGGTGGGGTGATACATAAAACAAGGGTATCAAATTAGCTCAGATACCGTTCCATAAACCCAATATATAGTAGACAAGACCTACTCCTTGCTCAGAGAACTGGACTCAACACGCCCTATTCACCGCACAAGAATATATCTGACTAGTAATAATCTTAAAGCCTATGTATTGATATCTCTCTGTTAGTGTGTCAAGTGGGTGGAAAGCGGCATAAACACAGCCGTGAAAAGCAGCTAAACCCCATTATGAAAATAAATTACTTTGAAAAACCCATGAAACAACGACAGTGAAAGAGATAGAAATTCTTACACAATGAGTTCAGGGGCTGTGATGCAACCTGGATTGACCATATCTAGACCCACAGCTGGATGAGACATAAGGGTGGACACTCTTGGGGCTGAGAGGTTTGGTGAGGTTAGGTGAGCAAACGCAGACCCTTTAAAGTAATACTGCGTGGTACCCATCGCATGAGTCCCAAATCTCCAGGTTCAAGGGCATCTTCCTACATCGAAAACATGCATGAGAAACCCAGAAGATGGTACACCGTGTGATGGGGAAAGTTTTCTAAAACGCACCTCATTTCTCATCTCCTTGTGCCCGGGTTCGCCATTCCAGCCGCTTTACTAGCAATCTCCCTACTTGGAGCATCAGCACCTTTAACCTCCTGTTCCGTACAGGTTGCAATTTGTCCTGAGGATGAATGGGAAGACGGGGAACAAACGAGAGACTAGCTCTTGGTGTTGGGACACGCACAGGTCACTCTATTTTCCCATCAGGAAGAAGAATTAACCACAGGCTCAGCCTGCCCCCCGGAACCAGAACAGGGCCTGAAGCCATCCTGCGCTTTTGCGGCCAGCTCCCTAAAAAGCGAGTTGTAAAATGGAGGTTCAGGGCACTGCAATTCACAAACCTGCAGAGTTATAAATGATAACTCTCGTCCACAAATATATTGAGGGAAGGCAAAGAAGAGGATTTGAAATCAAGGCAGAATTGCATGAAACAGATTTCAGGAGGTAGATACGAATCGCCTTTAAAGCACATGAAAAGCGGCAAAACGTTGACAATGATGCCCTTGGCCAAAAAGGGCGTATGCGTTTTTTCCTGAATATATTCAGGAAAAAACGCATACGCCCTTTTTGGCCAACCAAGCAACCTGGAAAGGCAAATCAGCGCTACAGAGAAGTCTCGCTTCCCATCGGTCAAAAGGGCCATGCTGAAAAAAGTGTCAAAACCAGAAATGCAGGACAGGCCATGGAGAAATGGGAGCCTGGCTACACTGATGGGCGGGATGTAAATTGCCAACAGCCACTCTGGAGAAGTGTACGGTGTGTCCTGAAACATCTGAAAAACACATCTTAGAGAGCATAGGGCACTTCCACTCATGGGGGTATAAATTGGGAAAATTAAAAATCAGCAAGACACAAGCACCCCAAAGTTGAGGGCTGCTCTGTTGACAAGGACCTCCACTTCATTCCACCTTAAATATCCCAGGAAAGAGAAAAATGGATAAAGAAGTTGTGGTCCTTATGTACAATGGAATATCACTCAGCCATGAAATCAATGTCATAAGGTTAGTAGCAGCATGATGAGTGGATTTAGGTACGACGATTCTAAGTGAAATAAGTCACACAGAAAAGGACACTTCTCATAAGGTATCACTGATAGAGGGAATGTAAAAACCGTTACACTTGAACTGAATTACAAAACAGAACAGAGTCACACATGCAGAAAACACACTATGGCTGCTTAACGGGAAAGGTGAGGTGGGGTGATACATAAAACAAGGGTATCAAATTAGCTCAGATACCGTTCCATAAACCCAATATGTAGTAGACAAGACCTACTCCTTGCTCAGAGAACTGGACTCAACACGCCCTATTCACCGCACAAGAATATATCTGACTAGTAATAATCTTAAAACCTATGTATTGCTATCTCTGTGTTAGTGTGTCAAGTGGGTGTAAAGCGGCATAAACACAGCAGTGAAAAGCAGCTAAACCCCATTATGAAAATAAATTACTTTGAAAAACCCATGAAACAACGACAGTGAAAGAGAGAGAAATTCTTACACAATGCGTTCAGGGGCTGTGATGCAACCTGGATTGACCATATCTAGACCCACAGCTGGATGAGACATAAGGGCGGACACTCTTGGGACTGAGAGGTTTGGTGAGTTTGGGTGAGCAAACGCAGACCCTTTAAAGTAATACTGCGTGGTACCCATCGCATGGGTCCCAAATCTCCAGGTTCAAGGGCATCTTCCTACATCAAAAACATGAATGAGAAACCCAGAAGATGGTACACCGTGTGATGGGGAAAGGTTTCTAAAACACACCTCATTTATCATCTCCTTGTGCCCGGGTTCGCCATTCCAGCCGCTTTACTAGCAATCTCCCTACTTGGAGCATCAGCACCTTTAACCTCCTGTTCCGTACAGGTTGCAATTTGTCCTGAGGATGAACGGGAAGACGGGGAACCAACGAGAGACTAGCTCTTGGTGTCGGGACAGGCACAGGTCACTCTATTTTCCCATCAGGAAGAAGAATTAACCACAGGCTCAGCCTGCCCCCCGGAACCAGAACAGGGCCTGAAGCCATCCTGCGCTTTTGCGGCCAGCTCCCAAAAAAGCGAGTTGTAAAATGGAGGTTCAGGGCACTGCAATTCACAAACCTGCAGAGTTATAAATGATAACTCTCGTCCACAAATATATTGAGGGAAGGCAAAGAAGAGGATTTGAAATCAAGGCAGAATTGCACGAAACAGATTTCAGGAGGTAGATACGAATCGCCTTTAAAGCACATGAAAAGCGGCAAAACGTTGACAATGATGCCCTTGGCCAAAAAGGGCGTATGCGTTTTTTCCTGAATATATTCAGGAAAAAACGCATACGCCCTTTTTGGCCAACCAAGCAACCTGGAAAGGCAAATCAGCGCTACAGAGAAGTCTCGCTTCCCATCGGTCAAAAGGGCCATGCTGAAAAAAGTGTCAAAACCAGAAATGCAGGACAGGCCATGGAGAAATGGGAGCCTTGCTACACTGATGGGCGGGATGTAAATTGCCAACATCCACTCTGGAGAAGTGTACGGTGTGTCCTGAAACATCTGAAAAACACAGCTTAGAGAGCATAAGGCACTTCCACTCATGGGAGTATAAATTGGGAAAATTAAAAATCAGCAAGACACAAGCACCCCAAAGTTGAGGGCTGCTCTGTTGACAAGGACCTCCACTTCATTCCACCTTCAATATCCCAGGAAAGAGAAAAATGGATAAAGAAGTTGTGGTCCTTATGTACAATGGAATATCACTCAGCCATGAAATCAATGTCATAAGGTTAGTAGCAGCATGATGAGTGGATTTAGGTACGACGATTCTAAGTGAAATAAGTCACACAGAAAAGGACACTTCTCATAAGGTATCACTGATAGAGGGAATGTAAAAACCGTTACACTTGAACTGAATTACAAAACAGAACAGAGTCACACATGCAGAAAACACACTATGGCTGCTTAACGGGAAAGGTGAGGTGGGGTGATACATAAAACAAGGGTATCAAATTAGCTCAGATACCGTTCCATAAACCCAATATGTAATAGACAAGACCTACTCCTTGCTCAGAGAACTGGACTCAACACGCCCTATTCACCGCACAAGAATATATCTGACTAGTAATAATCTTAAAACCTATGTATTGATATCTCTCTGTTAGTGTGTCAAGTGGGTGTAAAGCGGAATAAACACAGCAGTGAAAAGCAGCTAAACCCCATTATGAAAATAAATTACTTTGAAAAACCCATGAAACAAAGACAGTGAAAGAGAGAGAAATTCTTACACAATGCGTTCAGGGGCTGTGATGCAACCTGGATTGACCATATCTAGACCCACAGCTGGATGAGACATAAGGGTGGACACTCTTGGGGCTGAGAGGTTTGGTGAGGTTGGGTGAGCAAACGCAGACCCTTTAAAGTAATACTGCGTGGTACCCATCGCATGGGTCCCAAATCTCCAGCTTCAAGGGCATCTTCCTACATCGAAAACATGCATGAGAAACCCAGAAGATAGTACACCGTGTGATGGGGAAAGGTTTCTAAAACGCACCTCATTTCTCATCTCCTTGTGCCCGGGTTGGCCATTCCAGCCGCTTTACTAGCAATCTCCCTACTTGGAGCATCAGCACCTTTAACCTCCTGTTCCGTACAGGTTGCAATTTGTCCTGAGGATGAACGGGAAGACGGGGAACCAACGAGAGACTAGCTCTTGGTGTTGGGACAGGCACAGGTCACTCTATTTTCCCATCAGGAAGAAGAATTAACCACAGGCTCAGCCTGCCCCCCGGAACCAGAACAGGGCCTGAAGCCATCCTGCGCTTTTGCGGCCAGCTCCCAAAAAAGCGAGTTGTAAAATGGAGGTTCAGGGCACTGCAATTCACAAACCTACAGAGTTATAAATGATAACTCTCGTCCACAAATATATTGAGGGAAGGCAAAGAAGAGGATTTGAAATCAAGGCAGAATTGCAGGAAACAGATTTCAGGAGGTAGATTCGAATCGCCTTTAAAGCACATGAAAAGCGGCAAAATGTTGATAATGATTGCCTTGGCCAATAAGGGCGTATGCGTTTTTTCCTGAATATATTCAGGAAAAAACGCATACGCCCTTGTTGGCCAACCAAGCAACCTGGAAAGGCAAATCAGCGCTACAAAGAAGTCTCACTTCCCATCGGTCAAAAGGGCCATGCTGAAAAATGTGTCAAAACCAGAAATGCAGGACAGGCCATGGAGAAATGAGAGCCTTGCTACACTGATGGGCGGGATGTAAATTGCCAACAGCCACTCTGGAGAAGTGTACGGTGTGTCCTGAAACATCTGAAAAACACAGCTTAGAGAGCATAGGGCACTTCCACTCATGGGGGTATAAATTGGGAAAATTAAAAATCAGCAAGACACAAGCACCCCAAAGTTGAGGGCTGCTCTGTTGACAAGGACCTCCACTTCATTCCACCTTAAATATCCAAGGAAAGAGAAAAATGGATAAAGAAGTTGTGGTCCTTATGTACAATGGAATATCACTCAGCCATGAAATCAATGTCATAAGGTTAGTAGCAGCATGATGAGTGGATTTAGGTATGACGATTCTAAGTGAAATAAGTCACACAGAAAAGGACACTTCTCATAAGGTATCACTTTTAGAGGGAATGTAAAAACCGTTACACTTGAACTGAATTACAAAACAGAACAGAGTCACACATGCAGAAAACAGACTATGGCTGCTTAACGGGAAAGGTGAGGTGGGGTGATACATAAAACAAGGGTATCAAATTAGCTCAGATACCGTTCCATAAACCCAATATGTAGTAGACAAGACCTACTCCTTGCTCAGAGAACTGGACTCAACACGCCCTATTCACCGCACAAGAATATATCTGACTAGTAATAATCTTAAAACCTATGTATTGATATCTCTCTGTTAGTGTGTCAAGTGGGTGTAAAGCGGCATAAACACAGCCGTGAAAAGCAGCTAAACCCCATTATGAAAATAAATTACTTTGAAAAACCCATGGAACAACGACAGTGAAAGAGATAGAAATTCTTACACAATGAGTTCAGGGGCTGTGATGCAACCTGGATTGACCATATCTAGACCCACAGCTGGATGAGACATAAGGGTGGACACTCTTGGGGCTGAGAGGTTTGGTGAGGTTGGGTGAGCAAACGCAGACCCTTTAAAGTAATACTGCGTGGTACCCATCGCATGGGTCCCAAATCTCCAGCTTCAAGGGCATCTTCCTACATCGAAAACATGCATGAGAAACCCAGAAGATAGTACACCGTGTGATGGGGAAAGGTTTCTAAAACGCACCTCATTTCTCATCTCCTTGTGCCCGGGTTGGCCATTCCAGCCGCTTTACTAGCAATCTCCCTACTTGGAGCATCAGCACCTTTAACCTCCTGTTCCGTACAGGTTGCAATTTGTCCTGAGGATGAACGGGAAGACGGGGAACCAACGAGAGACTAGCTCTTGGTGTTGGGACAGGCACAGGTCACTCTATTTTCCCATCAGGAAGAAGAATTAACCACAGGCTCAGCCTGCCCCCCGGAACCAGAACAGGGCCTGAAGCCATCCTGCGCTTTTGCGGCCAGCTCCCAAAAAAGCGAGTTGTAAAATGGAGGTTCAGGGCACTGCAATTCACAAACCTACAGAGTTATAAATGATAACTCTCGTCCACAAATATATTGAGGGAAGGCAAAGAAGAGGATTTGAAATCAAGGCAGAATTGCAGGAAACAGATTTCAGGAGGTAGATTCGAATCGCCTTTAAAGCACATGAAAAGCGGCAAAATGTTGATAATGATTGCCTTGGCCAATAAGGGCGTATGCGTTTTTTCCTGAATATATTCAGGAAAAAACGCATACGCCCTTGTTGGCCAACCAAGCAACCTGGAAAGGCAAATCAGCGCTACAAAGAAGTCTCACTTCCCATCGGTCAAAAGGGCCATGCTGAAAAATGTGTCAAAACCAGAAATGCAGGACAGGCCATGGAGAAATGAGAGCCTTGCTACACTGATGGGCGGGATGTAAATTGCCAACAGCCACTCTGGAGAAGTGTACGGTGTGTCCTGAAACATCTGAAAAACACAGCTTAGAGAGCATAGGGCACTTCCACTCATGGGGGTATAAATTGGGAAAATTAAAAATCAGCAAGACACAAGCACCCCAAAGTTGAGGGCTGCTCTGTTGACAAGGACCTCCACTTCATTCCACCTTAAATATCCAAGGAAAGAGAAAAATGGATAAAGAAGTTGTGGTCCTTATGTACAATGGAATATCACTCAGCCATGAAATCAATGTCATAAGGTTAGTAGCAGCATGATGAGTGGATTTAGGTATGACGATTCTAAGTGAAATAAGTCACACAGAAAAGGACACTTCTCATAAGGTATCACTTTTAGAGGGAATGTAAAAACCGTTACACTTGAACTGAATTACAAAACAGAACAGAGTCACACATGCAGAAAACAGACTATGGCTGCTTAACGGGAAAGGTGAGGTGGGGTGATACATAAAACAAGGGTATCAAATTAGCTCAGATACCGTTCCATAAACCCAATATGTAGTAGACAAGACCTACTCCTTGCTCAGAGAACTGGACTCAACACGCCCTATTCACCGCACAAGAATATATCTGACTAGTAATAATCTTAAAACCTATGTATTGATATCTCTCTGTTAGTGTGTCAAGTGGGTGTAAAGCGGCATAAACACAGCCGTGAAAAGCAGCTAAACCCCATTATGAAAATAAATTACTTTGAAAAACCCATGGAACAACGACAGTGAAAGAGATAGAAATTCTTACACAATGAGTTCAGGGGCTGTGATGCAACCTGGATTGACCATATCTAGACCCACAGCTGGATGAGACATAAGGGTGGACACTCTTGGGGCTGAGAGGTTTGGTGAGGTTGGGTGAGCAAACGCAGACCCTTTAAAGTAATACTGCGTGGAACCCATCACATGGGTCCCAAATCTCCAGGTTCAAGGGCATCTTCCTACATCGAAAACATGCATGAGAAACCCAGAAGATGGTACACCGTGTGATGGGGAAAGGTTTCTAAAACGCACCTCATTTCTCACCTCCTTGTGTCCGGGTTCGCCTTTCCAGCCGCTTTACTAGCAATCTCCCTACTTGGAGCATCAGCACCTTTAACCTCCTGTTCCGTACAGGTTGCAATTTGTCCTGAGGATGAACGGGAAGACGGGGAACCAACGAGAGACTAGCTCTTGGTGTCGGGACAGGCACAGGTCACTCTATTTTCCCATCAGGAAGAAGAATTAACCACAGGCTCAGCCTGCCCCCCGGAACCAGAACAGGGCCTGAAGCCATCCTGCGCTTTTGCGGCCAGCTCCCAAAAAAGCGAGTTGTAAAATGGAGGTTCAGGGCACTGCAATTCACAAACCTGCAGAGTTATAAATGATAACTCTCGTCCACAAATATATTGAGGGAAGGCAAAGAAGAGGATTTGAAATCAAGGCAGAATTGCACGAAACAGATTTCAGGAGGTAGATACGAATCGCCTTTAAAGCACATGAAAAGCGGCAAAACGTTGACAATGATGCCCTTGGCCAAAAAGGGCGTATGCGTTTTTTCCTGAATATATTCAGGAAAAAACGCATACGCCCTTTTTGGCCAACCAAGCAACCTGGAAAGGCAAATCAGCGCTACAAACAAGTCTCGCTTCCCATCGGTCAAAAGGGCCATGCTGAAAAAAGTGTCAAAACCAGAAATGCAGGACAGGCCATGGAGAAATGGGAGCCTTGCTACACTGATGGGCGGGATGTAAATTGCCAACAGCCACTCTGGAGAAGTGTACGGTGTGTCCTGAAACATCTGAAAAACACAGCTTAGAGAGCATAGGGCACTTCCACTCATGGGGGTATAAATTGGGAAAATGAAAAATCAGCAAGACACAAGCACCCCAAAGTTGAGGGCTGCTCTGTTGACAAGGACCTCCACTTCATTCCACCTTAAATATCCCAGGAAAGAGAAAAATGGATAAAGAAGTTGTGGTCCTTATGTACAATGGAATATCACTCAGCCATGAAATCAATGTCATAAGGTTAGTAGCAGCATGATGAGTGGATTTAGGTACGACGATTCTAAGTGAAATAAGTCACACAGAAAAGGACACTTCTCATAAGGTATCACTGATAGAGGGAATGTAAAAACCGTTACACTTGAACTGAATTACAAAACAGAACAGAGTCACACATGCAGAAAACACACTATGGCTGCTTAACGGGAAAGGTGAGGTGGGGTGATACATAAAACAAGGGTATCAAATTAGCTCAGATACCGTTCCATAAACCCAATATGTAATAGACAAGACCTACTCCTTGCTCAGAGAACTGGACTCAACACGCCCTATTCACCGCACAAGAATATATCTGACTAGTAATAATCTTAAAACCTATGTATTGATATCTCTCTGTTAGTGTGTCAAGTGGGTGTAAAGCGGAATAAACACAGCAGTGAAAAGCAGCTAAACCCCATTATGAAAATAAATTACTTTGAAAAACCCATGAAACAACGACAGTGAAAGAGAGAGAAATTCTTACACAATGCGTTCAGGGGCTGTGATGCAACCTGGATTGACCATATCTAGACCCACAGCTGGATGAGACATAAGGGTGGACACTCTTGGGGCTGAGAGGTTTGGTGAGGTTGGGTGAGCAAACGCAGACCCTTTAAAGTAATACTGCGTGGAACCCATCACATGGGTCCCAAATCTCCAGGTTCAAGGGCATCTTCCTACATCGAAAACATGCATGAGAAACCCAGAAGATGGTACACCGTGTGATGGGGAAAGGTTTCTAAAACGCACCTCATTTCTCACCTCCTTGTGTCCGGGTTCGCCTTTCCAGCCGCTTTACTAGCAATCTCCCTACTTGGAGCATCAGCACCTTTAACCTCCTGTTCCGTACAGGTTGCAATTTGTCCTGAGGATGAACGGGAAGACGGGGAACCAATGAGAGACTAGCTCTTGGTGTCGGGACAGGCACAGGTCACTCTATTTTCCCATCAGGAAGAAGAATTAACCACAGGCTCAGCCTGCCCCCCGGAACCAGAACAGGGCCTGAAGCCATCCTGCGCTTTTGTGGCCAGCTCCCAAAAAAGCGAGTTGTAAAATGGAGGTTCAGGGCACTGCAATTCACAAACCTGCAGAGTTATAAATGATAACTCTCGTCCACAAATATATTGAGGGAAGGCAAAGAAGAGGATTTGAAATCAAGGCAGAATTGCACGAAACAGATTTCAGGAGGTAGATACGAATCGCCTTTAAAGCACATGAAAAGCGGCAAAACGTTGACAATGATGCCCTTGGCCAAAAAGGGCGTATGCGTTTTTTCCTGAATATATTCAGGAAAAAACGCATACGCCCTTTTTGGCCAACCAAGCAACCTGGAAAGGCAAATCAGCGCTACAAACAAGTCTCGCTTCCCATCGGTCAAAAGGGCCATGCTGAAAAAAGTGTCAAAACCAGAAATGCAGGACAGGCCATGGAGAAATGGGAGCCTTGCTACACTGATGGGCGGGATGTAAATTGCCAACAGCCACTCTGGAGAAGTGTACGGTGTGTCCTGAAACATCTGAAAAACACAGCTTAGAGAGCATAGGGCACTTCCACTCATGGGGGTATAAATTGGGAAAATTAAAAATCAGCAAGACACAAGCACCCCAAAGTTGAGGGCTGCTCTGTTGACAAGGACCTCCACTTCATTCCACCTTAAATATCCCAGGAAAGAGAAAAATGGATAAAGAAGTTGTGGTCCTTATGTACAATGGAATATCACTCAGCCATTAAATCAATGTCATAAGGTTAGTAGCAGCATGATGAGTGGATTTAGGTACGACGATTCTAACTGAAATAAGTCACACAGAAAAGGACACTTCTCATAAGGTATCACTTTTAGAGGGAATGTAAAAACCGTTACACTTGAACTGAATTACAAAACAGAACAGAGTCACACATGCAGAAAACACACTATGGCTGCTTAACGGGAAAGGTGAGGTGGGGTGATACATAAAACAAGGGTATCAAATTAGCTCAGATACCGTTCCATAAACCCAATATGTAATAGACAAGACCTACTCCTTGCTCAGAGAACTGGACTCAACACGCCCTATTCACCGCACAAGAATATATCTGACTAGTAATAATCTTAAAACCTATGTATTGATATCTCTCTGTTAGTGTGTCAAGTGGGTGTAAAGCGGCATAAACACAGCCGTGAAAAGCAGCTAAACCCCATTATGAAAATAAATTACTTTGAAAAACCCATGAAACAACGACAGTGAAAGAGATAGAAATTCTTACACAATGAGTTCAGGGGCTGTGATGCAACCTGGATTGACCATATCTAGACCCACAGCTGGATGAGACATAAGGGTGGACACTCTTGGGGCTGAGAGGTTTGGTGAGGTTGGGTGAGCAAACGCAGACTCTTTAAAGTAATACTGCGTGGAACCCATCGCATGGGTCCCAAATCTCCAGGTTCAAGGGCATCTTCCTACATCGAAAACATGCATGAGAAACCCAGAAGATGGTACACCGTGTGATGGGGAAAGGTTTCTAAAACGCACCTCATTTCTCACCTCCTTGTGTCCGGGTTCGCCTTTCCAGCCGCTTTACTAGCAATCTCCCTACTTGGAGCATCAGCACCTTTAACCTCCTGTTCCGTACAGGTTGCAATTTGTCCTGAGGATGAACGGGAAGACGGGGAACCAACGAGAGACTAGCTCTTGGTGTCGGGACAGGCACAGGTCACTCTATTTTCCCATCAGGAAGAAGAATTAACCACAGGCTCAGCCTGCCCCCCGGAACCAGAACAGGGCCTGAAGCCATCCTGCGCTTTTGCGGCCAGCTCCCAAAAAAGCGAGTTGTAAAATGGAGGTTCAGGGCACTGCAATTCACAAACCTGCAGAGTTATAAATGATAACTCTCGTCCACAAATATATTGAGGGAAGGCAAAGAAGAGGATTTGAAATCAAGGCAGAATTGCACGAAACAGATTTCAGGAGGTAGATACGAATCGCCTTTAAAGCACATGAAAAGCGGCAAAACGTTGACAATGATGCCCTTGGCCAAAAAGGGCGTATGCGTTTTTTCCTGAATATATTCAGGAAAAAACGCATACGCCCTTTTTGGCCAACCAAGCAACCTGGAAAGGCAAATCAGCGCTACAAAGAAGTCTCGCTTCCCATCGGTCAAAAGGGCCATGCTGAAAAAAGTGTCAAAACCAGAAATGCAGGACAGGCCATGGAGAAATGGGAGCCTTGCTACACTGATGGGCGGGATGTAAATTGCCAACAGCCACTCTGGAGAAGTGTACGGTGTGTCCTGAAACATCTGAAAAACACAGCTTAGAGAGCATAGGGCACTTCCACTCATGGGGGTATAAATTGGGAAAATGAAAAATCAGCAAGACACAAGCACCCCAAAGTTGAGGGCTGCTCTGTTGACAAGGACCTCCACTTCATTCCACCTTAAATATCCCAGGAAAGAGAAAAATGGATAAAGAAGTTGTGGTCCTTATGTACAATGGAATATCACTCAGCCATGAAATCAATGTCATAAGGTTAGTAGCAGCATGATGAGTGGATTTAGGTACGACGATTCTAACTGAAATAAGTCACACAGAAAAGGACACTTCTCATAAGGTATCACTTTTAGAGGGAATGTAAAAACCGTTACACTTGAACTGAATTACAAAACAGAACAGAGTCACACATGCAGAAAACACACTATGGCTGCTTATCGGGAAAGGTGAGGTGGGGTGATACATAAAACAAGGGTATCAAATTAGCTCAGATACCGTTCCATAAACCCAATATGTAGTAGACAAGACCTACTCCTTGCTCAGAGAACTGGACTCAACACGCCCTATTCACCGCACAAGAATATATCTGACTAGTAATAATCTTAAAACCTATGTATTGATATCTCTCTGTTAGTGTGTCAAGTGGGTGTAAAGCGGCATAAACACAGCCGTGAAAAGCAGCTAAACCCCATTATGAAAATAAATTACTTTGAAAAACCCATGAAACAACGACAGTGAAACTGATAGAAATTCTTACACAATGAGTTCAGGGGCTGTGATGCAACCTGGATTGACCATATCTAGACCCACAGCTGGATGAGACATAAGGGTGGACACTCTTGGGGCTGAGAGGTTTGGTGAGGTTGGGTGAGCAAACGCAGACCCTTTAAAGTAATACTGCGTGGTACCCATCGCATGGGTCCCAAATCTCCAGGTTCAAGGGCATCTTCCTACATCGAAAACATGCATGAGAAACCCAGAAGATGGTACACCGTGTGATGGGGAAAGGTTTCTAAAACGCACCTCATTTCTCATCTCCTTGTGCCCGGGTTCGCCATTCCAGCTGCTTTACTAGCAGTCTCCCTACTTGGAGCATCAGCACCTTTAACCTCCTGTTCCGTACAGGTTGCAATTTGTCCTGAGGATGAACGGGAAGACGGGGAACCAACGAGAGACTAGCTCTTGGTGTCGGGATAGGCACAGGTCACTCTATTTTCCCATCAGGAAGAAGAATTAACCACAGGCTCAGCCTGCCCCCCGGAACCAGAACAGGGCCTGAAGCCATCCTGCGCTTTTGCGGCCAGCTCCCTAAAAAGCGAGTTGTAAAATGGAGGTTCAGGGCACTGCAATTCACAAACCTGCAGAGTTATAAATGATAACTCTCGTCCACAAATATATTGAGGGAAGGCAAAGAAGAGGATTTGAAATCAAGGCAGAATTGCACGAAACAGATTTCAGGAGGTAGATACGAATCGCCTTTAAAGCACATGAAAAGCGGCAAAACGTTGACAATGATGCCCTTGGCCAAAAAGGGCGTATGCGTTTTTTCCTGAATATATTCAGGAAAAAACGCATACGCCCTTTTTGGCCAACCAAGCAACCTGGAAAGGCAAATCAGCGCTACAGAGAAGTCTCGCTTCCCATCGGTCAAAAGGGCCATGCTGAAAAAAGTGTCAAAACCAGAAATGCAGGACAGGCCATGGAGAAATGGGAGCCTTGCTACACTGATGGGCGGGATGTAAATTGCCAACAGCCACTCGGGAGAAGTGTACGGTGTGTCCTGAAACATCTGAAAAACACAGCTTAGAGAGCATAGGGCACTTCCACTCATGGGGGTATAAATTGGGAAAATTAAAAATCAGCAAGACACAAGCACCCCAAAGTTGAGGGCTGCTCTGTTGACAAGGACCTCCACTTCATTCCACCTTAAATATCCCAGGAAAGAGAAAAATGGATAAAGAAGTTGTGGTCCTTATGTACAATGGAATATCACTCAGCCATGAAACCAATGTCATAAGGTTAGTAGCAGCATGATGAGTGGATTTAGGTACGACGATTCTAACTGAAATAAGTCACACAGAAAAGGACACTTCTCATAAGGTATCACTTTTAGAGGGAATGTAAAAACCGTTACACTTGAACTGAATTACAAAACAGAACAGAGTCACACATGCAGAAAACAGACTATGGCTGCTTAACGGGAAAGGTGAGGTGGGGTGATACATAAAACAAGGGTATCAAATTAGCTCAGATACCGTTCCATAAACCCAATATGTAGTAGACAAGACCTACTCCTTGCTCAGAGAACTGTACTCAACACGCCCTATTCACCGCACAAGAATATATCTGACTAGTAATAATCTTGAAACCTATGTATTGATATCTCTCTGTTAGTGTGTCAAGTGGGTGTAAAGCGGCATAAACACAGCCGTGAAAAGCAGCTAAACCCCATTATGAAAATAAATTACTTTGAAAAACCCATGAAACAACGACAGTGAAACTGATAGAAATTCTTAAACAATGAGTTCAGGGGCTGTGATGCAACCTGGATTGACCATATCTAGACCCACAGCTGGATGAGACATAAGGGTGGACACTCTTGGGGCTGAGAGGTTTGGTGAGGTTGGGTGAGCAAACGCAGACCCTTTAAAGTAATACTGCGTGGAACCCATCGCATGGGTCCCAAATCTCCAGGTTCAAGGGCATCTTCCTACATCGAAAACATGCATGAGAAACCCAGAAGATGGTACACCGTGTGATGGGGAAAGGTTTCTAAAACGCACCTCATTTCTCACCTCCTTGTGCCCGGGTTCGCCATTCCAGCCGCTTTACTAGCAGTCTCCCTACTTGGAGCATCAGCACCTTTAACCTCCTGTTCCGTACAGGTTGCAATTTGTCCTGAGGATGAACGGGAAGACGGGGAACCAACGAGAGACTAGCTCTTGGTGTCGGGACAGGCACAGGTCACTCTATTTTCCCATCAGGAAGAAGAATTAACCACAGGCTCAGCCTGCCCCCCGGAACCAGAACAGGGCCTGAAGCCATCCTGCGCTTTTGCGGCCAGCTCCCAAAAAAGCGAGTTGTAAAATGGAGGTTCAGGGCACTGCAATTCACAAACCTGCAGAGTTATAAATGATAACTCTCGTCCACAAATATATTGAGGGAAGGCAAAGAAGAGGATTTGAAATCAAGGCAGAATTGCACGAAACAGATTTCAGGAGGTAGATACGAATCGCCTTTAAAGCACATGAAAAGCGGCAAAACGTTGACAATGATGCCCTTGGCCAAAAAGGGCGTATGCGTTTTTTCCTGAATATATTCAGGAAAAAACGCATACGCCCTTTTTGGCCAACCAAGCAACCTGGAAAGGCAAATCAGCGCTACAGAGAAGTCTCGCTTCCCATCGGTCAAAAGGGCCATGCTGAAAAAAGTGTCAAAACCAGAAATGCAGGACAGGCCATGGAGAAATGGGAGCCTTGCTACACTGATGGGCGGGATGTAAATTGCCAACAGCCACTCTGGAGAAGTGTACGGTGTGTCCTGAAACATCTGAAAAACACAGCTTAGAGAGCATAGGGCACTTCCACTCATGGGGGTATAAATTGGGAAAATTAAAAATCAGCAAGACACAAGCACAACAAAGTTGAGGGCTGCTCTGTTGACAAGGACCTCCACTTCATTCCACCTTAAATATCCCAGGAAAGAGAAAAATGGATAAAGAAGTTGTGGTCCTTATGTACAATGGAATATCACTCAGCCATGAAACCAATGTCATAAGGTTAGTAGCAGCATGATGAGTGGATTTAGGTACGACGATTCTAACTGAAATAAGTCACACAGAAAAGGACACTTCTCATAAGGTATCACTTTTAGAGGGAATGTAAAAACCGTTACACTTGAACTGAATTACAAAACAGAACAGAGTCACACATGCAGAAAACAGACTATGGCTGCTTAACGGGAAAGGTGAGGTGGGGTGATACATAAAACAAGGGTATCAAATTAGCTCAGATACCGTTCCATAAACCCAATATGTAGTAGACAAGACCTACTCCTTGCTCAGAGAACTGGACTCAACACGCCCTATTCACCGCACAAGAATATATCTGACTAGTAATAATCTTGAAACCTATGTATTGATATCTCTCTGTTAGTGTGTCAAGTGGGTGTAAAGCGGCATAAACACAGCCGTGAAAAGCAGCTAAACCCCATTATGAAAATAAATTACTTTGAAAAACCCATGAAACAACGACAGTGAAACTGATAGAAATTCTTACACAATGAGTTCAGGGGCTGTGATGCAACCTGGATTGACCATATCTAGACCCACAGCTGGATGAGACATAAGGGTGGACACTCTTGGGGCTGAGAGGTTTGGTGAGGTTGGGTGAGCAAACGCAGACCCTTTAAAGTAATACTGCGTGGAACCCATCGCATGGGTCCCAAATCTCCAGGTTCAAGGGCATCTTCCTACATCGAAAACATGCATGAGAAACCCAGAAGATGGTACACCGTGTGATGGGGAAAGGTTTCTAAAACGCACCTCATTTCTCACCTCCTTGTGTCCGGGTTCGCCTTTCCAGCCGCTTTACTAGCAGTCTCCCTACTTGGAGCATC
Source organism: Balaenoptera borealis (assembly GCF_965194805.1). Taxonomy (NCBI): domain Eukaryota; kingdom Metazoa; phylum Chordata; class Mammalia; order Artiodactyla; family Balaenopteridae; genus Balaenoptera; species Balaenoptera borealis. The sequence goes on from NW_028123421.1 coordinate 311,752, forward strand.
AGCACCTTTAACCTCCTGTTCCGTACAGGTTGCAATTTGTCCTGAGGATGAACGGGAAGACGGGGAACCAACGAGAGACTAGCTCTTGGTGTCGGGACAGGCACAGGTCACTCTATTTTCCCATCAGGAAGAAGAATTAACCACAGGCTCAGCCTGCCCCCCGGAACCAGAACAGGGCCTGAAGCCATCCTGCGCTTTTGCGGCCAGCTCCCAAAAAAGCGAGTTGTAAAATGGAGGTTCAGGGCACTGCAATTCACAAACCTGCAGAGTTATAAATGATAACTCTCGTCCACAAATATATTGAGGGAAGGCAAAGAAGAGGATTTGAAATCAAGGCAGAATTGCACGAAACAGATTTCAGGAGGTAGATACGAATCGCCTTTAAAGCACATGAAAAGCGGCAAAACGTTGACAATGATGCCCTTGGCCAAAAAGGGCGTATGCGTTTTTTCCTGAATATATTCAGGAAAAAACGCATACGCCCTTTTTGGCCAACCAAGCAACCTGGAAAGGCAAATCAGCGCTACAGAGAAGTCTCGCTTCCCATCGGTCAAAAGGGCCATGCTGAAAAAAGTGTCAAAACCAGAAATGCAGGACAGGCCATGGAGAAATGGGAGCCTTGCTACACTGATGGGCGGGATGTAAATTGCCAACAGCCACTCTGGAGAAGTGTACGGTGTGTCCTGAAACATCTGAAAAACACAGCTTAGAGAGCATAGGGCACTTCCACTCATGGGGGTATAAATTGGGAAAATGAAAAATCAGCAAGACACAAGCACCCCAAAGTTGAGGGCTGCTCTGTTGACAAGGACCTCCACTTCATTCCACCTTAAATATCCCAGGAAAGAGAAAAATGGATAAAGAAGTTGTGGTCCTTATGTACAATGGAATATCACTCAGCCATGAAATCAATGTCATAAGGTTAGTAGCAGCATGATGAGTGGATTTAGGTACGACGATTCTAAGTGAAATAAGTCACACAGAAAACGACACTTCTCATAAGGTATCACTTTTAGAGGGAATGTAAAAACCGTTACACTTGAACTGAATTACAAAACAGAACAGAGTCACACATGCAGAAAACAGACTATGGCTGCTTAACGGGAAAGGTGAGGTGGGGTGATACATAAAACAAGGGTATCAAATTAGCTCAGATACCGTTCCATAAACCCAATATGTAGTAGACAAGACCTACTCCTTGCTCAGAGAACTGGACTCAACACGCCCTATTCACCGCACAAGAATATATCTGACTAGTAATAATCTTGAAACCTATGTATTGATATCTCTCTGTTAGTGTGTCAAGTGGGTGGAAAGCGGCATAAACACAGCCGTGAAAAGCAGCTAAACCCCATTATGAAAATAAATTACTTTGAAAAACCCATGAAACAACGACAGTGAAAGAGATAGAAATTCTTACACAATGAGTTCAGGGGCTGTGATGCAACCTGGATTGACCATATCTAGACCCACAGCTGGATGAGACATAAGGGTGGACACTCTTGGGGCTGAGAGGTTTGGTGAGGTTGGGTGAGCAAACGCAGACCCTTTAAAGTAATACTGCGTGGTACCCATCGCATGGGTCCCAAATCTCCAGGTTCAAGGGCATCTTCCTACATCGAAAACATGCATGAGAAACCCAGAAGATGGTACACCGTGTGATGGGGAAAGGTTTCTAAAACGCACCTCATTTCTCATCTCCTTGTGCCCGGGTTCGCCATTCCAGCCGCTTTACTAGCAGTCTCCCTACTTGGAGCATCAGCACCTTTAACCTCCTGTTCCGTACAGGTTGCAATTTGTCCTGAGGATGAACGGGAAGACGGGGAACCAACGAGAGACTAGCTCTTGGTGTCGGGACAGGCACAGGTCACTCTATTTTCCCATCAGGAAGAAGAATTAACCACAGGCTCAGCCTGCCCCCCGGAACCAGAACAGGGCCTGAAGCCATCCTGCGCTTTTGCGGCCAGCTCCCAAAAAAGCGAGTTGTAAAATGGAGGTTCAGGGCACTGCAATTCACAAACCTGCAGAGTTATAAATGATAACTCTCGTCCACAAATATATTGAGGGAAGGCAAAGAAGAGGATTTGAAATCAAGGCAGAATTGCACGAAACAGATTTCAGGAGGTAGATACGAATCGCCTTTAAAGCACATGAAAAGCGGCAAAACGTTGACAATGATGCCCTTGGCCAAAAAGGGCGTATGCGTTTTTTCCTGAATATATTCAGGAAAAAACGCATACGCCCTTTTTGGCCAACCAAGCAACCTGGAAAGGCAAATCAGCGCTACAAACAAGTCTCGCTTCCCATCGGTCAAAAGGGCCATGCTGAAAAAAGTGTCAAAACCAGAAATGCAGGACAGGCCATGGAGAAATGGGAGCCTTGCTACACTGATGGGCGGGATGTAAATTGCCAACAGCCACTCTGGAGAAGTGTACGGTGTGTCCTGAAACATCTGAAAAACACAGCTTAGAGAGCATAGGGCACTTCCACTCATGGGGGTATAAATTGGGAAAATTAAAAATCAGCAAGACACAAGCACCCCAAAGTTGAGGGCTGCTCTGTTGACAAGGACCTCCACTTCATTCCACCTTAAATATCCCAGGAAAGAGAAAAATGGATAAAGAAGTTGTGGTCCTTATGTACAATGGAATATCACTCAGCCATGAAATCAATGTCATAAGGTTAGTAGCAGCATGATGAGTGGATTTAGGTACGACGATTCTAAGTGAAATAAGTCACACAGAAAACGACACTTCTCATAAGGTATCACTTTTAGAGGGAATGTAAAAACCGTTACACTTGAACTGAATTACAAAACAGAACAGAGTCACACATGCAGAAAACAGACTATGGCTGCTTAACGGGAAAGGTGAGGTGGGGTGATACATAAAACAAGGGTATCAAATTAGCTCAGATACCGTTCCATAAACCCAATATGTAGTAGACAAGACCTACTCCTTGCTCAGAGAACTGGACTCAACACGCCCTATTCACCGCACAAGAATATATCTGACTAGTAATAATCTTGAAACCTATGTATTGATATCTCTCTGTTAGTGTGTCAAGTGGGTGGAAAGCGGCATAAACACAGCCGTGAAAAGCAGCTAAACCCCATTATGAAAATAAATTACTTTGAAAAACCCATGAAACAACGACAGTGAAAGAGATAGAAATTCTTACACAATGAGTTCAGGGGCTGTGATGCAACCTGGATTGACCATATCTAGACCCACAGCTGGATGAGACATAAGGGTGGACACTCTTGGGGCTGAGAGGTTTGGTGAGGTTGGGTGAGCAAACGCAGACCCTTTAAAGTAATACTGCGTGGTACCCATCGCATGGGTCCCAAATCTCCAGGTTCAAGGGCATCTTCCTACATCGAAAACATGCATGAGAAACCCAGAAGATGGTACACCGTGTGATGGGGAAAGGTTTCTAAAACGCACCTCATTTCTCATCTCCTTGTGCCCGGGTTCGCCATTCCAGCCGCTTTACTAGCAGTCTCCCTACTTGGAGCATCAGCACCTTTAACCTCCTGTTCCGTACAGGTTGCAATTTGTCCTGAGGATGAACGGGAAGACCGGGAACCAACGAGAGACTAGCTCTTGGTGTCGGGACAGGCACAGGTCACTCTATTTTCCCATCAGGAAGAAGAATTAACCACAGGCTCAGCCTGCCCCCCGGAACCAGAACAGGGCCTGAAGCCATCCTGCGCTTTTGCGGCCAGCTCCCAAAAAAGCGAGTTGTAAAATGGAGGTTCAGGGCACTGCAATTCACAAACCTGCAGAGTTATAAATGATAACTCTCGTCCACAAATATATTGAGGGAAGGCAAAGAAGAGGATTTGAAATCAAGGCAGAATTGCACGAAACAGATTTCAGGAGGTAGATACGAATCGCCTTTAAAGCACATGAAAAGCGGCAAAACGTTGACAATGATGCCCTTGGCCAAAAAGGGCGTATGCGTTTTTTCCTGAATATATTCAGGAAAAAACGCATACGCCCTTTTTGGCCAACCAAGCAACCTGGAAAGGCAAATCAGCGCTACAGAGAAGTCTCGCTTCCCATCGGTCAAAAGGGCCATGCTGAAAAAAGTGTCAAAACCAGAAATGCAGGACAGGCCATGGAGAAATGGGAGCCTTGCTACACTGATGGGCGGGATGTAAATTGCCAACAGCCACTCTGGAGAAGTGTACGGTGTGTCCTGAAACATCTGAAAAACACAGCTTAGAGAGCATAGGGCACTTCCACTCATGGGGGTATAAATTGGGAAAATTAAAAATCAGCAAGACACAAGCACCCCAAAGTTGAGGGCTGCTCTGTTGACAAGGACCTCCACTTCATTCCACCTTAAATATCCCAGGAAAGAGAAAAATGGATAAAGAAGTTGTGGTCCTTATGTACAATGGAATATCACTCAGCCATGAAACCAATGTCATAAGGTTAGTAGCAGCATGATGAGTGGATTTAGGTACGACGATTCTAACTGAAATAAGTCACACAGAAAAGGACACTTCTCATAAGGTATCACTTTTAGAGGGAATGTAAAAACCGTTACACTTGAACTGAATTACAAAACAGAACAGAGTCACACATGCAGAAAACAGACTATGGCTGCTTAACGGGAAAGGTGAGGTGGGGTGATACATAAAACAAGGGTATCAAATTAGCTCAGATACCGTTTCATAAACCCAATATGTAGTAGACAAGACCTACTCCTTGCTCAGAGAACTGGACTCAACACGCCCTATTCACCACACAAGAATATATCTGACTAGTAATAATCTTGAAACCTATGTATTGATATCTCTCTGTTAGTGTGTCAAGTGGGTGTAAAGCGGCATAAACACAGCCGTGAAAAGCAGCTAAACCCCATTATGAAAATAAATTACTTTGAAAAACCCATGAAACAACGACAGTGAAAGAGATAGAAATTCTTACACAATGAGTTCAGGGGCTGTGATGCAACCTGGATTGACCATATCTAGACCCACAGCTGGATGAGACATAAGGGTGGACACTCTTGGGGCTGAGAGGTTTGGTGAGGTTGGGTGAGCAAACGCAGACCCTTTAAAGTAATACTGCGTGGAACCCATCGCATGGGTCCCAAATCTCCAGGTTCAAGGGCATCTTCCTACATCGAAAACATGCATGAGAAACCCAGAAGATGGTACACCGTGTGATGGGGAAAGGTTTCTAAAACGCACCTCATTTCTCACCTCCTTGTGTCCGGGTTCGCCTTTCCAGCCGCTTTACTAGCAATCTCCCTACTTGGAGCATCAGCACCTTTAACCTCCTGTTCCGTACAGGTTGCAATTTGTCCTGAGGATGAACGGGAAGACGGGGAACCAACGAGAGACTAGCTCTTGGTGTCGGGACAGGCACAGGTCACTCTATTTTCCCATCAGGAAGAAGAATTAACCACAGGCTCAGCCTGCCCCCCGGAACCAGAACAGGGCCTGAAGCCATCCTGCGCTTTTGCGGCCAGCTCCCAAAAAAGCGAGTTGTAAAATGGAGGTTCAGGGCACTGCAATTCACAAACCTGCAGAGTTATAAATGATAACTCTCGTCCACAAATATATTGAGGGAAGGCAAAGAAGAGGATTTGAAATCAAGGCAGAATTGCACGAAACAGATTTCAGGAGGTAGATACGAATCGCCTTTAAAGCACATGAAAAGCGGCAAAACGTTGACAATGATGCCCTTGGCCAAAAAGGGCGTATGCGTTTTTTCCTGAATATATTCAGGAAAAAACGCATACGCCCTTTTTGGCCAACCAAGCAACCTGGAAAGGCAAATCAGCGCTACAGAGAAGTCTCGCTTCCCATCGGTCAAAAGGGCCATGCTGAAAAAAGTGTCAAAACCAGAAATGCAGGACAGGCCATGGAGAAATGGGAGCCTTGCTACACTGATGGGCGGGATGTAAATTGCCAACAGCCACTCTGGAGAAGTGTACGGTGTGTCCTGAAACATCTGAAAAACACAGCTTAGAGAGCATAGGGCACTTCCACTCATGGGGGTATAAATTGGGAAAATTAAAAATCAGCAAGACACAAGCACCCCAAAGTTGAGGGCTGCTCTGTTGACAAGGACCTCCACTTCATTCCACCTTAAATATCCCAGGAAAGAGAAAAATGGATAAAGAAGTTGTGGTCCTTATGTACAATGGAATATCACTCAGCCATGAAATCAATGTCATAAGGTTAGTAGCAGCATGATGAGTGGATTTAGGTACGACGATTCTAACTGAAATAAGTCACACAGAAAAGGACACTTCTCATAAGGTATCACTTTTAGAGGGAATGTAAAAACCGTTACACTTGAACTGAATTACAAAACAGAACAGAGTCACACATGCAGAAAACACACTATGGCTGCTTAACGGGAAAGGTGAGGTGGGGTGATACATAAAACAAGGGTATCAAATTAGCTCAGATACCGTTCCATAAACCCAATATGTAGTAGACAAGACCTACTCCTTGCTCAGAGAACTGGACTCAACACGCCCTATTCACCGCACAAGAATATATCTGACTAGTAATAATCTTAAAACCTATGTATTGATATCTCTCTGTTAGTGTGTCAAGTGGGTGTAAAGCGGCATAAACACAGCCGTGAAAAGCAGCTAAACCCCATTATGAAAATAAATTACTTTGAAAAACCCATGAAACAACGACAGTGAAAGAGATAGAAATTCTTACACAATGAGTTCAGGGGCTGTGATGCAACCTGGATTGACCATATCTAGACCCACAGCTGGATGAGACATAAGGGTGGACACTCTTGGGGCTGAGAGGTTTGGTGAGGTTGGGTGAGCAAACGCAGACCCTTTAAAGTAATACTGCGTGGTACCCATCGCATGGGTCCCAAATCTCCAGGTTCAAGGGCATCTTCCTACATCGAAAACATGCATGAGAAACCCAGAAGATGGTACACCGTGTGATGGGGAAAGGTTTCTAAAACGCACCTCATTTCTCATCTCCTTGTGCCCGGGTTCGCCATTCCAGCCGCTTTACTAGCAGTCTCCCTACTTGGAGCATCAGCACCTTTAACCTCCTGTTCCGTACAGGTTGCAATTTGTCCTGAGGATGAACGGGAAGACGGGGAACCAACGAGACACTAGCTCTTGGTGTCGGGACAGGCACAGGTCACTCTATTTTCCCATCAGGAAGAAGAATTAACCACAGGCTCAGCCTGCCCCCCGGAACCAGAACAGGGCCTGAAGCCATCCTGCGCTTTTGCGGCCAGCTCCCAAAAAAGCGAGTTGTAAAATGGAGGTTCAGGGCACTGCAATTCACAAACCTGCAGAGTTATAAATGATAACTCTCGTCCACAAATATATTGAGGGAAGGCAAAGAAGAGGATTTGAAATCAAGGCAGAATTGCACGAAACAGATTTCAGGAGGTAGATACGAATCGCCTTTAAAGCACATGAAAAGCGGCAAAACGTTGACAATGATGCCCTTGGCCAAAAAGGGCGTATGCGTTTTTTCCTGAATATATTCAGGAAAAAACGCATACGCCCTTTTTGGCCAACCAAGCAACCTGGAAAGGCAAATCAGCGCTACAGAGAAGTCTCGCTTCCCATCGGTCAAAAGGGCCATGCTGAAAAAAGTGTCAAAAGAAGAAATGCAGGACAGGCCATGGAGAAATGGGAGCCTTGCTACACTGATGGGCGGGATGTAAATTGCCAACAGCCACTCTGGAGAAGTGTACGGTGTGTCCTGAAACATCTGAAAAACACAGCTTAGAGAGCATAGGGCACTTCCACTCATGGGGGTATAAATTGGGAAAATTAAAAATCAGCAAGACACAAGCACCCCAAAGTTGAGGGCTGCTCTGTTGACAAGGACCTCCACTTCATTCCACCTTAAATATCCCAGGAAAGAGAAAAATGGATAAAGAAGTTGTGGTCCTTATGTACAATGGAATATCACTCAGCCATGAAACCAATGTCATAAGGTTAGTAGCAGCATGATGAGTGGATTTAGGTACGACGATTCTAACTGAAATAAGTCACACAGAAAAGGACACTTCTCATAAGGTATCACTTTTAGAGGGAATGTAAAAACCGTTACACTTGAACTGAATTACAAAACAGAACAGAGTCACACATGCAGAAAACAGACTATGGCTGCTTAACGGGAAAGGTGAGGTGGGGTGATACATAAAACAAGGGTATCAAATTAGCTCAGATACCGTTTCATAAACCCAATATGTAGTAGACAAGACCTACTCCTTGCTCAGAGAACTGGACTCAACACGCCCTATTCACCGCACAAGAATATATCTGACTAGTAATAATCTTGAAACCTATGTATTGATATCTCTCTGTTAGTGTGTCAAGTGGGTGTAAAGCGGCATAAACACAGCCGTGAAAAGCAGCTAAACCCCATTATGAAAATAAATTACTTTGAAAAACCCATGAAACAACGACAGTGAAACTGATAGAAATTCTTACACAATGAGTTCAGGGGCTGTGATGCAACCTGGATTGACCATATCTAGACCCACAGCTGGATGAGACATAAGGGTGGACACTCTTGGGGCTGAGAGGTTTGGTGAGGTTGGGTGAGCAAACGCAGACCCTTTAAAGTAATACTGCGTGGAACCCATCGCATGGGTCCCAAATCTCCAGGTTCAAGGGCATCTTCCTACATCGAAAACATGCATGAGAAACCCAGAAGATGGTACACCGTGTGATGGGGAAAGGTTTCTAAAACGCACCTCATTTCTCACCTCCTTGTGTCCGGGTTCGCCTTTCCAGCCGCTTTACTAGCAATCTCCCTACTTGGAGCATCAGCACCTTTAACCTCCTGTTCCGTACAGGTTGCAATTTGTCCTGAGGATGAACGGGAAGACGGGGAACCAACGAGAGACTAGCTCTTGGTGTCGGGACAGGCACAGGTCACTCTATTTTCCCATCAGGAAGAAGAATTAACCACAGGCTCAGCCTGCCCCCCGGAACCAGAACAGGGCCTGAAGCCATCCTGCGCTTTTGCGGCCAGCTCCCAAAAAAGCGAGTTGTAAAATGGAGGTTCAGGGCACTGCAATTCACAAACCTGCAGAGTTATAAATGATAACTCTCGTCCACAAATATATTGAGGGAAGGCAAAGAAGAGGATTTGAAATCAAGGCAGAATTGCACGAAACAGATTTCAGGAGGTAGATACGAATCGCCTTTAAAGCACATGAAAAGCGGCAAAACGTTGACAATGATGCCCTTGGCCAAAAAGGGCGTATGCGTTTTTTCCTGAATATATTCAGGAAAAAACGCATACGCCCTTTTTGGCCAACCAAGCAACCTGGAAAGGCAAATCAGCGCTACAGAGAAGTCTCGCTTCCCATCGGTCAAAAGGGCCATGCTGAAAAAAGTGTCAAAACCAGAAATGCAGGACAGGCCATGGAGAAATGGGAGCCTTGCTACACTGATGGGCGGGATGTAAATTGCCAACAGCCACTCTGGAGAAGTGTACGGTGTGTCCTGAAACATCTGAAAAACACAGCTTAGAGAGCATAGGGCACTTCCACTCATGGGGGTATAAATTGGGAAAATTAAAAATCAGCAAGACACAAGCACCCCAAAGTTGAGGGCTGCTCTGTTGACAAGGACCTCCACTTCATTCCACCTTAAATATCCCAGGAAAGAGAAAAATGGATAAAGAAGTTGTGGTCCTTATGTACAATGGAATATCACTCAGCCATGAAATCAATGTCATAAGGTTAGTAGCAGCATGATGAGTGGATTTAGGTACGACGATTCTAAGTGAAATAAGTCACACAGAAAACGACACTTCTCATAAGGTATCACTTTTAGAGGGAATGTAAAAACCGTTACACTTGAACTGAATTACAAAACAGAACAGAGTCACACATGCAGAAAACAGACTATGGCTGCTTAACGGGAAAGGTGAGGTGGGGTGATACATAAAACAAGGGTATCAAATTAGCTCAGATACCGTTCCATAAACCCAATATGTAGTAGACAAGACCTACTCCTTGCTCAGAGAACTGGACTCAACACGCCCTATTCACCGCACAAGAATATATCTGACTAGTAATAATCTTGAAACCTATGTATTGATATCTCTCTGTTAGTGTGTCAAGTGGGTGTAAAGCGGCATAAACACAGCCGTGAAAAGCAGTTAAACCCCATTATGAAAATATATTACTTTGAAAAACCCATGAAACAACGACAGTGAAAGAGATAGAAATTCTTACACAATGAGTTCAGGGGCTGTGATGCAACCTGGATTGACCATATCTAGACCCACAGCTGGATGAGACATAAGGGTGGACACTCTTGGGGCTGAGAGGTTTGGTGAGGTTGGGTGAGCAAACGCAGACCCTTTAAAGTAATACTGCGTGGTACCCATCGCATGGGTCCCAAATCTCCAGGTTCAAGGGCATCTTCCTACATCGAAAACATGCATGAGAAACCCAGAAGATGGTACACCGTGTGATGGGGAAAGGTTTCTAAAACGCACCTCATTTCTCATCTCCTTGTGCCCGGGTTCGCCATTCCAGCCGCTTTACTAGCAGTCTCCCTACTTGGAGCATCAGCACCTTTAACCTCCTGTTCCGTACAGGTTGCAATTTGTCCTGAGGATGAACGGGAAGACGGGGAACCAACGAGAGACTAGCTCTTGGTGTCGGGACAGGCACAGGTCACTCTATTTTCCCATCAGGAAGAAGAATTAACCACAGGCTCAGCCTGCCCCCCGGAACCAGAACAGGGCCTGAAGCCATCCTGCGCTTTTGCGGCCAGCTCCCAAAAAAGCGAGTTGTAAAATGGAGGTTCAGGGCACTGCAATTCACAAACCTGCAGAGTTATAAATGATAACTCTCGTCCACAAATATATTGAGGGAAGGCAAAGAAGAGGATTTGAAATCAAGGCAGAATTGCACGAAACAGATTTCAGGAGGTAGATACGAATCGCCTTTAAAGCACATGAAAAGCGGCAAAACGTTGACAATGATGCCCTTGGCCAAAAAGGGCGTATGCGTTTTTTCCTGAATATATTCAGGAAAAAACGCATACGCCCTTTTTGGCCAACCAAGCAACCTGGAAAGGCAAATCAGCGCTACAGAGAAGTCTCGCTTCCCATCGGTCAAAAGGGCCATGCTGAAAAAAGTGTCAAAACCAGAAATGCAGGACAGGCCATGGAGAAATGGGAGCCTTGCTACACTGATGGGCGGGATGTAAATTGCCAACAGCCACTCTGGAGAAGTGTACGGTGTGTCCTGAAACATCTGAAAAACACAGCTTAGAGAGCATAGGGCACTTCCACTCATGGGGGTATAAATTGGGAAAATTAAAAATCAGCAAGACACAAGCACCCCAAAGTTGAGGGCTGCTCTGTTGACAAGGACCTCCACTTCATTCCACCTTAAATATCCCAGGAAAGAGAAAAATGGATAAAGAAGTTGTGGTCCTTATGTACAATGGAATATCACTCAGCCATGAAACCAATGTCATAAGGTTAGTAGCAGCATGATGAGTGGATTTAGGTACGACGATTCTAACTGAAATAAGTCACACAGAAAAGGACACTTCTCATAAGGTATCACTTTTAGAGGGAATGTAAAAACCGTTACACTTGAACTGAATTACAAAACAGAACAGAGTCACACATGCAGAAAACAGACTATGGCTGCTTAACGGGAAAGGTGAGGTGGGGTGATACATAAAACAAGGGTATCAAATTAGCTCAGATACCGTTTCATAAACCCAATATGTAGTAGACAAGACCTACTCCTTGCTCAGAGAACTGGACTCAACACGCCCTATTCACCGCACAAGAATATATCTGACTAGTAATAATCTTGAAACCTATGTATTGATATCTCTCTGTTAGTGTGTCAAGTGGGTGTAAAGCGGCATAAACACAGCCGTGAAAAGCAGCTAAACCCCATTATGAAAATAAATTACTTTGAAAAACCCATGAAACAACGACAGTGAAACTGATAGAAATTCTTACACAATGAGTTCAGGGGCTGTGATGCAACCTGGATTGACCATATCTAGACCCACAGCTGGATGAGACATAAGGGTGGACACTCTTGGGGCTGAGAGGTTTGGTGAGGTTGGGTGAGCAAACGCAGACCCTTTAAAGTAATACTGCGTGGAACCCATCGCATGGGTCCCAAATCTCCAGGTTCAAGGGCATCTTCCTACATCGAAAACATGCATGAGAAACCCAGAAGATGGTACACCGTGTGATGGGGAAAGGTTTCTAAAACGCACCTCATTTCTCACCTCCTTGTGTCCGGGTTCGCCTTTCCAGCCGCTTTACTAGCAATCTCCCTACTTGGAGCATCAGCACCTTTAACCTCCTGTTCCGTACAGGTTGCAATTTGTCCTGAGGATGAACGGGAAGACGGGGAACCAACGAGAGACTAGCTCTTGGTGTCGGGACAGGCACAGGTCACTCTATTTTCCCATCAGGAAGAAGAATTAACCACAGGCTCAGCCTGCCCCCCGGAACCAGAACAGGGCCTGAAGCCATCCTGCGCTTTTGCGGCCAGCTCCCAAAAAAGCGAGTTGTAAAATGGAGGTTCAGGGCACTGCAATTCACAAACCTGCAGAGTTATAAATGATAACTCTCGTCCACAAATATATTGAGGGAAGGCAAAGAAGAGGATTTGAAATCAAGGCAGAATTGCACGAAACAGATTTCAGGAGGTAGATACGAATCGCCTTTAAAGCACATGAAAAGCGGCAAAACGTTGACAATGATGCCCTTGGCCAAAAAGGGCGTATGCGTTTTTTCCTGAATATATTCAGGAAAAAACGCATACGCCCTTTTTGGCCAACCAAGCAACCTGGAAAGGCAAATCAGCGCTACAGAGAAGTCTCGCTTCCCATCGGTCAAAAGGGCCATGCTGAAAAAAGTGTCAAAACCAGAAATGCAGGACAGGCCATGGAGAAATGGGAGCCTTGCTACACTGATGGGCGGGATGTAAATTGCCAACAGCCACTCTGGAGAAGTGTACGGTGTGTCCTGAAACATCTGAAAAACACAGCTTAGAGAGCATAGGGCACTTCCACTCATGGGGGTATAAATTGGGAAAATTAAAAATCAGCAAGACACAAGCACCCCAAAGTTGAGGGCTGCTCTGTTGACAAGGACCTCCACTTCATTCCACCTTAAATATCCCAGGAAAGAGAAAAATGGATAAAGAAGTTGTGGTCCTTATGTACAATGGAATATCACTCAGCCATGAAATCAATGTCATAAGGTTAGTAGCAGCATGATGAGTGGATTTAGGTACGACGATTCTAAGTGAAATAAGTCACACAGAAAACGACACTTCTCATAAGGTATCACTTTTAGAGGGAATGTAAAAACCGTTACACTTGAACTGAATTACAAAACAGAACAGAGTCACACATGCAGAAAACAGACTATGGCTGCTTAACGGGAAAGGTGAGGTGGGGTGATACATAAAACAAGGGTATCAAATTAGCTCAGATACCGTTCCATAAACCCAATATGTAGTAGACAAGACCTACTCCTTGCTCAGAGAACTGGACTCAACACGCCCTATTCACCGCACAAGAATATATCTGACTAGTAATAATCTTGAAACCTATGTATTGATATCTCTCTGTTAGTGTGTCAAGTGGGTGTAAAGCGGCATAAACACAGCCGTGAAAAGCAGCTAAACCCCATTATGAAAATAAATTACTTTGAAAAACCCATGAAACAACGACAGTGAAACTGATAGAAATTCTTACACAATGAGTTCAGGGGCTGTGATGCAACCTGGATTGACCATATCTAGACCCACAGCTGGATGAGACATAAGGGTGGACACTCTTGGGGCTGAGAGGTTTGGTGAGGTTGGGTGAGCAAACGCAGACCCTTTAAAGTAATACTGCGTGGAACCCATCGCATGGGTCCCAAATCTCCAGGTTCAAGGGCATCTTCCTACATCGAAAACATGCATGAGAAACCCAGAAGATGGTACACCGTGTGATGGGGAAAGGTTTCTAAAACGCACCTCATTTCTCACCTCCTTGTGTCCGGGTTCGCCTTTCCAGCCGCTTTACTAGCAGTCTCCCTACTTGGAGCATCAGCACCTTTAACCTCCTGTTCCGTACAGGTTGCAATTTGTCCTGAGGATGAACGGGAAGACGGGGAACCAACGAGAGACTAGCTCTTGGTGTCGGGACAGGCACAGGTCACTCTATTTTCCCATCAGGAAGAAGAATTAACCACAGGCTCAGCCTGCCCCCCGGAACCAGAACAGGGCCTGAAGCCATCCTGCGCTTTTGCGGCCAGCTCCCAAAAAAGCGAGTTGTAAAATGGAGGTTCAGGGCACTGCAATTCACAAACCTGCAGAGTTATAAATGATAACTCTCGTCCACAAATATATTGAGGGAAGGCAAAGAAGAGGATTTGAAATCAAGGCAGAATTGCACGAAACAGATTTCAGGAGGTAGATACGAATCGCCTTTAAAGCACATGAAAAGCGGCAAAACGTTGACAATGATGCCCTTGGCCAAAAAGGGCGTATGCGTTTTTTCCTGAATATATTCAGGAAAAAACGCATACGCCCTTTTTGGCCAACCAAGCAACCTGGAAAGGCAAATCAGCGCTACAGAGAAGTCTCGCTTCCCATCGGTCAAAAGGGCCATGCTGAAAAAAGTGTCAAAACCAGAAATGCAGGACAGGCCATGGAGAAATGGGAGCCTTGCTACACTGATGGGCGGGATGTAAATTGCCAACAGCCACTCTGGAGAAGTGTACGGTGTGTCCTGAAACATCTGAAAAACACAGCTTAGAGAGCATAGGGCACTTCCACTCATGGGGGTATAAATTGGGAAAATTAAAAATCAGCAAGACACAAGCACCCCAAAGTTGAGGGCTGCTCTGTTGACAAGGACCTCCACTTCATTCCACCTTAAATATCCCAGGAAAGAGAAAAATGGATAAAGAAGTTGTGGTCCTTATGTACAATGGAATATCACTCAGCCATGAAATCAATGTCATAAGGTTAGTAGCAGCATGATGAGTGGATTTAGGTACGACGATTCTAAGTGAAATAAGTCACACAGAAAACGACACTTCTCATAAGGTATCACTTTTAGAGGGAATGTAAAAACCGTTACACTTGAACTGAATTACAAAACAGAACAGAGTCACACATGCAGAAAACAGACTATGGCTGCTTAACGGGAAAGGTGAGGTGGGGTGATACATAAAACAAGGGTATCAAATTAGCTCAGATACCGTTCCATAAACCCAATATGTAGTAGACAAGACCTACTCCTTGCTCAGAGAACTGGACTCAACACGCCCTATTCACCGCACAAGAATATATCTGACTAGTAATAATCTTGAAACCTATGTATTGATATCTCTCTGTTAGTGTGTCAAGTGGGTGGAAAGCGGCATAAACACAGCCGTGAAAAGCAGCTAAACCCCATTATGAAAATAAATTACTTTGAAAAACCCATGAAACAACGACAGTGAAAGAGATAGAAATTCTTACACAATGAGTTCAGGGGCTGTGATGCAACCTGGATTGACCATATCTAGACCCACAGCTGGATGAGACATAAGGGTGGACACTCTTGGGGCTGAGAGGTTTGGTGAGGTTGGGTGAGCAAACGCAGACCCTTTAAAGTAATACTGCGTGGTACCCATCGCATGGGTCCCAAATCTCCAGGTTCAAGGGCATCTTCCTACATCGAAAACATGCATGAGAAACCCAGAAGATGGTACACCGTGTGATGGGGAAAGGTTTCTAAAACGCACCTCATTTCTCATCTCCTTGTGCCCGGGTTCGCCATTCCAGCCGCTTTACTAGCAGTCTCCCTACTTGGAGCATCAGCACCTTTAACCTCCTGTTCCGTACAGGTTGCAATTTGTCCTGAGGATGAACGGGAAGACCGGGAACCAACGAGAGACTAGCTCTTGGTGTCGGGACAGGCACAGGTCACTCTATTTTCCCATCAGGAAGAAGAATTAACCACAGGCTCAGCCTGCCCCCCGGAACCAGAACAGGGCCTGAAGCCATCCTGCGCTTTTGCGGCCAGCTCCCAAAAAAGCGAGTTGTAAAATGGAGGTTCAGGGCACTGCAATTCACAAACCTGCAGAGTTATAAATGATAACTCTCGTCCACAAATATATTGAGGGAAGGCAAAGAAGAGGATTTGAAATCAAGGCAGAATTGCACGAAACAGATTTCAGGAGGTAGATACGAATCGCCTTTAAAGCACATGAAAAGCGGCAAAACGTTGACAATGATGCCCTTGGCCAAAAAGGGCGTATGCGTTTTTTCCTGAATATATTCAGGAAAAAACGCATACGCCCTTTTTGGCCAACCAAGCAACCTGGAAAGGCAAATCAGCGCTACAGAGAAGTCTCGCTTCCCATCGGTCAAAAGGGCCATGCTGAAAAAAGTGTCAAAACCAGAAATGCAGGACAGGCCATGGAGAAATGGGAGCCTTGCTACACTGATGGGCGGGATGTAAATTGCCAACAGCCACTCTGGAGAAGTGTACGGTGTGTCCTGAAACATCTGAAAAACACAGCTTAGAGAGCATAGGGCACTTCCACTCATGGGGGTATAAATTGGGAAAATTAAAAATCAGCAAGACACAAGCACCCCAAAGTTGAGGGCTGCTCTGTTGACAAGGACCTCCACTTCATTCCACCTTAAATATCCCAGGAAAGAGAAAAATGGATAAAGAAGTTGTGGTCCTTATGTACAATGGAATATCACTCAGCCATGAAACCAATGTCATAAGGTTAGTAGCAGCATGATGAGTGGATTTAGGTACGACGATTCTAACTGAAATAAGTCACACAGAAAAGGACACTTCTCATAAGGTATCACTTTTAGAGGGAATGTAAAAACCGTTACACTTGAACTGAATTACAAAACAGAACAGAGTCACACATGCAGAAAACAGACTATGGCTGCTTAACGGGAAAGGTGAGGTGGGGTGATACATAAAACAAGGGTATCAAATTAGCTCAGATACCGTTTCATAAACCCAATATGTAGTAGACAAGACCTACTCCTTGCTCAGAGAACTGGACTCAACACGCCCTATTCACCGCACAAGAATATATCTGACTAGTAATAATCTTGAAACCTATGTATTGATATCTCTCTGTTAGTGTGTCAAGTGGGTGTAAAGCGGCATAAACACAGCCGTGAAAAGCAGCTAAACCCCATTATGAAAATAAATTACTTTGAAAAACCCATGAAACAACGACAGTGAAACTGATAGAAATTCTTACACAATGAGTTCAGGGGCTGTGATGCAACCTGGATTGACCATATCTAGACCCACAGCTGGATGAGACATAAGGGTGGACACTCTTGGGGCTGAGAGGTTTGGTGAGGTTGGGTGAGCAAACGCAGACCCTTTAAAGTAATACTGCGTGGAACCCATCGCATGGGTCCCAAATCTCCAGGTTCAAGGGCATCTTCCTACATCGAAAACATGCATGAGAAACCCAGAAGATGGTACACCGTGTGATGGGGAAAGGTTTCTAAAACGCACCTCATTTCTCACCTCCTTGTGTCCGGGTTCGCCTTTCCAGCCGCTTTACTAGCAATCTCCCTACTTGGAGCATCAGCACCTTTAACCTCCTGTTCCGTACAGGTTGCAATTTGTCCTGAGGATGAACGGGAAGACGGGGAACCAACGAGAGACTAGCTCTTGGTGTCGGGACAGGCACAGGTCACTCTATTTTCCCATCAGGAAGAAGAATTAACCACAGGCTCAGCCTGCCCCCCGGAACCAGAACAGGGCCTGAAGCCATCCTGCGCTTTTGCGGCCAGCTCCCAAAAAAGCGAGTTGTAAAATGGAGGTTCAGGGCACTGCAATTCACAAACCTGCAGAGTTATAAATGATAACTCTCGTCCACAAATATATTGAGGGAAGGCAAAGAAGAGGATTTGAAATCAAGGCAGAATTGCACGAAACAGATTTCAGGAGGTAGATACGAATCGCCTTTAAAGCACATGAAAAGCGGCAAAACGTTGACAATGATGCCCTTGGCCAAAAAGGGCGTATGCGTTTTTTCCTGAATATATTCAGGAAAAAACGCATACGCCCTTTTTGGCCAACCAAGCAACCTGGAAAGGCAAATCAGCGCTACAAACAAGTCTCACTTCCCATCGGTCAAAAGGGCCATGCTGAAAAAAGTGTCAAAACCAGAAATGCAGGACAGGCCATGGAGAAATGGGAGCCTTGCTACACTGATGGGCGGGATGTAAATTGCCAACAGCCACTCTGGAGAAGTGTACGGTGTGTCCTGAAACATCTGAAAAACACAGCTTAGAGAGCATAGGGCACTTCCACTCATGGGGGTATAAATTGGGAAAATGAAAAATCAGCAAGACACAAGCACCCCAAAGTTGAGGGCTGCTCTGTTGACAAGGACCTCCACTTCATTCCACCTTAAATATCCCAGGAAAGAGAAAAATGGATAAAGAAGTTGTGGTCCTTATGTACAATGGAATATCACTCAGCCATGAAATCAATGTCATAAGGTTAGTAGCAGCATGATGAGTGGATTTAGGTACGACGATTCTAACTGAAATAAGTCACACAGAAAAGGACACTTCTCATAAGGTATCACTTTTAGAGGGAATGTAAAAACCGTTACACTTGAACTGAATTACAAAACAGAACAGAGTCACACATGCAGAAAACACACTATGGCTGCTTATCGGGAAAGGTGAGGTGGGGTGATACATAAAACAAGGGTATCAAATTAGCTCAGATACCGTTCCATAAACCCAATATGTAGTAGACAAGACCTACTCCTTGCTCAGAGAACTGGACTCAACACGCCCTATTCACCGCACAAGAATATATCTGACTAGTAATAATCTTAAAACCTATGTATTGATATCTCTCTGTTAGTGTGTCAAGTGGGTGTAAAGCGGCATAAACACAGCCGTGAAAAGCAGCTAAACCCCATTATGAAAATAAATTACTTTGAAAAACCCATGAAACAACGACAGTGAAACTGATAGAAATTCTTACACAATGAGTTCAGGGGCTGTGATGCAACCTGGATTGACCATATCTAGACCCACAGCTGGATGAGACATAAGGGTGGACACTCTTGGGGCTGAGAGGTTTGGTGAGGTTGGGTGAGCAAACGCAGACCCTTTAAAGTAATACTGCGTGGTACCCATCGCATGGGTCCCAAATCTCCAGGTTCAAGGGCATCTTCCTACATCGAAAACATGCATGAGAAACCCAGAAGATGGTACACCGTGTGATGGGGAAAGGTTTCTAAAACGCACCTCATTTCTCATCTCCTTGTGCCCGGGTTCGCCATTCCAGCTGCTTTACTAGCAGTCTCCCTACTTGGAGCATCAGCACCTTTAACCTCCTGTTCCGTACAGGTTGCAATTTGTCCTGAGGATGAACGGGAAGACGGGGAACCAACGAGAGACTAGCTCTTGGTGTCGGGATAGGCACAGGTCACTCTATTTTCCCATCAGGAAGAAGAATTAACCACAGGCTCAGCCTGCCCCCCGGAACCAGAACAGGGCCTGAAGCCATCCTGCGCTTTTGCGGCCAGCTCCCTAAAAAGCGAGTTGTAAAATGGAGGTTCAGGGCACTGCAATTCACAAACCTGCAGAGTTATAAATGATAACTCTCGTCCACAAATATATTGAGGGAAGGCAAAGAAGAGGATTTGAAATCAAGGCAGAATTGCACGAAACAGATTTCAGGAGGTAGATACGAATCGCCTTTAAAGCACATGAAAAGCGGCAAAACGTTGACAATGATGCCCTTGGCCAAAAAGGGCGTATGCGTTTTTTCCTGAATATATTCAGGAAAAAACGCATACGCCCTTTTTGGCCAACCAAGCAACCTGGAAAGGCAAATCAGCGCTACAGAGAAGTCTCGCTTCCCATCGGTCAAAAGGGCCATGCTGAAAAAAGTGTCAAAACCAGAAATGCAGGACAGGCCATGGAGAAATGGGAGCCTTGCTACACTGATGGGCGGGATGTAAATTGCCAACAGCCACTCGGGAGAAGTGTACGGTGTGTCCTGAAACATCTGAAAAACACAGCTTAGAGAGCATAGGGCACTTCCACTCATGGGGGTATAAATTGGGAAAATTAAAAATCAGCAAGACACAAGCACCCCAAAGTTGAGGGCTGCTCTGTTGACAAGGACCTCCACTTCATTCCACCTTAAATATCCCAGGAAAGAGAAAAATGGATAAAGAAGTTGTGGTCCTTATGTACAATGGAATATCACTCAGCCATGAAACCAATGTCATAAGGTTAGTAGCAGCATGATGAGTGGATTTAGGTACGACGATTCTAACTGAAATAAGTCACACAGAAAAGGACACTTCTCATAAGGTATCACTTTTAGAGGGAATGTAAAAACCGTTACACTTGAACTGAATTACAAAACAGAACAGAGTCACACATGCAGAAAACAGACTATGGCTGCTTAACGGGAAAGGTGAGGTGGGGTGATACATAAAACAAGGGTATCAAATTAGCTCAGATACCGTTCCATAAACCCAATATGTAGTAGACAAGACCTACTCCTTGCTCAGAGAACTGTACTCAACACGCCCTATTCACCGCACAAGAATATATCTGACTAGTAATAATCTTGAAACCTATGTATTGATATCTCTCTGTTAGTGTGTCAAGTGGGTGTAAAGCGGCATAAACACAGCCGTGAAAAGCAGCTAAACCCCATTATGAAAATAAATTACTTTGAAAAACCCATGAAACAACGACAGTGAAACTGATAGAAATTCTTAAACAATGAGTTCAGGGGCTGTGATGCAACCTGGATTGACCATATCTAGACCCACAGCTGGATGAGACATAAGGGTGGACACTCTTGGGGCTGAGAGGTTTGGTGAGGTTGGGTGAGCAAACGCAGACCCTTTAAAGTAATACTGCGTGGAACCCATCGCATGGGTCCCAAATCTCCAGGTTCAAGGGCATCTTCCTACATCGAAAACATGCATGAGAAACCCAGAAGATGGTACACCGTGTGATGGGGAAAGGTTTCTAAAACGCACCTCATTTCTCACCTCCTTGTGCCCGGGTTCGCCATTCCAGCCGCTTTACTAGCAGTCTCCCTACTTGGAGCATCAGCACCTTTAACCTCCTGTTCCGTACAGGTTGCAATTTGTCCTGAGGATGAACGGGAAGACGGGGAACCAACGAGAGACTAGCTCTTGGTGTCGGGACAGGCACAGGTCACTCTATTTTCCCATCAGGAAGAAGAATTAACCACAGGCTCAGCCTGCCCCCCGGAACCAGAACAGGGCCTGAAGCCATCCTGCGCTTTTGCGGCCAGCTCCCAAAAAAGCGAGTTGTAAAATGGAGGTTCAGGGCACTGCAATTCACAAACCTGCAGAGTTATAAATGATAACTCTCGTCCACAAATATATTGAGGGAAGGCAAAGAAGAGGATTTGAAATCAAGGCAGAATTGCACGAAACAGATTTCAGGAGGTAGATACGAATCGCCTTTAAAGCACATGAAAAGCGGCAAAACGTTGACAATGATGCCCTTGGCCAAAAAGGGCGTATGCGTTTTTTCCTGAATATATTCAGGAAAAAACGCATACGCCCTTTTTGGCCAACCAAGCAACCTGGAAAGGCAAATCAGCGCTACAGAGAAGTCTCGCTTCCCATCGGTCAAAAGGGCCATGCTGAAAAAAGTGTCAAAACCAGAAATGCAGGACAGGCCATGGAGAAATGGGAGCCTTGCTACACTGATGGGCGGGATGTAAATTGCCAACAGCCACTCTGGAGAAGTGTACGGTGTGTCCTGAAACATCTGAAAAACACAGCTTAGAGAGCATAGGGCACTTCCACTCATGGGGGTATAAATTGGGAAAATTAAAAATCAGCAAGACACAAGCACAACAAAGTTGAGGGCTGCTCTGTTGACAAGGACCTCCACTTCATTCCACCTTAAATATCCCAGGAAAGAGAAAAATGGATAAAGAAGTTGTGGTCCTTATGTACAATGGAATATCACTCAGCCATGAAACCAATGTCATAAGGTTAGTAGCAGCATGATGAGTGGATTTAGGTACGACGATTCTAACTGAAATAAGTCACACAGAAAAGGACACTTCTCATAAGGTATCACTTTTAGAGGGAATGTAAAAACCGTTACACTTGAACTGAATTACAAAACAGAACAGAGTCACACATGCAGAAAACAGACTATGGCTGCTTAACGGGAAAGGTGAGGTGGGGTGATACATAAAACAAGGGTATCAAATTAGCTCAGATACCGTTCCATAAACCCAATATGTAGTAGACAAGACCTACTCCTTGCTCAGAGAACTGGACTCAACACGCCCTATTCACCGCACAAGAATATATCTGACTAGTAATAATCTTGAAACCTATGTATTGATATCTCTCTGTTAGTGTGTCAAGTGGGTGTAAAGCGGCATAAACACAGCCGTGAAAAGCAGCTAAACCCCATTATGAAAATAAATTACTTTGAAAAACCCATGAAACAACGACAGTGAAACTGATAGAAATTCTTACACAATGAGTTCAGGGGCTGTGATGCAACCTGGATTGACCATATCTAGACCCACAGCTGGATGAGACATAAGGGTGGACACTCTTGGGGCTGAGAGGTTTGGTGAGGTTGGGTGAGCAAACGCAGACCCTTTAAAGTAATACTGCGTGGAACCCATCGCATGGGTCCCAAATCTCCAGGTTCAAGGGCATCTTCCTACATCGAAAACATGCATGAGAAACCCAGAAGATGGTACACCGTGTGATGGGGAAAGGTTTCTAAAACGCACCTCATTTCTCACCTCCTTGTGTCCGGGTTCGCCTTTCCAGCCGCTTTACTAGCAGTCTCCCTACTTGGAGCATCAGCACCTTTAACCTCCTGTTCCGTACAGGTTGCAATTTGTCCTGAGGATGAACGGGAAGACGGGGAACCAACGAGAGACTAGCTCTTGGTGTCGGGACAGGCACAGGTCACTCTATTTTCCCATCAGGAAGAAGAATTAACCACAGGCTCAGCCTGCCCCCCGGAACCAGAACAGGGCCTGAAGCCATCCTGCGCTTTTGCGGCCAGCTCCCAAAAAAGCGAGTTGTAAAATGGAGGTTCAGGGCACTGCAATTCACAAACCTGCAGAGTTATAAATGATAACTCTCGTCCACAAATATATTGAGGGAAGGCAAAGAAGAGGATTTGAAATCAAGGCAGAATTGCACGAAACAGATTTCAGGAGGTAGATACGAATCGCCTTTAAAGCACATGAAAAGCGGCAAAACGTTGACAATGATGCCCTTGGCCAAAAAGGGCGTATGCGTTTTTTCCTGAATATATTCAGGAAAAAACGCATACGCCCTTTTTGGCCAACCAAGCAACCTGGAAAGGCAAATCAGCGCTACAGAGAAGTCTCGCTTCCCATCGGTCAAAAGGGCCATGCTGAAAAAAGTGTCAAAACCAGAAATGCAGGACAGGCCATGGAGAAATGGGAGCCTTGCTACACTGATGGGCGGGATGTAAATTGCCAACAGCCACTCTGGAGAAGTGTACGGTGTGTCCTGAAACATCTGAAAAACACAGCTTAGAGAGCATAGGGCACTTCCACTCATGGGGGTATAAATTGGGAAAATGAAAAATCAGCAAGACACAAGCACCCCAAAGTTGAGGGCTGCTCTGTTGACAAGGACCTCCACTTCATTCCACCTTAAATATCCCAGGAAAGAGAAAAATGGATAAAGAAGTTGTGGTCCTTATGTACAATGGAATATCACTCAGCCATGAAATCAATGTCATAAGGTTAGTAGCAGCATGATGAGTGGATTTAGGTACGACGATTCTAAGTGAAATAAGTCACACAGAAAACGACACTTCTCATAAGGTATCACTTTTAGAGGGAATGTAAAAACCGTTACACTTGAACTGAATTACAAAACAGAACAGAGTCACACATGCAGAAAACAGACTATGGCTGCTTAACGGGAAAGGTGAGGTGGGGTGATACATAAAACAAGGGTATCAAATTAGCTCAGATACCGTTCCATAAACCCAATATGTAGTAGACAAGACCTACTCCTTGCTCAGAGAACTGGACTCAACACGCCCTATTCACCGCACAAGAATATATCTGACTAGTAATAATCTTGAAACCTATGTATTGATATCTCTCTGTTAGTGTGTCAAGTGGGTGGAAAGCGGCATAAACACAGCCGTGAAAAGCAGCTAAACCCCATTATGAAAATAAATTACTTTGAAAAACCCATGAAACAACGACAGTGAAAGAGATAGAAATTCTTACACAATGAGTTCAGGGGCTGTGATGCAACCTGGATTGACCATATCTAGACCCACAGCTGGATGAGACATAAGGGTGGACACTCTTGGGGCTGAGAGGTTTGGTGAGGTTGGGTGAGCAAACGCAGACCCTTTAAAGTAATACTGCGTGGTACCCATCGCATGGGTCCCAAATCTCCAGGTTCAAGGGCATCTTCCTACATCGAAAACATGCATGAGAAACCCAGAAGATGGTACACCGTGTGATGGGGAAAGGTTTCTAAAACGCACCTCATTTCTCATCTCCTTGTGCCCGGGTTCGCCATTCCAGCCGCTTTACTAGCAGTCTCCCTACTTGGAGCATCAGCACCTTTAACCTCCTGTTCCGTACAGGTTGCAATTTGTCCTGAGGATGAACGGGAAGACGGGGAACCAACGAGAGACTAGCTCTTGGTGTCGGGACAGGCACAGGTCACTCTATTTTCCCATCAGGAAGAAGAATTAACCACAGGCTCAGCCTGCCCCCCGGAACCAGAACAGGGCCTGAAGCCATCCTGCGCTTTTGCGGCCAGCTCCCAAAAAAGCGAGTTGTAAAATGGAGGTTCAGGGCACTGCAATTCACAAACCTGCAGAGTTATAAATGATAACTCTCGTCCACAAATATATTGAGGGAAGGCAAAGAAGAGGATTTGAAATCAAGGCAGAATTGCACGAAACAGATTTCAGGAGGTAGATACGAATCGCCTTTAAAGCACATGAAAAGCGGCAAAACGTTGACAATGATGCCCTTGGCCAAAAAGGGCGTATGCGTTTTTTCCTGAATATATTCAGGAAAAAACGCATACGCCCTTTTTGGCCAACCAAGCAACCTGGAAAGGCAAATCAGCGCTACAAACAAGTCTCGCTTCCCATCGGTCAAAAGGGCCATGCTGAAAAAAGTGTCAAAACCAGAAATGCAGGACAGGCCATGGAGAAATGGGAGCCTTGCTACACTGATGGGCGGGATGTAAATTGCCAACAGCCACTCTGGAGAAGTGTACGGTGTGTCCTGAAACATCTGAAAAACACAGCTTAGAGAGCATAGGGCACTTCCACTCATGGGGGTATAAATTGGGAAAATTAAAAATCAGCAAGACACAAGCACCCCAAAGTTGAGGGCTGCTCTGTTGACAAGGACCTCCACTTCATTCCACCTTAAATATCCCAGGAAAGAGAAAAATGGATAAAGAAGTTGTGGTCCTTATGTACAATGGAATATCACTCAGCCATGAAATCAATGTCATAAGGTTAGTAGCAGCATGATGAGTGGATTTAGGTACGACGATTCTAAGTGAAATAAGTCACACAGAAAACGACACTTCTCATAAGGTATCACTTTTAGAGGGAATGTAAAAACCGTTACACTTGAACTGAATTACAAAACAGAACAGAGTCACACATGCAGAAAACAGACTATGGCTGCTTAACGGGAAAGGTGAGGTGGGGTGATACATAAAACAAGGGTATCAAATTAGCTCAGATACCGTTCCATAAACCCAATATGTAGTAGACAAGACCTACTCCTTGCTCAGAGAACTGGACTCAACACGCCCTATTCACCGCACAAGAATATATCTGACTAGTAATAATCTTGAAACCTATGTATTGATATCTCTCTGTTAGTGTGTCAAGTGGGTGGAAAGCGGCATAAACACAGCCGTGAAAAGCAGCTAAACCCCATTATGAAAATAAATTACTTTGAAAAACCCATGAAACAACGACAGTGAAAGAGATAGAAATTCTTACACAATGAGTTCAGGGGCTGTGATGCAACCTGGATTGACCATATCTAGACCCACAGCTGGATGAGACATAAGGGTGGACACTCTTGGGGCTGAGAGGTTTGGTGAGGTTGGGTGAGCAAACGCAGACCCTTTAAAGTAATACTGCGTGGTACCCATCGCATGGGTCCCAAATCTCCAGGTTCAAGGGCATCTTCCTACATCGAAAACATGCATGAGAAACCCAGAAGATGGTACACCGTGTGATGGGGAAAGGTTTCTAAAACGCACCTCATTTCTCATCTCCTTGTGCCCGGGTTCGCCATTCCAGCCGCTTTACTAGCAGTCTCCCTACTTGGAGCATCAGCACCTTTAACCTCCTGTTCCGTACAGGTTGCAATTTGTCCTGAGGATGAACGGGAAGACCGGGAACCAACGAGAGACTAGCTCTTGGTGTCGGGACAGGCACAGGTCACTCTATTTTCCCATCAGGAAGAAGAATTAACCACAGGCTCAGCCTGCCCCCCGGAACCAGAACAGGGCCTGAAGCCATCCTGCGCTTTTGCGGCCAGCTCCCAAAAAAGCGAGTTGTAAAATGGAGGTTCAGGGCACTGCAATTCACAAACCTGCAGAGTTATAAATGATAACTCTCGTCCACAAATATATTGAGGGAAGGCAAAGAAGAGGATTTGAAATCAAGGCAGAATTGCACGAAACAGATTTCAGGAGGTAGATACGAATCGCCTTTAAAGCACATGAAAAGCGGCAAAACGTTGACAATGATGCCCTTGGCCAAAAAGGGCGTATGCGTTTTTTCCTGAATATATTCAGGAAAAAACGCATACGCCCTTTTTGGCCAACCAAGCAACCTGGAAAGGCAAATCAGCGCTACAGAGAAGTCTCGCTTCCCATCGGTCAAAAGGGCCATGCTGAAAAAAGTGTCAAAACCAGAAATGCAGGACAGGCCATGGAGAAATGGGAGCCTTGCTACACTGATGGGCGGGATGTAAATTGCCAACAGCCACTCTGGAGAAGTGTACGGTGTGTCCTGAAACATCTGAAAAACACAGCTTAGAGAGCATAGGGCACTTCCACTCATGGGGGTATAAATTGGGAAAATTAAAAATCAGCAAGACACAAGCACCCCAAAGTTGAGGGCTGCTCTGTTGACAAGGACCTCCACTTCATTCCACCTTAAATATCCCAGGAAAGAGAAAAATGGATAAAGAAGTTGTGGTCCTTATGTACAATGGAATATCACTCAGCCATGAAACCAATGTCATAAGGTTAGTAGCAGCATGATGAGTGGATTTAGGTACGACGATTCTAACTGAAATAAGTCACACAGAAAAGGACACTTCTCATAAGGTATCACTTTTAGAGGGAATGTAAAAACCGTTACACTTGAACTGAATTACAAAACAGAACAGAGTCACACATGCAGAAAACAGACTATGGCTGCTTAACGGGAAAGGTGAGGTGGGGTGATACATAAAACAAGGGTATCAAATTAGCTCAGATACCGTTTCATAAACCCAATATGTAGTAGACAAGACCTACTCCTTGCTCAGAGAACTGGACTCAACACGCCCTATTCACCACACAAGAATATATCTGACTAGTAATAATCTTGAAACCTATGTATTGATATCTCTCTGTTAGTGTGTCAAGTGGGTGTAAAGCGGCATAAACACAGCCGTGAAAAGCAGCTAAACCCCATTATGAAAATAAATTACTTTGAAAAACCCATGAAACAACGACAGTGAAAGAGATAGAAATTCTTACACAATGAGTTCAGGGGCTGTGATGCAACCTGGATTGACCATATCTAGACCCACAGCTGGATGAGACATAAGGGTGGACACTCTTGGGGCTGAGAGGTTTGGTGAGGTTGGGTGAGCAAACGCAGACCCTTTAAAGTAATACTGCGTGGAACCCATCGCATGGGTCCCAAATCTCCAGGTTCAAGGGCATCTTCCTACATCGAAAACATGCATGAGAAACCCAGAAGATGGTACACCGTGTGATGGGGAAAGGTTTCTAAAACGCACCTCATTTCTCACCTCCTTGTGTCCGGGTTCGCCTTTCCAGCCGCTTTACTAGCAATCTCCCTACTTGGAGCATCAGCACCTTTAACCTCCTGTTCCGTACAGGTTGCAATTTGTCCTGAGGATGAACGGGAAGACGGGGAACCAACGAGAGACTAGCTCTTGGTGTCGGGACAGGCACAGGTCACTCTATTTTCCCATCAGGAAGAAGAATTAACCACAGGCTCAGCCTGCCCCCCGGAACCAGAACAGGGCCTGAAGCCATCCTGCGCTTTTGCGGCCAGCTCCCAAAAAAGCGAGTTGTAAAATGGAGGTTCAGGGCACTGCAATTCACAAACCTGCAGAGTTATAAATGATAACTCTCGTCCACAAATATATTGAGGGAAGGCAAAGAAGAGGATTTGAAATCAAGGCAGAATTGCACGAAACAGATTTCAGGAGGTAGATACGAATCGCCTTTAAAGCACATGAAAAGCGGCAAAACGTTGACAATGATGCCCTTGGCCAAAAAGGGCGTATGCGTTTTTTCCTGAATATATTCAGGAAAAAACGCATACGCCCTTTTTGGCCAACCAAGCAACCTGGAAAGGCAAATCAGCGCTACAGAGAAGTCTCGCTTCCCATCGGTCAAAAGGGCCATGCTGAAAAAAGTGTCAAAACCAGAAATGCAGGACAGGCCATGGAGAAATGGGAGCCTTGCTACACTGATGGGCGGGATGTAAATTGCCAACAGCCACTCTGGAGAAGTGTACGGTGTGTCCTGAAACATCTGAAAAACACAGCTTAGAGAGCATAGGGCACTTCCACTCATGGGGGTATAAATTGGGAAAATTAAAAATCAGCAAGACACAAGCACCCCAAAGTTGAGGGCTGCTCTGTTGACAAGGACCTCCACTTCATTCCACCTTAAATATCCCAGGAAAGAGAAAAATGGATAAAGAAGTTGTGGTCCTTATGTACAATGGAATATCACTCAGCCATGAAATCAATGTCATAAGGTTAGTAGCAGCATGATGAGTGGATTTAGGTACGACGATTCTAACTGAAATAAGTCACACAGAAAAGGACACTTCTCATAAGGTATCACTTTTAGAGGGAATGTAAAAACCGTTACACTTGAACTGAATTACAAAACAGAACAGAGTCACACATGCAGAAAACACACTATGGCTGCTTAACGGGAAAGGTGAGGTGGGGTGATACATAAAACAAGGGTATCAAATTAGCTCAGATACCGTTCCATAAACCCAATATGTAGTAGACAAGACCTACTCCTTGCTCAGAGAACTGGACTCAACACGCCCTATTCACCGCACAAGAATATATCTGACTAGTAATAATCTTAAAACCTATGTATTGATATCTCTCTGTTAGTGTGTCAAGTGGGTGTAAAGCGGCATAAACACAGCCGTGAAAAGCAGCTAAACCCCATTATGAAAATAAATTACTTTGAAAAACCCATGAAACAACGACAGTGAAAGAGATAGAAATTCTTACACAATGAGTTCAGGGGCTGTGATGCAACCTGGATTGACCATATCTAGACCCACAGCTGGATGAGACATAAGGGTGGACACTCTTGGGGCTGAGAGGTTTGGTGAGGTTGGGTGAGCAAACGCAGACCCTTTAAAGTAATACTGCGTGGTACCCATCGCATGGGTCCCAAATCTCCAGGTTCAAGGGCATCTTCCTACATCGAAAACATGCATGAGAAACCCAGAAGATGGTACACCGTGTGATGGGGAAAGGTTTCTAAAACGCACCTCATTTCTCATCTCCTTGTGCCCGGGTTCGCCATTCCAGCCGCTTTACTAGCAGTCTCCCTACTTGGAGCATCAGCACCTTTAACCTCCTGTTCCGTACAGGTTGCAATTTGTCCTGAGGATGAACGGGAAGACGGGGAACCAACGAGACACTAGCTCTTGGTGTCGGGACAGGCACAGGTCACTCTATTTTCCCATCAGGAAGAAGAATTAACCACAGGCTCAGCCTGCCCCCCGGAACCAGAACAGGGCCTGAAGCCATCCTGCGCTTTTGCGGCCAGCTCCCAAAAAAGCGAGTTGTAAAATGGAGGTTCAGGGCACTGCAATTCACAAACCTGCAGAGTTATAAATGATAACTCTCGTCCACAAATATATTGAGGGAAGGCAAAGAAGAGGATTTGAAATCAAGGCAGAATTGCACGAAACAGATTTCAGGAGGTAGATACGAATCGCCTTTAAAGCACATGAAAAGCGGCAAAACGTTGACAATGATGCCCTTGGCCAAAAAGGGCGTATGCGTTTTTTCCTGAATATATTCAGGAAAAAACGCATACGCCCTTTTTGGCCAACCAAGCAACCTGGAAAGGCAAATCAGCGCTACAGAGAAGTCTCGCTTCCCATCGGTCAAAAGGGCCATGCTGAAAAAAGTGTCAAAAGAAGAAATGCAGGACAGGCCATGGAGAAATGGGAGCCTTGCTACACTGATGGGCGGGATGTAAATTGCCAACAGCCACTCTGGAGAAGTGTACGGTGTGTCCTGAAACATCTGAAAAACACAGCTTAGAGAGCATAGGGCACTTCCACTCATGGGGGTATAAATTGGGAAAATTAAAAATCAGCAAGACACAAGCACCCCAAAGTTGAGGGCTGCTCTGTTGACAAGGACCTCCACTTCATTCCACCTTAAATATCCCAGGAAAGAGAAAAATGGATAAAGAAGTTGTGGTCCTTATGTACAATGGAATATCACTCAGCCATGAAACCAATGTCATAAGGTTAGTAGCAGCATGATGAGTGGATTTAGGTACGACGATTCTAACTGAAATAAGTCACACAGAAAAGGACACTTCTCATAAGGTATCACTTTTAGAGGGAATGTAAAAACCGTTACACTTGAACTGAATTACAAAACAGAACAGAGTCACACATGCAGAAAACAGACTATGGCTGCTTAACGGGAAAGGTGAGGTGGGGTGATACATAAAACAAGGGTATCAAATTAGCTCAGATACCGTTTCATAAACCCAATATGTAGTAGACAAGACCTACTCCTTGCTCAGAGAACTGGACTCAACACGCCCTATTCACCGCACAAGAATATATCTGACTAGTAATAATCTTGAAACCTATGTATTGATATCTCTCTGTTAGTGTGTCAAGTGGGTGTAAAGCGGCATAAACACAGCCGTGAAAAGCAGCTAAACCCCATTATGAAAATAAATTACTTTGAAAAACCCATGAAACAACGACAGTGAAACTGATAGAAATTCTTACACAATGAGTTCAGGGGCTGTGATGCAACCTGGATTGACCATATCTAGACCCACAGCTGGATGAGACATAAGGGTGGACACTCTTGGGGCTGAGAGGTTTGGTGAGGTTGGGTGAGCAAACGCAGACCCTTTAAAGTAATACTGCGTGGAACCCATCGCATGGGTCCCAAATCTCCAGGTTCAAGGGCATCTTCCTACATCGAAAACATGCATGAGAAACCCAGAAGATGGTACACCGTGTGATGGGGAAAGGTTTCTAAAACGCACCTCATTTCTCACCTCCTTGTGTCCGGGTTCGCCTTTCCAGCCGCTTTACTAGCAATCTCCCTACTTGGAGCATCAGCACCTTTAACCTCCTGTTCCGTACAGGTTGCAATTTGTCCTGAGGATGAACGGGAAGACGGGGAACCAACGAGAGACTAGCTCTTGGTGTCGGGACAGGCACAGGTCACTCTATTTTCCCATCAGGAAGAAGAATTAACCACAGGCTCAGCCTGCCCCCCGGAACCAGAACAGGGCCTGAAGCCATCCTGCGCTTTTGCGGCCAGCTCCCAAAAAAGCGAGTTGTAAAATGGAGGTTCAGGGCACTGCAATTCACAAACCTGCAGAGTTATAAATGATAACTCTCGTCCACAAATATATTGAGGGAAGGCAAAGAAGAGGATTTGAAATCAAGGCAGAATTGCACGAAACAGATTTCAGGAGGTAGATACGAATCGCCTTTAAAGCACATGAAAAGCGGCAAAACGTTGACAATGATGCCCTTGGCCAAAAAGGGCGTATGCGTTTTTTCCTGAATATATTCAGGAAAAAACGCATACGCCCTTTTTGGCCAACCAAGCAACCTGGAAAGGCAAATCAGCGCTACAGAGAAGTCTCGCTTCCCATCGGTCAAAAGGGCCATGCTGAAAAAAGTGTCAAAACCAGAAATGCAGGACAGGCCATGGAGAAATGGGAGCCTTGCTACACTGATGGGCGGGATGTAAATTGCCAACAGCCACTCTGGAGAAGTGTACGGTGTGTCCTGAAACATCTGAAAAACACAGCTTAGAGAGCATAGGGCACTTCCACTCATGGGGGTATAAATTGGGAAAATTAAAAATCAGCAAGACACAAGCACCCCAAAGTTGAGGGCTGCTCTGTTGACAAGGACCTCCACTTCATTCCACCTTAAATATCCCAGGAAAGAGAAAAATGGATAAAGAAGTTGTGGTCCTTATGTACAATGGAATATCACTCAGCCATGAAATCAATGTCATAAGGTTAGTAGCAGCATGATGAGTGGATTTAGGTACGACGATTCTAAGTGAAATAAGTCACACAGAAAACGACACTTCTCATAAGGTATCACTTTTAGAGGGAATGTAAAAACCGTTACACTTGAACTGAATTACAAAACAGAACAGAGTCACACATGCAGAAAACAGACTATGGCTGCTTAACGGGAAAGGTGAGGTGGGGTGATACATAAAACAAGGGTATCAAATTAGCTCAGATACCGTTCCATAAACCCAATATGTAGTAGACAAGACCTACTCCTTGCTCAGAGAACTGGACTCAACACGCCCTATTCACCGCACAAGAATATATCTGACTAGTAATAATCTTGAAACCTATGTATTGATATCTCTCTGTTAGTGTGTCAAGTGGGTGTAAAGCGGCATAAACACAGCCGTGAAAAGCAGTTAAACCCCATTATGAAAATATATTACTTTGAAAAACCCATGAAACAACGACAGTGAAAGAGATAGAAATTCTTACACAATGAGTTCAGGGGCTGTGATGCAACCTGGATTGACCATATCTAGACCCACAGCTGGATGAGACATAAGGGTGGACACTCTTGGGGCTGAGAGGTTTGGTGAGGTTGGGTGAGCAAACGCAGACCCTTTAAAGTAATACTGCGTGGTACCCATCGCATGGGTCCCAAATCTCCAGGTTCAAGGGCATCTTCCTACATCGAAAACATGCATGAGAAACCCAGAAGATGGTACACCGTGTGATGGGGAAAGGTTTCTAAAACGCACCTCATTTCTCATCTCCTTGTGCCCGGGTTCGCCATTCCAGCCGCTTTACTAGCAGTCTCCCTA
This sequence comes from Balaenoptera borealis, assembly GCF_965194805.1. Taxonomy (NCBI): domain Eukaryota; kingdom Metazoa; phylum Chordata; class Mammalia; order Artiodactyla; family Balaenopteridae; genus Balaenoptera; species Balaenoptera borealis. The sequence goes on from NW_028123421.1 coordinate 345,181, forward strand.
CTTGGAGCATCAGCACCTTTAACCTCCTGTTCCGTACAGGTTGCAATTTGTCCTGAGGATGAACGGGAAGACGGGGAACCAACGAGAGACTAGCTCTTGGTGTCGGGACAGGCACAGGTCACTCTATTTTCCCATCAGGAAGAAGAATTAACCACAGGCTCAGCCTGCCCCCCGGAACCAGAACAGGGCCTGAAGCCATCCTGCGCTTTTGCGGCCAGCTCCCAAAAAAGCGAGTTGTAAAATGGAGGTTCAGGGCACTGCAATTCACAAACCTGCAGAGTTATAAATGATAACTCTCGTCCACAAATATATTGAGGGAAGGCAAAGAAGAGGATTTGAAATCAAGGCAGAATTGCACGAAACAGATTTCAGGAGGTAGATACGAATCGCCTTTAAAGCACATGAAAAGCGGCAAAACGTTGACAATGATGCCCTTGGCCAAAAAGGGCGTATGCGTTTTTTCCTGAATATATTCAGGAAAAAACGCATACGCCCTTTTTGGCCAACCAAGCAACCTGGAAAGGCAAATCAGCGCTACAGAGAAGTCTCGCTTCCCATCGGTCAAAAGGGCCATGCTGAAAAAAGTGTCAAAACCAGAAATGCAGGACAGGCCATGGAGAAATGGGAGCCTTGCTACACTGATGGGCGGGATGTAAATTGCCAACAGCCACTCTGGAGAAGTGTACGGTGTGTCCTGAAACATCTGAAAAACACAGCTTAGAGAGCATAGGGCACTTCCACTCATGGGGGTATAAATTGGGAAAATTAAAAATCAGCAAGACACAAGCACCCCAAAGTTGAGGGCTGCTCTGTTGACAAGGACCTCCACTTCATTCCACCTTAAATATCCCAGGAAAGAGAAAAATGGATAAAGAAGTTGTGGTCCTTATGTACAATGGAATATCACTCAGCCATGAAACCAATGTCATAAGGTTAGTAGCAGCATGATGAGTGGATTTAGGTACGACGATTCTAACTGAAATAAGTCACACAGAAAAGGACACTTCTCATAAGGTATCACTTTTAGAGGGAATGTAAAAACCGTTACACTTGAACTGAATTACAAAACAGAACAGAGTCACACATGCAGAAAACAGACTATGGCTGCTTAACGGGAAAGGTGAGGTGGGGTGATACATAAAACAAGGGTATCAAATTAGCTCAGATACCGTTTCATAAACCCAATATGTAGTAGACAAGACCTACTCCTTGCTCAGAGAACTGGACTCAACACGCCCTATTCACCGCACAAGAATATATCTGACTAGTAATAATCTTGAAACCTATGTATTGATATCTCTCTGTTAGTGTGTCAAGTGGGTGTAAAGCGGCATAAACACAGCCGTGAAAAGCAGCTAAACCCCATTATGAAAATAAATTACTTTGAAAAACCCATGAAACAACGACAGTGAAACTGATAGAAATTCTTACACAATGAGTTCAGGGGCTGTGATGCAACCTGGATTGACCATATCTAGACCCACAGCTGGATGAGACATAAGGGTGGACACTCTTGGGGCTGAGAGGTTTGGTGAGGTTGGGTGAGCAAACGCAGACCCTTTAAAGTAATACTGCGTGGAACCCATCGCATGGGTCCCAAATCTCCAGGTTCAAGGGCATCTTCCTACATCGAAAACATGCATGAGAAACCCAGAAGATGGTACACCGTGTGATGGGGAAAGGTTTCTAAAACGCACCTCATTTCTCACCTCCTTGTGTCCGGGTTCGCCTTTCCAGCCGCTTTACTAGCAATCTCCCTACTTGGAGCATCAGCACCTTTAACCTCCTGTTCCGTACAGGTTGCAATTTGTCCTGAGGATGAACGGGAAGACGGGGAACCAACGAGAGACTAGCTCTTGGTGTCGGGACAGGCACAGGTCACTCTATTTTCCCATCAGGAAGAAGAATTAACCACAGGCTCAGCCTGCCCCCCGGAACCAGAACAGGGCCTGAAGCCATCCTGCGCTTTTGCGGCCAGCTCCCAAAAAAGCGAGTTGTAAAATGGAGGTTCAGGGCACTGCAATTCACAAACCTGCAGAGTTATAAATGATAACTCTCGTCCACAAATATATTGAGGGAAGGCAAAGAAGAGGATTTGAAATCAAGGCAGAATTGCACGAAACAGATTTCAGGAGGTAGATACGAATCGCCTTTAAAGCACATGAAAAGCGGCAAAACGTTGACAATGATGCCCTTGGCCAAAAAGGGCGTATGCGTTTTTTCCTGAATATATTCAGGAAAAAACGCATACGCCCTTTTTGGCCAACCAAGCAACCTGGAAAGGCAAATCAGCGCTACAGAGAAGTCTCGCTTCCCATCGGTCAAAAGGGCCATGCTGAAAAAAGTGTCAAAACCAGAAATGCAGGACAGGCCATGGAGAAATGGGAGCCTTGCTACACTGATGGGCGGGATGTAAATTGCCAACAGCCACTCTGGAGAAGTGTACGGTGTGTCCTGAAACATCTGAAAAACACAGCTTAGAGAGCATAGGGCACTTCCACTCATGGGGGTATAAATTGGGAAAATTAAAAATCAGCAAGACACAAGCACCCCAAAGTTGAGGGCTGCTCTGTTGACAAGGACCTCCACTTCATTCCACCTTAAATATCCCAGGAAAGAGAAAAATGGATAAAGAAGTTGTGGTCCTTATGTACAATGGAATATCACTCAGCCATGAAATCAATGTCATAAGGTTAGTAGCAGCATGATGAGTGGATTTAGGTACGACGATTCTAAGTGAAATAAGTCACACAGAAAACGACACTTCTCATAAGGTATCACTTTTAGAGGGAATGTAAAAACCGTTACACTTGAACTGAATTACAAAACAGAACAGAGTCACACATGCAGAAAACAGACTATGGCTGCTTAACGGGAAAGGTGAGGTGGGGTGATACATAAAACAAGGGTATCAAATTAGCTCAGATACCGTTCCATAAACCCAATATGTAGTAGACAAGACCTACTCCTTGCTCAGAGAACTGGACTCAACACGCCCTATTCACCGCACAAGAATATATCTGACTAGTAATAATCTTGAAACCTATGTATTGATATCTCTCTGTTAGTGTGTCAAGTGGGTGTAAAGCGGCATAAACACAGCCGTGAAAAGCAGCTAAACCCCATTATGAAAATAAATTACTTTGAAAAACCCATGAAACAACGACAGTGAAACTGATAGAAATTCTTACACAATGAGTTCAGGGGCTGTGATGCAACCTGGATTGACCATATCTAGACCCACAGCTGGATGAGACATAAGGGTGGACACTCTTGGGGCTGAGAGGTTTGGTGAGGTTGGGTGAGCAAACGCAGACCCTTTAAAGTAATACTGCGTGGAACCCATCGCATGGGTCCCAAATCTCCAGGTTCAAGGGCATCTTCCTACATCGAAAACATGCATGAGAAACCCAGAAGATGGTACACCGTGTGATGGGGAAAGGTTTCTAAAACGCACCTCATTTCTCACCTCCTTGTGTCCGGGTTCGCCTTTCCAGCCGCTTTACTAGCAGTCTCCCTACTTGGAGCATCAGCACCTTTAACCTCCTGTTCCGTACAGGTTGCAATTTGTCCTGAGGATGAACGGGAAGACGGGGAACCAACGAGAGACTAGCTCTTGGTGTCGGGACAGGCACAGGTCACTCTATTTTCCCATCAGGAAGAAGAATTAACCACAGGCTCAGCCTGCCCCCCGGAACCAGAACAGGGCCTGAAGCCATCCTGCGCTTTTGCGGCCAGCTCCCAAAAAAGCGAGTTGTAAAATGGAGGTTCAGGGCACTGCAATTCACAAACCTGCAGAGTTATAAATGATAACTCTCGTCCACAAATATATTGAGGGAAGGCAAAGAAGAGGATTTGAAATCAAGGCAGAATTGCACGAAACAGATTTCAGGAGGTAGATACGAATCGCCTTTAAAGCACATGAAAAGCGGCAAAACGTTGACAATGATGCCCTTGGCCAAAAAGGGCGTATGCGTTTTTTCCTGAATATATTCAGGAAAAAACGCATACGCCCTTTTTGGCCAACCAAGCAACCTGGAAAGGCAAATCAGCGCTACAGAGAAGTCTCGCTTCCCATCGGTCAAAAGGGCCATGCTGAAAAAAGTGTCAAAACCAGAAATGCAGGACAGGCCATGGAGAAATGGGAGCCTTGCTACACTGATGGGCGGGATGTAAATTGCCAACAGCCACTCTGGAGAAGTGTACGGTGTGTCCTGAAACATCTGAAAAACACAGCTTAGAGAGCATAGGGCACTTCCACTCATGGGGGTATAAATTGGGAAAATTAAAAATCAGCAAGACACAAGCACCCCAAAGTTGAGGGCTGCTCTGTTGACAAGGACCTCCACTTCATTCCACCTTAAATATCCCAGGAAAGAGAAAAATGGATAAAGAAGTTGTGGTCCTTATGTACAATGGAATATCACTCAGCCATGAAATCAATGTCATAAGGTTAGTAGCAGCATGATGAGTGGATTTAGGTACGACGATTCTAAGTGAAATAAGTCACACAGAAAACGACACTTCTCATAAGGTATCACTTTTAGAGGGAATGTAAAAACCGTTACACTTGAACTGAATTACAAAACAGAACAGAGTCACACATGCAGAAAACAGACTATGGCTGCTTAACGGGAAAGGTGAGGTGGGGTGATACATAAAACAAGGGTATCAAATTAGCTCAGATACCGTTCCATAAACCCAATATGTAGTAGACAAGACCTACTCCTTGCTCAGAGAACTGGACTCAACACGCCCTATTCACCGCACAAGAATATATCTGACTAGTAATAATCTTGAAACCTATGTATTGATATCTCTCTGTTAGTGTGTCAAGTGGGTGGAAAGCGGCATAAACACAGCCGTGAAAAGCAGCTAAACCCCATTATGAAAATAAATTACTTTGAAAAACCCATGAAACAACGACAGTGAAAGAGATAGAAATTCTTACACAATGAGTTCAGGGGCTGTGATGCAACCTGGATTGACCATATCTAGACCCACAGCTGGATGAGACATAAGGGTGGACACTCTTGGGGCTGAGAGGTTTGGTGAGGTTGGGTGAGCAAACGCAGACCCTTTAAAGTAATACTGCGTGGTACCCATCGCATGGGTCCCAAATCTCCAGGTTCAAGGGCATCTTCCTACATCGAAAACATGCATGAGAAACCCAGAAGATGGTACACCGTGTGATGGGGAAAGGTTTCTAAAACGCACCTCATTTCTCATCTCCTTGTGCCCGGGTTCGCCATTCCAGCCGCTTTACTAGCAGTCTCCCTACTTGGAGCATCAGCACCTTTAACCTCCTGTTCCGTACAGGTTGCAATTTGTCCTGAGGATGAACGGGAAGACCGGGAACCAACGAGAGACTAGCTCTTGGTGTCGGGACAGGCACAGGTCACTCTATTTTCCCATCAGGAAGAAGAATTAACCACAGGCTCAGCCTGCCCCCCGGAACCAGAACAGGGCCTGAAGCCATCCTGCGCTTTTGCGGCCAGCTCCCAAAAAAGCGAGTTGTAAAATGGAGGTTCAGGGCACTGCAATTCACAAACCTGCAGAGTTATAAATGATAACTCTCGTCCACAAATATATTGAGGGAAGGCAAAGAAGAGGATTTGAAATCAAGGCAGAATTGCACGAAACAGATTTCAGGAGGTAGATACGAATCGCCTTTAAAGCACATGAAAAGCGGCAAAACGTTGACAATGATGCCCTTGGCCAAAAAGGGCGTATGCGTTTTTTCCTGAATATATTCAGGAAAAAACGCATACGCCCTTTTTGGCCAACCAAGCAACCTGGAAAGGCAAATCAGCGCTACAGAGAAGTCTCGCTTCCCATCGGTCAAAAGGGCCATGCTGAAAAAAGTGTCAAAACCAGAAATGCAGGACAGGCCATGGAGAAATGGGAGCCTTGCTACACTGATGGGCGGGATGTAAATTGCCAACAGCCACTCTGGAGAAGTGTACGGTGTGTCCTGAAACATCTGAAAAACACAGCTTAGAGAGCATAGGGCACTTCCACTCATGGGGGTATAAATTGGGAAAATTAAAAATCAGCAAGACACAAGCACCCCAAAGTTGAGGGCTGCTCTGTTGACAAGGACCTCCACTTCATTCCACCTTAAATATCCCAGGAAAGAGAAAAATGGATAAAGAAGTTGTGGTCCTTATGTACAATGGAATATCACTCAGCCATGAAACCAATGTCATAAGGTTAGTAGCAGCATGATGAGTGGATTTAGGTACGACGATTCTAACTGAAATAAGTCACACAGAAAAGGACACTTCTCATAAGGTATCACTTTTAGAGGGAATGTAAAAACCGTTACACTTGAACTGAATTACAAAACAGAACAGAGTCACACATGCAGAAAACAGACTATGGCTGCTTAACGGGAAAGGTGAGGTGGGGTGATACATAAAACAAGGGTATCAAATTAGCTCAGATACCGTTTCATAAACCCAATATGTAGTAGACAAGACCTACTCCTTGCTCAGAGAACTGGACTCAACACGCCCTATTCACCGCACAAGAATATATCTGACTAGTAATAATCTTGAAACCTATGTATTGATATCTCTCTGTTAGTGTGTCAAGTGGGTGTAAAGCGGCATAAACACAGCCGTGAAAAGCAGCTAAACCCCATTATGAAAATAAATTACTTTGAAAAACCCATGAAACAACGACAGTGAAAGAGATAGAAATTCTTACACAATGAGTTCAGGGGCTGTGATGCAACCTGGATTGACCATATCTAGACCCACAGCTGGATGAGACATAAGGGTGGACACTCTTGGGGCTGAGAGGTTTGGTGAGGTTGGGTGAGCAAACGCAGACCCTTTAAAGTAATACTGCGTGGAACCCATCGCATGGGTCCCAAATCTCCAGCTTCAAGGGCATCTTCCTACATCGAAAACATGCATGAGAAACCCAGAAGATGGTACACCGTGTGATGGGGAAAGGTTTCTAAAACGCACCTCATTTCTCACCTCCTTGTGTCCGGGTTCGCCTTTCCAGCCGCTTTACTAGCAATCTCCCTACTTGGAGCATCAGCACCTTTAACCTCCTGTTCCGTACAGGTTGCAATTTGTCCTGAGGATGAACGGGAAGACGGGGAACCAACGAGAGACTAGCTCTTGGTGTCGGGACAGGCACAGGTCACTCTATTTTCCCATCAGGAAGAAGAATTAACCACAGGCTCAGCCTGCCCCCCGGAACCAGAACAGGGCCTGAAGCCATCCTGCGCTTTTGCGGCCAGCTCCCAAAAAAGCGAGTTGTAAAATGGAGGTTCAGGGCACTGCAATTCACAAACCTGCAGAGTTATAAATGATAACTCTCGTCCACAAATATATTGAGGGAAGGCAAAGAAGAGGATTTGAAATCAAGGCAGAATTGCACGAAACAGATTTCAGGAGGTAGATACGAATCGCCTTTAAAGCACATGAAAAGCGGCAAAACGTTGACAATGATGCCCTTGGCCAAAAAGGGCGTATGCGTTTTTTCCTGAATATATTCAGGAAAAAACGCATACGCCCTTTTTGGCCAACCAAGCAACCTGGAAAGGCAAATCAGCGCTACAGAGAAGTCTCGCTTCCCATCGGTCAAAAGGGCCATGCTGAAAAAAGTGTCAAAACCAGAAATGCAGGACAGGCCATGGAGAAATGGGAGCCTTGCTACACTGATGGGCGGGATGTAAATTGCCAACAGCCACTCTGGAGAAGTGTACGGTGTGTCCTGAAACATCTGAAAAACACAGCTTAGAGAGCATAGGGCACTTCCACTCATGGGGGTATAAATTGGGAAAATTAAAAATCAGCAAGACACAAGCACCCCAAAGTTGAGGGCTGCTCTGTTGACAAGGACCTCCACTTCATTCCACCTTAAATATCCCAGGAAAGAGAAAAATGGATAAAGAAGTTGTGGTCCTTATGTACAATGGAATATCACTCAGCCATGAAATCAATGTCATAAGGTTAGTAGCAGCATGATGAGTGGATTTAGGTACGACGATTCTAACTGAAATAAGTCACACAGAAAAGGACACTTCTCATAAGGTATCACTTTTAGAGGGAATGTAAAAAACCGTTACACTTGAACTGAATTACAAAACAGAACAGAGTCACACATGCAGAAAACACACTATGGCTGCTTAACGGGAAAGGTGAGGTGGGGTGATACATAAAACAAGGGTATCAAATTAGCTCAGATACCGTTCCATAAACCCAATATGTAGTAGACAAGACCTACTCCTTGCTCAGAGAACTGGACTCAACACGCCCTATTCACCGCACAAGAATATATCTGACTAGTAATAATCTTAAAACCTATGTATTGATATCTCTCTGTTAGTGTGTCAAGTGGGTGTAAAGCGGCATAAACACAGCCGTGAAAAGCAGCTAAACCCCATTATGAAAATAAATTCTTTGAAAAACCCATGAAACAACGACAGTGAAAGAGATAGAAATTCTTACACAATGAGTTCAGGGGCTGTGATGCAACCTGGATTGACCATATCTAGACCCACAGCTGGATGAGACATAAGGGTGGACACTCTTGGGGCTGAGAGGTTTGGTGAGGTTGGGTGAGCAAACGCAGACCCTTTAAAGTAATACTGCGTGGTACCCATCGCATGGGTCCCAAATCTCCAGGTTCAAGGGCATCTTCCTACATCGAAAACATGCATGAGAAACCCAGAAGATGGTACACCGTGTGATGGGGAAAGGTTTCTAAAACGCACCTCATTTCTCATCTCCTTGTGCCCGGGTTCGCCATTCCAGCCGCTTTACTAGCAGTCTCCCTACTTGGAGCATCAGCACCTTTAACCTCCTGTTCCGTACAGGTTGCAATTTGTCCTGAGGATGAACGGGAAGACGGGGAACCAACGAGACACTAGCTCTTGGTGTCGGGACAGGCACAGGTCACTCTATTTTCCCATCAGGAAGAAGAATTAACCACAGGCTCAGCCTGCCCCCCGGAACCAGAACAGGGCCTGAAGCCATCCTGCGCTTTTGCGGCCAGCTCCCAAAAAAGCGAGTTGTAAAATGGAGGTTCAGGGCACTGCAATTCACAAACCTGCAGAGTTATAAATGATAACTCTCGTCCACAAATATATTGAGGGAAGGCAAAGAAGAGGATTTGAAATCAAGGCAGAATTGCACGAAACAGATTTCAGGAGGTAGATACGAATCGCCTTTAAAGCACATGAAAAGCGGCAAAACGTTGACAATGATGCCCTTGGCCAAAAAGGGCGTATGCGTTTTTTCCTGAATATATTCAGGAAAAAACGCATACGCCCTTTTTGGCCAACCAAGCAACCTGGAAAGGCAAATCAGCGCTACAGAGAAGTCTCGCTTCCCATCGGTCAAAAGGGCCATGCTGAAAAAAGTGTCAAAAGAAGAAATGCAGGACAGGCCATGGAGAAATGGGAGCCTTGCTACACTGATGGGCGGGATGTAAATTGCCAACAGCCACTCTGGAGAAGTGTACGGTGTGTCCTGAAACATCTGAAAAACACAGCTTAGAGAGCATAGGGCACTTCCACTCATGGGGGTATAAATTGGGAAAATGAAAAATCAGCAAGACACAAGCACCCCAAAGTTGAGGGCTGCTCTGTTGACAAGGACCTCCACTTCATTCCACCTTAAATATCCCAGGAAAGAGAAAAATGGATAAAGAAGTTGTGGTCCTTATGTACAATGGAATATCACTCAGCCATGAAACCAATGTCATAAGGTTAGTAGCAGCATGATGAGTGGATTTAGGTACGACGATTCTAAGTGAAATAAGTCACACAGAAAAGGACACTTCTCATAAGGTATCACTTTTAGAGGGAATGTAAAAACCGTTACACTTGAACTGAATTACAAAACAGAACAGAGTCACACATGCAGAAAACAGACTATGGCTGCTTAACGGGAAAGGTGAGGTGGGGTGATACATAAAACAAGGGTATCAAATTAGCTCAGATACCGTTTCATAAACCCAATATGTAGTAGACAAGACCTACTCCTTGCTCAGAGAACTGGACTCAACACGCCCTATTCACCGCACAAGAATATATCTGACTAGTAATAATCTTGAAACCTTTGTATTGATATCTCTCTGTTAGTGTGTCAAGTGGGTGTAAAGCGGCATAAACACAGCCGTGAAAAGCAGCTAAACCCCATTATGAAAATAAATTACTTTGAAAAACCCATGAAACAACGACAGTGAAACTGATAGAAATTCTTACACAATGAGTTCAGGGGCTGTGATGCAACCTGGATTGACCATATCTAGACCCACAGCTGGATGAGACATAAGGGTGGACACTCTTGGGGCTGAGAGGTTTGGTGAGGTTGGGTGAGCAAACGCAGACCCTTTAAAGTAATACTGCGTGGAACCCATCGCATGGGTCCCAAATCTCCAGCTTCAAGGGCATCTTCCTACATCGAAAACATGCATGAGAAACCCAGAAGATGGTACACCGTGTGATGGGGAAAGGTTTCTAAATCGCACCTCATTTCTCACCTCCTTGTGTCCGGGTTCGCCTTTCCAGCCGCTTTACTAGCAATCTCCCTACTTGGAGCATCAGCACCTTTAACCTCCTGTTCCGTACAGGTTGCAATTTGTCCTGAGGATGAACGGGAAGACGGGGAACCAACGAGAGACTAGCTCTTGGTGTCGGGACAGGCACAGGTCACTCTATTTTCCCATCAGGAAGAAGAATTAACCACAGGCTCAGCCTGCCCCCCGGAACCAGAACAGGGCCTGAAGCCATCCTGCGCTTTTGCGGCCAGCTCCCAAAAAAGCGAGTTGTAAAATGGAGGTTCAGGGCACTGCAATTCACAAACCTGCAGAGTTATAAATGATAACTCTCGTCCACAAATATATTGAGGGAAGGCAAAGAAGAGGATTTGAAATCAAGGCAGAATTGCACGAAACAGATTTCAGGAGGTAGATACGAATCGCCTTTAAAGCACATGAAAAGCGGCAAAACGTTGACAATGATGCCCTTGGCCAAAAAGGGCGTATGCGTTTTTTCCTGAATATATTCAGGAAAAAACGCATACGCCCTTTTTGGCCAACCAAGCAACCTGGAAAGGCAAATCAGCGCTACAGAGAAGTCTCGCTTCCCATCGGTCAAAAGGGCCATGCTGAAAAAAGTGTCAAAACCAGAAATGCAGGACAGGCCATGGAGAAATGGGAGCCTTGCTACACTGATGGGCGGGATGTAAATTGCCAACAGCCACTCTGGAGAAGTGTACGGTGTGTCCTGAAACATCTGAAAAACACAGCTTAGAGAGCATAGGGCACTTCCACTCATGGGGGTATAAATTGGGAAAATTAAAAATCAGCAAGACACAAGCACCCCAAAGTTGAGGGCTGCTCTGTTGACAAGGACCTCCACTTCATTCCACCTTAAATATCCCAGGAAAGAGAAAAATGGATAAAGAAGTTGTGGTCCTTATGTACAATGGAATATCACTCAGCCATGAAATCAATGTCATAAGGTTAGTAGCAGCATGATGAGTGGATTTAGGTACGACGATTCTAAGTGAAATAAGTCACACAGAAAAGGACACTTCTCATAAGGTATCACTTTTAGAGGGAATGTAAAAACCGTTACACTTGAACTGAATTACAAAACAGAACAGAGTCACACATGCAGAAAACAGACTATGGCTGCTTAACGGGAAAGGTGAGGTGGGGTGATACATAAAACAAGGGTATCAAATTAGCTCAGATACCGTTCCATAAACCCAATATGTAGTAGACAAGACCTACTCCTTGCTCAGAGAACTGGACTCAACACGCCCTATTCACCGCACAAGAATATATCTGACTAGTAATAATCTTGAAACCTATGTATTGATATCTCTCTGTTAGTGTGTCAAGTGGGTGTAAAGCGGCATAAACACAGCCGTGAAAAGCAGTTAAACCCCATTATGAAAATATATTACTTTGAAAAACCCATGAAACAACGACAGTGAAAGAGATAGAAATTCTTACACAATGAGTTCAGGGGCTGTGATGCAACCTGGATTGACCATATCTAGACCCACAGCTGGATGAGACATAAGGGTGGACACTCTTGGGGCTGAGAGGTTTGGTGAGGTTGGGTGAGCAAACGCAGACCCTTTAAAGTAATACTGCGTGGTACCCATCGCATGGGTCCCAAATCTCCAGGTTCAAGGGCATCTTCCTACATCGAAAACATGCATGAGAAACCCAGAAGATGGTACACCGTGTGATGGGGAAAGGTTTCTAAAACGCACCTCATTTCTCATCTCCTTGTGCCCGGGTTCGCCATTCCAGCCGCTTTACTAGCAGTCTCCCTACTTGGAGCATCAGCACCTTTAACCTCCTGTTCCGTACAGGTTGCAATTTGTCCTGAGGATGAACGGGAAGACGGGGAACCAACGAGAGACTAGCTCTTGGTGTCGGGACAGGCACAGGTCACTCTATTTTCCCATCAGGAAGAAGAATTAACCACAGGCTCAGCCTGCCCCCCGGAACCAGAACAGGGCCTGAAGCCATCCTGCGCTTTTGCGGCCAGCTCCCAAAAAAGCGAGTTGTAAAATGGAGGTTCAGGGCACTGCAATTCACAAACCTGCAGAGTTATAAATGATAACTCTCGTCCACAAATATATTGAGGGAAGGCAAAGAAGAGGATTTGAAATCAAGGCAGAATTGCACGAAACAGATTTCAGGAGGTAGATACGAATCGCCTTTAAAGCACATGAAAAGCGGCAAAACGTTGACAATGATGCCCTTGGCCAAAAAGGGCGTATGCGTTTTTTCCTGAATATATTCAGGAAAAAACGCATACGCCCTTTTTGGCCAACCAAGCAACCTGGAAAGGCAAATCAGCGCTACAGAGAAGTCTCGCTTCCCATCGGTCAAAAGGGCCATGCTGAAAAAAGTGTCAAAACCAGAAATGCAGGACAGGCCATGGAGAAATGGGAGCCTTGCTACACTGATGGGCGGGATGTAAATTGCCAACAGCCACTCTGGAGAAGTGTACGGTGTGTCCTGAAACATCTGAAAAACACAGCTTAGAGAGCATAGGGCACTTCCACTCATGGGGGTATAAATTGGGAAAATTAAAAATCAGCAAGACACAAGCACCCCAAAGTTGAGGGCTGCTCTGTTGACAAGGACCTCCACTTCATTCCACCTTAAATATCCCAGGAAAGAGAAAAATGGATAAAGAAGTTGTGGTCCTTATGTACAATGGAATATCACTCAGCCATGAAACCAATGTCATAAGGTTAGTAGCAGCATGATGAGTGGATTTAGGTACGACGATTCTAACTGAAATAAGTCACACAGAAAAGGACACTTCTCATAAGGTATCACTTTTAGAGGGAATGTAAAAACCGTTACACTTGAACTGAATTACAAAACAGAACAGAGTCACACATGCAGAAAACAGACTATGGCTGCTTAACGGGAAAGGTGAGGTGGGGTGATACATAAAACAAGGGTATCAAATTAGCTCAGATACCGTTTCATAAACCCAATATGTAGTAGACAAGACCTACTCCTTGCTCAGAGAACTGGACTCAACACGCCCTATTCACCGCACAAGAATATATCTGACTAGTAATAATCTTGAAACCTATGTATTGATATCTCTCTGTTAGTGTGTCAAGTGGGTGTAAAGCGGCATAAACACAGCCGTGAAAAGCAGCTAAACCCCATTATGAAAATAAATTACTTTGAAAAACCCATGAAACAACGACAGTGAAACTGATAGAAATTCTTACACAATGAGTTCAGGGGCTGTGATGCAACCTGGATTGACCATATCTAGACCCACAGCTGGATGAGACATAAGGGTGGACACTCTTGGGGCTGAGAGGTTTGGTGAGGTTGGGTGAGCAAACGCAGACCCTTTAAAGTAATACTGCGTGGAACCCATCGCATGGGTCCCAAATCTCCAGGTTCAAGGGCATCTTCCTACATCGAAAACATGCATGAGAAACCCAGAAGATGGTACACCGTGTGATGGGGAAAGGTTTCTAAAACGCACCTCATTTCTCACCTCCTTGTGTCCGGGTTCGCCTTTCCAGCCGCTTTACTAGCAATCTCCCTACTTGGAGCATCAGCACCTTTAACCTCCTGTTCCGTACAGGTTGCAATTTGTCCTGAGGATGAACGGGAAGACGGGGAACCAACGAGAGACTAGCTCTTGGTGTCGGGACAGGCACAGGTCACTCTATTTTCCCATCAGGAAGAAGAATTAACCACAGGCTCAGCCTGCCCCCCGGAACCAGAACAGGGCCTGAAGCCATCCTGCGCTTTTGCGGCCAGCTCCCAAAAAAGCGAGTTGTAAAATGGAGGTTCAGGGCACTGCAATTCACAAACCTGCAGAGTTATAAATGATAACTCTCGTCCACAAATATATTGAGGGAAGGCAAAGAAGAGGATTTGAAATCAAGGCAGAATTGCACGAAACAGATTTCAGGAGGTAGATACGAATCGCCTTTAAAGCACATGAAAAGCGGCAAAACGTTGACAATGATGCCCTTGGCCAAAAAGGGCGTATGCGTTTTTTCCTGAATATATTCAGGAAAAAACGCATACGCCCTTTTTGGCCAACCAAGCAACCTGGAAAGGCAAATCAGCGCTACAGAGAAGTCTCGCTTCCCATCGGTCAAAAGGGCCATGCTGAAAAAAGTGTCAAAACCAGAAATGCAGGACAGGCCATGGAGAAATGGGAGCCTTGCTACACTGATGGGCGGGATGTAAATTGCCAACAGCCACTCTGGAGAAGTGTACGGTGTGTCCTGAAACATCTGAAAAACACAGCTTAGAGAGCATAGGGCACTTCCACTCATGGGGGTATAAATTGGGAAAATTAAAAATCAGCAAGACACAAGCACCCCAAAGTTGAGGGCTGCTCTGTTGACAAGGACCTCCACTTCATTCCACCTTAAATATCCCAGGAAAGAGAAAAATGGATAAAGAAGTTGTGGTCCTTATGTACAATGGAATATCACTCAGCCATGAAATCAATGTCATAAGGTTAGTAGCAGCATGATGAGTGGATTTAGGTACGACGATTCTAACTGAAATAAGTCACACAGAAAAGGACACTTCTCATAAGGTATCACTTTTAGAGGGAATGTAAAAACCGTTACACTTGAACTGAATTACAAAACAGAACAGAGTCACACATGCAGAAAACACACTATGGCTGCTTAACGGGAAAGGTGAGGTGGGGTGATACATAAAACAAGGGTATCAAATTAGCTCAGATACCGTTCCATAAACCCAATATGTAGTAGACAAGACCTACTCCTTGCTCAGAGAACTGGACTCAACACGCCCTATTCACCGCACAAGAATATATCTGACTAGTAATAATCTTAAAACCTATGTATTGATATCTCTCTGTTAGTGTGTCAAGTGGGTGTAAAGCGGCATAAACACAGCCGTGAAAAGCAGCTAAACCCCATTATGAAAATAAATTACTTTGAAAAACCCATGAAACAACGACAGTGAAAGAGATAGAAATTCTTACACAATGAGTTCAGGGGCTGTGATGCAACCTGGATTGACCATATCTAGACCCACAGCTGGATGAGACATAAGGGTGGACACTCTTGGGGCTGAGAGGTTTGGTGAGGTTGGGTGAGCAAACGCAGACCCTTTAAAGTAATACTGCGTGGTACCCATCGCATGGGTCCCAAATCTCCAGGTTCAAGGGCATCTTCCTACATCGAAAACATGCATGAGAAACCCAGAAGATGGTACACCGTGTGATGGGGAAAGGTTTCTAAAACGCACCTCATTTCTCATCTCCTTGTGCCCGGGTTCGCCATTCCAGCCGCTTTACTAGCAGTCTCCCTACTTGGAGCATCAGCACCTTTAACCTCCTGTTCCGTACAGGTTGCAATTTGTCCTGAGGATGAACGGGAAGACGGGGAACCAACGAGACACTAGCTCTTGGTGTCGGGACAGGCACAGGTCACTCTATTTTCCCATCAGGAAGAAGAATTAACCACAGGCTCAGCCTGCCCCCCGGAACCAGAACAGGGCCTGAAGCCATCCTGCGCTTTTGCGGCCAGCTCCCAAAAAAGCGAGTTGTAAAATGGAGGTTCAGGGCACTGCAATTCACAAACCTGCAGAGTTATAAATGATAACTCTCGTCCACAAATATATTGAGGGAAGGCAAAGAAGAGGATTTGAAATCAAGGCAGAATTGCACGAAACAGATTTCAGGAGGTAGATACGAATCGCCTTTAAAGCACATGAAAAGCGGCAAAACGTTGACAATGATGCCCTTGGCCAAAAAGGGCGTATGCGTTTTTTCCTGAATATATTCAGGAAAAAACGCATACGCCCTTTTTGGCCAACCAAGCAACCTGGAAAGGCAAATCAGCGCTACAGAGAAGTCTCGCTTCCCATCGGTCAAAAGGGCCATGCTGAAAAAAGTGTCAAAAGAAGAAATGCAGGACAGGCCATGGAGAAATGGGAGCCTTGCTACACTGATGGGCGGGATGTAAATTGCCAACAGCCACTCTGGAGAAGTGTACGGTGTGTCCTGAAACATCTGAAAAACACAGCTTAGAGAGCATAGGGCACTTCCACTCATGGGGGTATAAATTGGGAAAATGAAAAATCAGCAAGACACAAGCACCCCAAAGTTGAGGGCTGCTCTGTTGACAAGGACCTCCACTTCATTCCACCTTAAATATCCCAGGAAAGAGAAAAATGGATAAAGAAGTTGTGGTCCTTATGTACAATGGAATATCACTCAGCCATGAAACCAATGTCATAAGGTTAGTAGCAGCATGATGAGTGGATTTAGGTACGACGATTCTAAGTGAAATAAGTCACACAGAAAAGGACACTTCTCATAAGGTATCACTTTTAGAGGGAATGTAAAAACCGTTACACTTGAACTGAATTACAAAACAGAACAGAGTCACACATGCAGAAAACAGACTATGGCTGCTTAACGGGAAAGGTGAGGTGGGGTGATACATAAAACAAGGGTATCAAATTAGCTCAGATACCGTTTCATAAACCCAATATGTAGTAGACAAGACCTACTCCTTGCTCAGAGAACTGGACTCAACACGCCCTATTCACCGCACAAGAATATATCTGACTAGTAATAATCTTGAAACCTTTGTATTGATATCTCTCTGTTAGTGTGTCAAGTGGGTGTAAAGCGGCATAAACACAGCCGTGAAAAGCAGCTAAACCCCATTATGAAAATAAATTACTTTGAAAAACCCATGAAACAACGACAGTGAAACTGATAGAAATTCTTACACAATGAGTTCAGGGGCTGTGATGCAACCTGGATTGACCATATCTAGACCCACAGCTGGATGAGACATAAGGGTGGACACTCTTGGGGCTGAGAGGTTTGGTGAGGTTGGGTGAGCAAACGCAGACCCTTTAAAGTAATACTGCGTGGAACCCATCGCATGGGTCCCAAATCTCCAGCTTCAAGGGCATCTTCCTACATCGAAAACATGCATGAGAAACCCAGAAGATGGTACACCGTGTGATGGGGAAAGGTTTCTAAATCGCACCTCATTTCTCACCTCCTTGTGTCCGGGTTCGCCTTTCCAGCCGCTTTACTAGCAATCTCCCTACTTGGAGCATCAGCACCTTTAACCTCCTGTTCCGTACAGGTTGCAATTTGTCCTGAGGATGAACGGGAAGACGGGGAACCAACGAGAGACTAGCTCTTGGTGTCGGGACAGGCACAGGTCACTCTATTTTCCCATCAGGAAGAAGAATTAACCACAGGCTCAGCCTGCCCCCCGGAACCAGAACAGGGCCTGAAGCCATCCTGCGCTTTTGCGGCCAGCTCCCAAAAAAGCGAGTTGTAAAATGGAGGTTCAGGGCACTGCAATTCACAAACCTGCAGAGTTATAAATGATAACTCTCGTCCACAAATATATTGAGGGAAGGCAAAGAAGAGGATTTGAAATCAAGGCAGAATTGCACGAAACAGATTTCAGGAGGTAGATACGAATCGCCTTTAAAGCACATGAAAAGCGGCAAAACGTTGACAATGATGCCCTTGGCCAAAAAGGGCGTATGCGTTTTTTCCTGAATATATTCAGGAAAAAACGCATACGCCCTTTTTGGCCAACCAAGCAACCTGGAAAGGCAAATCAGCGCTACAGAGAAGTCTCGCTTCCCATCGGTCAAAAGGGCCATGCTGAAAAAAGTGTCAAAACCAGAAATGCAGGACAGGCCATGGAGAAATGGGAGCCTTGCTACACTGATGGGCGGGATGTAAATTGCCAACAGCCACTCTGGAGAAGTGTACGGTGTGTCCTGAAACATCTGAAAAACACAGCTTAGAGAGCATAGGGCACTTCCACTCATGGGGGTATAAATTGGGAAAATTAAAAATCAGCAAGACACAAGCACCCCAAAGTTGAGGGCTGCTCTGTTGACAAGGACCTCCACTTCATTCCACCTTAAATATCCCAGGAAAGAGAAAAATGGATAAAGAAGTTGTGGTCCTTATGTACAATGGAATATCACTCAGCCATGAAATCAATGTCATAAGGTTAGTAGCAGCATGATGAGTGGATTTAGGTACGACGATTCTAAGTGAAATAAGTCACACAGAAAAGGACACTTCTCATAAGGTATCACTTTTAGAGGGAATGTAAAAACCGTTACACTTGAACTGAATTACAAAACAGAACAGAGTCACACATGCAGAAAACAGACTATGGCTGCTTAACGGGAAAGGTGAGGTGGGGTGATACATAAAACAAGGGTATCAAATTAGCTCAGATACCGTTCCATAAACCCAATATGTAGTAGACAAGACCTACTCCTTGCTCAGAGAACTGGACTCAACACGCCCTATTCACCGCACAAGAATATATCTGACTAGTAATAATCTTGAAACCTATGTATTGATATCTCTCTGTTAGTGTGTCAAGTGGGTGTAAAGCGGCATAAACACAGCCGTGAAAAGCAGTTAAACCCCATTATGAAAATATATTACTTTGAAAAACCCATGAAACAACGACAGTGAAAGAGATAGAAATTCTTACACAATGAGTTCAGGGGCTGTGATGCAACCTGGATTGACCATATCTAGACCCACAGCTGGATGAGACATAAGGGTGGACACTCTTGGGGCTGAGAGGTTTGGTGAGGTTGGGTGAGCAAACGCAGACCCTTTAAAGTAATACTGCGTGGTACCCATCGCATGGGTCCCAAATCTCCAGGTTCAAGGGCATCTTCCTACATCGAAAACATGCATGAGAAACCCAGAAGATGGTACACCGTGTGATGGGGAAAGGTTTCTAAAACGCACCTCATTTCTCATCTCCTTGTGCCCGGGTTCGCCATTCCAGCCGCTTTACTAGCAGTCTCCCTACTTGGAGCATCAGCACCTTTAACCTCCTGTTCCGTACAGGTTGCAATTTGTCCTGAGGATGAACGGGAAGACGGGGAACCAACGAGAGACTAGCTCTTGGTGTCGGGACAGGCACAGGTCACTCTATTTTCCCATCAGGAAGAAGAATTAACCACAGGCTCAGCCTGCCCCCCGGAACCAGAACAGGGCCTGAAGCCATCCTGCGCTTTTGCGGCCAGCTCCCAAAAAAGCGAGTTGTAAAATGGAGGTTCAGGGCACTGCAATTCACAAACCTGCAGAGTTATAAATGATAACTCTCGTCCACAAATATATTGAGGGAAGGCAAAGAAGAGGATTTGAAATCAAGGCAGAATTGCACGAAACAGATTTCAGGAGGTAGATACGAATCGCCTTTAAAGCACATGAAAAGCGGCAAAACGTTGACAATGATGCCCTTGGCCAAAAAGGGCGTATGCGTTTTTTCCTGAATATATTCAGGAAAAAACGCATACGCCCTTTTTGGCCAACCAAGCAACCTGGAAAGGCAAATCAGCGCTACAGAGAAGTCTCGCTTCCCATCGGTCAAAAGGGCCATGCTGAAAAAAGTGTCAAAACCAGAAATGCAGGACAGGCCATGGAGAAATGGGAGCCTTGCTACACTGATGGGCGGGATGTAAATTGCCAACAGCCACTCTGGAGAAGTGTACGGTGTGTCCTGAAACATCTGAAAAACACAGCTTAGAGAGCATAGGGCACTTCCACTCATGGGGGTATAAATTGGGAAAATTAAAAATCAGCAAGACACAAGCACCCCAAAGTTGAGGGCTGCTCTGTTGACAAGGACCTCCACTTCATTCCACCTTAAATATCCCAGGAAAGAGAAAAATGGATAAAGAAGTTGTGGTCCTTATGTACAATGGAATATCACTCAGCCATGAAACCAATGTCATAAGGTTAGTAGCAGCATGATGAGTGGATTTAGGTACGACGATTCTAACTGAAATAAGTCACACAGAAAAGGACACTTCTCATAAGGTATCACTTTTAGAGGGAATGTAAAAACCGTTACACTTGAACTGAATTACAAAACAGAACAGAGTCACACATGCAGAAAACAGACTATGGCTGCTTAACGGGAAAGGTGAGGTGGGGTGATACATAAAACAAGGGTATCAAATTAGCTCAGATACCGTTTCATAAACCCAATATGTAGTAGACAAGACCTACTCCTTGCTCAGAGAACTGGACTCAACACGCCCTATTCACCGCACAAGAATATATCTGACTAGTAATAATCTTGAAACCTATGTATTGATATCTCTCTGTTAGTGTGTCAAGTGGGTGTAAAGCGGCATAAACACAGCCGTGAAAAGCAGCTAAACCCCATTATGAAAATAAATTACTTTGAAAAACCCATGAAACAACGACAGTGAAACTGATAGAAATTCTTACACAATGAGTTCAGGGGCTGTGATGCAACCTGGATTGACCATATCTAGACCCACAGCTGGATGAGACATAAGGGTGGACACTCTTGGGGCTGAGAGGTTTGGTGAGGTTGGGTGAGCAAACGCAGACCCTTTAAAGTAATACTGCGTGGAACCCATCGCATGGGTCCCAAATCTCCAGGTTCAAGGGCATCTTCCTACATCGAAAACATGCATGAGAAACCCAGAAGATGGTACACCGTGTGATGGGGAAAGGTTTCTAAAACGCACCTCATTTCTCACCTCCTTGTGTCCGGGTTCGCCTTTCCAGCCGCTTTACTAGCAATCTCCCTACTTGGAGCATCAGCACCTTTAACCTCCTGTTCCGTACAGGTTGCAATTTGTCCTGAGGATGAACGGGAAGACGGGGAACCAACGAGAGACTAGCTCTTGGTGTCGGGACAGGCACAGGTCACTCTATTTTCCCATCAGGAAGAAGAATTAACCACAGGCTCAGCCTGCCCCCCGGAACCAGAACAGGGCCTGAAGCCATCCTGCGCTTTTGCGGCCAGCTCCCAAAAAAGCGAGTTGTAAAATGGAGGTTCAGGGCACTGCAATTCACAAACCTGCAGAGTTATAAATGATAACTCTCGTCCACAAATATATTGAGGGAAGGCAAAGAAGAGGATTTGAAATCAAGGCAGAATTGCACGAAACAGATTTCAGGAGGTAGATACGAATCGCCTTTAAAGCACATGAAAAGCGGCAAAACGTTGACAATGATGCCCTTGGCCAAAAAGGGCGTATGCGTTTTTTCCTGAATATATTCAGGAAAAAACGCATACGCCCTTTTTGGCCAACCAAGCAACCTGGAAAGGCAAATCAGCGCTACAGAGAAGTCTCGCTTCCCATCGGTCAAAAGGGCCATGCTGAAAAAAGTGTCAAAACCAGAAATGCAGGACAGGCCATGGAGAAATGGGAGCCTTGCTACACTGATGGGCGGGATGTAAATTGCCAACAGCCACTCTGGAGAAGTGTACGGTGTGTCCTGAAACATCTAAAAAACACAGCTTAGAGAGCATAGGGCACTTCCACTCATGGGGGTATAAATTGGGAAAATTAAAAATCAGCAAGACACAAGCACCCCAAAGTTGAGGGCTGCTCTGTTGACAAGGACCTCCACTTCATTCCACCTTAAATATCCCAGGAAAGAGAAAAATGGATAAAGAAGTTGTGGTCCTTATGTACAATGGAATATCACTCAGCCATGAAATCAATGTCATAAGGTTAGTAGCAGCATGATGAGTGGATTTAGGTACGACGATTCTAACTGAAATAAGTCACACAGAAAAGGACACTTCTCATAAGGTATCACTTTTAGAGGGAATGTAAAAACCGTTACACTTGAACTGAATTACAAAACAGAACAGAGTCACACATGCAGAAAACACACTATGGCTGCTTAACGGGAAAGGTGAGGTGGGGTGATACATAAAACAAGGGTATCAAATTAGCTCAGATACCGTTCCATAAACCCAATATGTAGTAGACAAGACCTACTCCTTGCTCAGAGAACTGGACTCAACACGCCCTATTCACCGCACAAGAATATATCTGACTAGTAATAATCTTAAAACCTATGTATTGATATCTCTCTGTTAGTGTGTCAAGTGGGTGTAAAGCGGCATAAACACAGCCGTGAAAAGCAGCTAAACCCCATTATGAAAATAAATTACTTTGAAAAACCCATGAAACAACGACAGTGAAAGAGATAGAAATTCTTACACAATGAGTTCAGG